>NC_013486.2:5132153-5180253 GCF_000004555.2 Caenorhabditis briggsae | reverse complement strand
TGAAAATTTCCTCAGGCCCGGCCCGGCCGGGAATTTTACAAGTATGCCCATTCTGAATATTTCAGTATCACTGGAGACTCTCTCGACATGGCTGTCAACTTCAAAATCAAGAACACAACTCAACATCTTCGTCAGATCCTCGTGTCCGCTGGAGACGTTACTCATGAAGACGACTTCTTTGAATTGTCAGTTGACAATAACAAATTCGTTCGCTTCGCATTGAACTTAGGATCAGGAACCATTGTTTTGACTCATCCAAAGAGAATCGTAGAGGACACATGGAATACTGTAGAAGTGATCAGAAAGAAGAATTCGGTGAAGCTCTCGGTGAATGGAGAAGATCCAATCTCCACGTTTGCTCCAGATGGTGCTGAGCAACTGAATGTGTATCGAAATGTTTTCATTGGTGAGACTAACTATAAGAAGTTTTCCAAATCTATTTTTCAATTTCCTTTTCAGGAAACAACCATCTGCCAGAGGGCTCCACCGATGGTCATGACTTTGCCGGATTCGATGGATGTATCATTTCTGTGAAATTCGATCAAACTATCATCAACCATCCTATCCAAACCAAAGCCGCTATTAATATCCAGGACTGTGCAATCTAATTAACCCACCGGTCTATTTTTTCTTTAATTTTCCGTCTCTTAATCACCCTTTTTTTCAACAAGCGGAAAAGTTAGAAAAACTCAATGCCGGTTTTTCCGTGTAAGTTATATATTGTTCTCTTTGCATGTAGCCTTTTTTATCCACTCTCGCAATCCTATTTTCTACATTTCAGTCCCATTTTTGAACGAACCCCTTTTTCTTTTCATTGTTTTAGAATTCAATAAAAAATGAATGTCTTATTATTTCATTCGTCATTTTGTCAACAAATAAAAGGAAATTGAAACAAAAATAGAAAACAGATGAAAAATTAAAGCTCGTCGGGTAGTGAATCAGAGATGGATATTTTATTGATAAGTTGTGCATGATGTGTAGGAGAAGCAAGCTGAAAATTGATGATTATTTTCAGAGGACTGGAAAATTTGAATTCAAGCGCCGTTAAAAATTTTTAAATGTATGGGCGAGGATTGATCTCCTAGTACTTTAAAGGCGCATATCTCGAAAACTAATAATTCTAGAAACATTTTGCCAACAAACAAAAGGTTTAATATTTTAAGATCTACATTTTTGTAGTTGACATCATTTTGATAACTACAGTAGTTTATGAGATACAAGCGCTCAAAAAAGTGCCGAATAGAGACGATATTAGAGTTTTCGTGCAGTGAGAAACCTAGGCAACGGCGAAACTCTAATCCTCTTCCCCTATTTGGCACATTTCTTGAGCGCTTGTATCTAATAAACTACTGTAGTTATCAAAATAGTATAAACAACAAAAATGTACATCTGGAAATTTTACACTTTTCTTAGTTGGCAAAATGTTTCTAGCATTTTTAGTTTTTGAGATATGCGCCTTTAAAGTACTAAGCGAGACATCAAATCCTCGTCCCTATTCGCCACTCTTTTTAGCAAAGTTTAACGGCGTTTTGGGGGTTTTGGATTTTTTTTTTGAATTTCCGAGATACTCTTTAAAAAATAAAGTACTTTTCGAACATTTTGATGCAATAAAAAATTTTGGGCCCTTAATGTTAGGACCCTAACTCACTTGGAAGTGGAGCGACACATACGGAGTTCACAATTGTGTTGAACAAATTAATATTGGCCTGAGTGGATGTGTCATCCGTAGCATCAATATCCAAATCAGTGTCGGTAAGCTTATAAGTCACTCCAAGGATGCCTGGAGCAGCCGCATCATTTCTTGAGAGGAACAAGAAATGAGGAGTTCCAGCACAATCCCAACAACCGTATCTGCTGTGCAATTCCGTCTGGAAGTCGTTCCAGACTGCTGCAGGATAGGTTCCGAAGTTGTCAGAAGCGAAAATGAAAAGGTTTGGAGCGAAGATTCTGTCTCCGTCGTCGCTGTAGTGTCCGCATCCAAATTGAGTTCCGAGAGCAGAGAAGACTCTGAAAACGTGGTCACTTGAGTCTTTTTGCCAGGTTCAGTTTTTTTAACACTAAATTTTTTGTTTTTTTGGATTCTCCGAGATCAAAAATAATAAAACTAATCATTTCGAAGTACTGTTGCTAATGGTGAAAGAGTAATCTAAAAGATCAAATAATGACCAAGGAAACAGCAATCCAAGATGAATTGAATCCAAAGACTACACAAATTCCAAAAAACGAAGAAAAGTCGTTTGCGAACAAGGAGGTTCTGCCAAAAATGAAGAAGATCGAAGGAGACGAGCCGAGCCATTTGCAATTGAGCGAGAAATTTTTGAAGCGCTGGTCGATTGAGGGATTGATTGGGAAAGGTGGATATGGAGAGATTTATCTGGCAGTGGATATTGTGAAAGGGGAAGAGGTGGCGATTAAAGTGGAGCCGAAGAAGAGAAGAGGGAAATTGGCGAAGAGGATGATTCTGGAGCAACATGTGATGTTCAAGATGCAAGGGAAACCTCATGTTCCGCTGATGTATGGATCTGGTTACACGGATAAAATCAACTTCATGAGTGAGAATTAATGTCTTGTATCTTTCGAGATATGTCTTGATTTCAGTTATGCAAATTCTGAGTATCAACGTTGGAGATATGAAGAAGAATAATCCGAATAAAAGATTGAGTCAATGTTCGGTAGGACGAATCATTCATCAATCGATAACAGCTCTTCGGGATCTTCACGACGTTGGATACGTGCATCGAGATGTCAAACCAGCGAATATGTGTTTCGGGATCTATCCATCGAGCCATCACACTCTAATTCTACTGGATTTCGGCCTAGTTCGGAGATACAAAATGGAGAATGGAGAATGGAGAGAACAGAGAGCTCGTGCCGGATTCCGTGGAACCACTCGCTACGTCTCGATCCGCGTCCATCGTCGTTGCGAACAAGCGCCCTACGATGATATGGTTTCAGTGATGTACACTGCTTATGAACTACTTTCTGGAGAACTTCCGTGGAAATATCTCGAAAAGTCACAAGAGGTTCTTCAGTTGAAAGAGGCCATGGTAATATTTTAAACTTGGATCGATATTCAAAAATTTCAACGTTTTCCAGACAGAAAACGGAGTGAATGCAGAATTCTTCAAAGGAGAGAAATCGGTTCTAATCGATTTTTTCAAAGTGGTTTCTGAGATGGATTCGAGTAAAGCACCATGCTACGATCAGATGATTGAATGTATCAAAGTTCTCTACGCTCCGAAGACGCTGACAGATCCATACGAATGGGAAGAGAATCAAAAGAATGGGGAAGATGCTTCCCAAGAAGAAAATAGCAAATAAACTTTTTTTTCGTTTTTATAAACATACCCATTCATCATTCCTTGATCCACTTGATATAAATCGTTGGTGAAAATGTTCTTTGTTTCTGAAAAAATATTTTTGAAAGTATAAGTTGTCTTTTCGTTGCTTACTTTGTGTGGTAGTTGGAGCTTCAGTGGTAGTAGTCATAAAATAGGTTCCATTGCTCCAGTCGGTATAAAGGACAGCAAAGTTCTGCACATCAGCAGAACTATGAGCCGACAAACTGGAAAGCACAGAAGTCTTTCGTGCTCCGTAGGCAAGCATCGAGATGTGAGTATCATCTTGAGAAGAGAATTGAGAGAGAAGACTGGTGATGTAGTTGAGGAAAACGTAGTCGTCCTTCTTCTGAAGATCGATGATCACGGCGACGTCAAGTGGCGTATCGTAGCAAGTTGACCGAGCTGGAAGAGAGCAAGAAAGAGCCTTCCATGTTTGGAAATAGTCGGTTCCCTTGAGAGCAGCAACAACGTCATCAGCCTTCTGAACGATGCGATTTTTGGTGGTGACACTGCTCCAGAGATCATCTCCAAAGTCTGTGACATCTCTTGAATCATCAACAACGAAGATGAGTCCAGCAGTTTGAGCTTTCAAGTTGGCTGCAGAGGCTTGGAGGAGGGCAATCTTCTGTGCTTCGGGGACACTTGGGTTCAAAACTGCATCGTTAGCCTGTCCCATGAAGATGATGTTTCCAGAGAAACGGGAGTTCTTGGTTGCTTGATTCTTCAATTCAGCCGTCACATCATCGATTGCATTATCAAGACGAGTGTATCCTCTACGAAGCGCCGCAACTTGGTTTGGATTGTCGATCAAAGCCTGAACGTATTTCTGGAAGGCGTCGAAAGAAGCATCTCCTTTTGGGTTGATCTGAGTGTTTCCGATATCGTTGTAAGTGATGAGTTGGTATGATTCGGTTCCAGTTTGTTGAGTTTTCGCTTGGTTGGAAATGAGGAGAATGTCTTTGAGGTTCTCGACAACGTAATCATCGGTAGCCTCACTGATTTCGATAGCGTAGTAGGCAGTGACACATTCTGAAAAAATATCATTTTGCAAAAGTTACGTCAGGTTTTGAAACTTACTTGGTTTTGGGCATGGATACGTGGTGAGAATTTGTGTAGTGACCCCATTGAAAGAAGCATCAGACATATCTCCGAAAACGTAATTTGGATTGGTGACTTGTCCCAACTCCTTCTTAACATCGTCACTGTAATGGTTGTATCCAATGAAGAACGTGGCAACTCCCATAGCGGACAATTGCTTTCCAGCTTGAATTTCATCGGTGTAGGTGTCAACAGTTGGAACGGCGTCAGAAAGCACGATGAGAACTTTGGAGCGAGATGCATCGGATTCGGTTGTGAAGAGTTGTTGGGCTGTTTTGAGCGCCTTGGTAACATCAGTGAGTCCTCCGACGTATTGGACAGAATCAATAGCAGCGTTGACGGCGGCTAAGTCATTTCCGTTTACCAATGTGAGCTTTTCAGTGACTTGATCGCTGAAACAATACAATTAAAATTAAATATCCCCACTCAAGTTTCTTACTTAAAAGTCAATACTCCAACACGAGTGAAATCGTTGGCCTTGTACTTGTATTGAGCAACCAATCTCTCGGCAAAAGCAACATATTTCTGAAAAACAGAAAATCAAAATCAAATTAAGATGTGGATCAACTAACTGGAAGAATGATTCTGGAGAGAGATTCAGAGATATCGAAAGCAATGATGATATCAAGGACTTGGCATTTTGTAGTGTCACCTGCATCGAGTTCACCAAGAGGGTAGTTGAAGAATTCGAATCCGGCCTTTGGTGCAGCGGGAAGCTGGTAGACTGAAAAAATACACATTTTTCAGAAGAACACCTAATTTCAATGCAAACTTACAAGAACAGACGAGTGTTCCGAATGGATCCTGTTTTCCAAGATCAGTCCAGGATTCGGCGGTGACGATGCTATCAGACAAGGTATTGTATTTGTCAATGTAGTTCTTTCGGACTCCAGTATATCCGATGTAGATTCCAGAATCTCTTGGATTAACATTAACTTTGCTGTCTGATGATGGTAGCTTGTCAGTGACAATGAAAAGTGCTCCTGGGACAAATTGTCTTCCAGTTTTCAAAGTGGTGAAAGACTTGGTGAAGACGTCAGCAATGATAAGAGAAGACTGATTGTTGAAGTTGTTGATAGCGAGAAGTTTATTGAAATCCGCGGTGAGAGTTACGGAATCCGAGATCCATTTATTGTTAGCGGTGACATCAATGACGTCTCCAGCAACAACCGCCTTCAAGAAGACGTTGGCTTGTGGGAAAGTGATTCCTTTGGTCAATGAGTCACGGATGGCAGCCAGACTGTTCATCTTCTCGCTGTGATCATTCTTTGGAAGATCGTTCATGTCCACAACAATGACGATGTCACGAGTGATTGCGTTGTTGTTACAATCTGCAATTTTTTTTGATTTCAGGAAATCGAAATATCTTAATTTACATTTTCCGGTAACTGGTGGAGCATTTGTGGGAGCGCTGGTCGCTGGAGCAAGAGAAGTGGAGATGATAGAAACTGCTGGTTGTTGACGGCATACTGCGGTAGCTTTGTCTCCATCTGAAAAAATCTTTGAGTACGGATTTTATACAGTCGTTGTCTCCGTCTCTCGCTCCTTTTTTAACTTTTGATTTTCTGTTGATTTCCTCAGAATAGACATAATTTCCTTCAGTTCTGTCCAAAAATCACATTTCTAGCTCATCTAGAAGCCGAGATACAGTCATTTGAAATTTTGGGGTGCTAGAGACACCAGACGACGAGACACCCTGCGTCTCTAGCCCTCAAACCTTTAAATGTCCTTATCTGAGCTCCTAGATGAGCTAGAAAGTCGGTTGTTTTAACAGAATGGCATGGTTTGAATTTTTTAAAGTTTGAGTACAAAAACGGGGTATCTTTCAAAAATCGGAAAATAACTGAAAAACTAGGAATTTCCAAAAAAAATTCTGTGAATGCTAAGTTTTCAATCTAGGTCTGTTCTACACCTTCTAACATTTTCAAAGGGATCGGACACCTGACAGCCGAGTTTCAGACTCCTGAAAATGGTCAAAATGGCTGGTACTGTATTTCATCACTTTTGCAAATATTTTCGTCTTTTTTCGTTTTTTTTTCGCCTACTCGTCATCGATCATAAATCGTAAAAATGTGCGCTATTTGCTCGCTTATCATTAAGAGGTTGTATCTTATCAAACCAACAACTTTCACACATTTTAGAGACATTTTGAGGTATTTTAATCTCCCCGCACACTAAGAAAATATTGAAAAATATTTAGAAAACTTACAAGTCGTCTCCAATTGTGTCACCAATTTCGATCCGGACAGCACACTCTGAACATCTTTCGTGGATACGTCATCCCGAAGTGAGAAGACCGCACTGACTGCTTTGTTTCTGAAAAAAAGAAAAGATAGAAGAAAGTGGAATGGAAGAAACTAACTGGACATCTAGAGCAAACGAATTCACGGTGTATTTCTTGTTCAGAAGACCTTTCAGTTCACTTGACACGTCGGAAGATTTACTGTCCGAGAATCCAGTAGCCAAGAATCCAGTAGAGGTGTCTGTAAAGGTGGGGAACATAAAAAATACATTTCTCGAAATTTTGTCTCTCGAGGAATTGAACTTGTAGAAGAACTATTGGAGGTGCGGCGCCTCTACCGGCTGAGCCACGCGGGAGAAGCTAGAGCGGGCACGTTAACCCCCCCCCCCTCAAAAAATTTGGCCCAATTAGCTTTTGATTAAAGGACATTAAGCCTTCTGTCTATGATGCCAACATTTTTCGGAAAAAACAATTTTGAAATGTTTCATAAAAGCGTATTTCATCTAAAATGTAGAAGCCCACCCAACCAGTCATCTTTGAGCTCAATTATCTTGGCTATTTTAAAAGATATCAAAGAGTAGTCTAATGACAAAATTTTGGGGATGAAATGATAAACATTTTGTCAGTTGAGCACTTTTCAATATCTTTTATAGGAATCAAGATAATTGAACTCAAACTTGCCAGTGAGGGGGATGGGGCTCTTCTTATACAGGTTTTACGGTATTCTTTAACTCCAAAAAAATCTCATGTTCCCTTTTTTTCAAGCTTTCTCTTATATAGCTTTTGCTTAAAGTACCTTAACTCTTTTGTCAAATTTTAGCACATTTACAGAATTGAGGTTTTGAATTTTGATAAATTTCGAAACGTTTTATTATTTTTTTAGGCTAGAAGCATTAGACCTCGATGGGAAATATGACCACATTCGGTTAAACATGTATCAGAATGGCCCCTCTAATATAGGACCCTCTACCTCGGAACAATGGTTTTATGGTGTTTTGAAATATTCTAATGACCATATTGGAGACCCCAACCGCTGGAGTTGGTCCTAGATACTAGGATAAAGAAAAAGAACTCACCATGTTTAGTAGCGAAAAGAATAATAAAAACAATGGAAAGAATCAAAAATATGACTGAAATGACGGCAAGAGCAATATGGATCGGATCAAATCGTCCGAAGATCTTGCCATTTCCACTGGATGCAGCCATCCTTTGGTTCTGCAAGTCGTAGGTTTGGTTTGAGTCATTTAGAGAAAAATTGAGGTGATTAAGAAAAGAAAATGACAATTTTTATATAAAAATGTTTCAACAGAAAAACTGACACCACCATCTCCTCCTACTTTTCCCCTATCATCGCCCAATCGGCTTTCATGCTCGCCTATTCTCTTATCGCGGTTCTGAAACCATTGAGTAAACTTTGTAGGCACTGAATCATATTCATTGCGGGTGGAAATGTCATTTTTCAGTGCATTTCAAGAGAAAAAAATGCACAAGAATTATCATCATTATCATCAGAATCGAGGGCAGAGGGCGATGATGATTCAGAAGATTGAATTGGAGGTGAAGAAATGAAGGCGCCAAAAAAGAAGAGGTACATGAGCAAATATGGAATTGTAATAACTTTTTTTTTCTTTGAATAGAAGAATCGCAACTTTTACGATGATAGGGCAGGGAAGAACATGGTCTTTTTACAAAGATAGTTAGCTGAAATCGGACAAAACGATTAGAAGAGGATTATAACAGTTTAGGTGTATGGTATGCTGACAATCTTAACTGGAATGAATGCGTCATTCTCTGAATTTATAGAAAAGAACAAATGTAAACATTTCACTTGGAATAGAATCGACAGGAATTTTAGTTTTAGATTGCAAAGATTAAAAAGCTGTAAATTGTTTTGGGGGGAATTCTTTTCTTAAGACCTGTAATAGAAGGGTCCCTTTACTTTTAACTTTGAGCCAATTTCTCGGTTCCTGTCAAAGATACAAAAATGTTGTCAACTGAGAAAATGTTCATTATAATATCAGAATTGTTTTGTCAGTTGACACATTTTGGATATCTTGCATAAAAGTTGAGATAATTGAGCCCAAACGTGACAGTGTGGAGGCCCTTCTATTACAGGTTTTACGGTATCCATTATGCCGGTACTTCAGAGGTTTTCAACACAAAAGTTGTGGAAAAGAAAATCTAGAAAAATAATTTTAGGTTACGGTAGTTTTTTCTCTTTCACAGCTCCGACTTTTTTGTGTGCCAGAAAAAATTAATATTCAGTCGCCAGGAGGTTTACCAGGTAAACCAGTCATTTTGAAACCGGTAATTTTAAAACCTTGGTAATAAAGTTGAATGGATAAAGCACCCCAGTTTTTTTACCGCAAACACTTTAATAGAAGGCGACCCAAGCTGTCAACTTTAGACTTATATATCTCAGTTCCTGTCATAGATATCAAAAAATGGTCAACTGACAAATTATTTCAAAAATTATGATAAGCATTTTATAAGTTGACCATATTTTGATATCTTTTACAGGAAACGAGATATATGCGCTCAAAGTTGATAGATGTGAAGGTCCTTGGGGTAAATTTTAGTGCTTACTATAAATTGCCTTAATAACTTGCTTCAAAATAAATTTATCGAAAATGTTCAAATTGTCAAATTTTGTTTATAAAAAGCTCATCAAAATGATATAAAATGGATCTTTTTGAATTCCTCTTTGGTATAAAAGGGTGCTGCTAAACCGGTGCGTCAGGCAGGATCGAGTGGATGTTAGGAGATCAGCTTGTAACTCTCGCTATTCAAAATCAACCCACTATTTTAATACATTTCCATCATATCCTTTTTCAAGTATAGATTTAATTAGGTTCATCTATTGAACTTTCCATTTCAGATCAAAACCTTATTGTATCTTCATTGTTTTCTTTCTGCAGAGTCATCCTACCATTTATATGAGTCATCCTACCATTTCTCATGAGTCATCATACCATTTCTCATGAGTCATCCTACCATTTCTGCAACTTTGCAACACTTTTACCACATATTTCCAGACGGTGTGAGTCATTTTTTCCAGGTTTTGAAATGAATCATGGCCCATGTCATTTTTTAGTGTTTTTGCATTCCATTCCAGAACTGTAGTTTGATGTAAAATTGTGAAATATAACGAACAGGGTCTTAAACCTTATCAGTGGAATTTTTCAGCACCATCCTTTTTTGTTTAAGGTTTATTCAGACGCGTTGCAGGATCAAGTTCCCAAAGTGTTTTAAAACAAACATTTGATTATGATAACAGATTTTTATTCATTTGATTAAAATAAAAAAATTCATTCAAACAGTTAGCGGCGCCTGATTGGATTCCTTGATGTCACCGGAAAGTTTTATCATCCTGTTGTCACCAAGAAGGAACCTAAATGTCAACTACTATCAGCAGAAGTGACGATTCTTTGAAGTTTGGTCAAGTGGAAATGATAGGGAAACATCTGAAAAGGCAAAGAAAAAAGTTGAACTGATCAAAAAAGCTTTTTGTGGAGAAGAAAGAGTCTCGGTGGTTAAAAAATGACGAAATAAAGGAAATTATTTTAAACTGTGGGATCGCCTTCATTCTGCTCAGCTATTTCAAAAATTTTGAAATTTTGAAATTTTTGTAATAAACTCAATTTTGAAGTTGTACCATGAAGGATGTATTTAAAACACCCGAAAAAAAAGGCTCTAGTGAGTTATTTTGGTCTTTGGAATTTTTTTTGGTTTTTTGAGAAAACTAGGAATTTTTATAAACTCCAGAGAGCATAATTCTGAACACTGCTATAATCGAATGGACAATTTTCCAATATTGGATCTCTCAGGACCTTTATAAAAATCAATACAGTATCCTTTGGTAAAAATCAAAGAATGCGGACTCGGCAGACGTAGTCACTTGTGCAACCTACTCTCTCCTAATTTGCTTTATTGATTTTCCTCCTTTTTCTGAAAATGAATCCGCTTTCTTATCAAGTTCGGAAATGTATAATTACCCATTTCGATTTTAATACTCGGTAAGTTATTTTAATTTGTTTATTCTCTAAAAATATAACCTTCCAGAAACTTGCTATCAGAAAGATGTCCAGATGTCAGATATCTCGACAAAGTGGTTCCTTCAAAGATAAATAACTTATATATCACCGGATCAATGCTCAGAATCGACTGTACAACTTATCAATTGGGTGTGGTCCAAATCTATGAAAATGGCAAAACTCCAGAATTCATTCAAAGAAAAAATCGAGCTGGGGGATTTCCACATGATGTAGATGAATATGGGGTTAAAGAGAATTTGGACCCCTCAGTTTTGAAATATGAACTTCCGCAATTAAAAAGAGAAAAGAAACGAATCGAGCAGAAAATGGAGAAATCAGAAGAACATGATCGAGAACGATTGAGCCATCTTGGAGATAAAATTCAACACATTCTCCTGACTCTTGAGCACTATGAAAACGCTTCAAAACCCCCATTCCTTTATTATCTTCAGCTTATCATCTCTTCTCAAAATTATCGAAAAATTGAAATTTTGAAATATCAAACCGATATGGAAAAAGCAACCGGTTACCTAATTGATGAGGTTTTCAAAGACAGAAAAACAAGAATTGAGAAATTGAAAATGTTAAATTTCCGTTCGGCTACTTTGGAATCCAACATACTTAGCTTGAAATCGCTGACTTTCAGTGGACTGTACCAGATTTTGCCGATTTTCAAGATTGCTCAAAATCTTACATTGACAATGGTCGGATTAAAGGAGCTTCTCCCATATATTTCCAATGAGACGGTTCATTTCAAAGGATACGGTAGCTATGCATCTTCTCATATTATTTCACTCGTAAAATGGAGTTTGCAGTTGAATGAAGAAAGACATTATTCAATAGAAATAGAGAATAATAAAATTTCGGAGGATGTGCTGAACCGACTTAAAATGTCAGAAGGGGCCAAGGTTGTCCAGAGTGAAAGGTAAGGGTAATTATAGAATTCTTCGAATAAAATTGTTTTCAGAGGTGCTCCATTCCCGGAATATATCATTTTGAATTCAAGAAAGAATCTAGAATTGGAAGTCAGAATCTACAGAACCTCAGTTTACGATGATAGGAGAAACCAAAATTTTGATTTGCATGTGAAAACCACCGAAAAGAGTAGTGGAATGATTTATTAAAGTAGTTCAGAATCGTATTTAGTTTTATTACAATTCAATTGTTTCTTGTTGTATTTATTGAATCTTGTTTGTGCTTTGATGTATTTACAGTACCGATTTAAAGACTATAAACTTCGCATGATCCTTCGAAGTTTGCCAACGGTGGGTATTCGGAAAAAATTGTTAGAGCATATTTCGAAAAATATTGCATTTTTCCGGTTTCAAAAAAAATTATGTCTAGGTTTCTGTTATGATTTTATTCAAAAGAAAATAGTTTATCGAGGAACGAGAGATGTCGTTGGACAAAATGACAAATCATACAAACGAAGGGAAATATGACAACATTTATTAGAATGTCATGAGGTTTTTGGATGAATCTTCTTGTAGGAAGATTCCAGAAGAGTCTTGAAGTCATGGTGGTAGTCGAAGTCATTTGTCTGCCTTCTCAGAGACTGAATCTTCGATCGGCGGAGTCTGATGATACGGTTGGTTTCGAAGGTGATGACTATTGGGACGAAGAAGTTCGCATACGTTAACCCCTGGAAAATAAAATCTTAGTTAGAAGAGAAAAGCTAGAATGGATACTGTGGCGAAGGCGATGGCCCCATGGAACCAAGCAGTTGGAATCGATCCACGGTAGATGTTGAAGATGGAAGCTGAAATAAATATTTTGTGTTTTCTCTCGTCATTTCACTCTACCTAACAGTAATCATAGCTTCTAACATAAATTATAACTTACGAATGGCGGAAGTCCCTGCCAGGCAGACCGCCTGAATGCAAATGATCCAACAGACAGCGCGGGAACACAATAGGTTTTCGAATGCATTGTATCTAGCATTTGTGTCGTATTTCTCATGGATGATTCTAAAAATACTTATACTGTTTGGGACAGACTCTCAGCTTCTTTAGTAAAGCATCTTTACCTCTTTTCGTGTTTGAAACTCTGGTAGAAATGAACAATCGACGCAGCTGCGATAATCCAGAAGATACAAATACGAGTGGCATTGACGATGTAGAACTTCTCATTAGAATTCTTCGGGGGATAGTTGCAAAGTGGAACGTATCCAATGTAGATTGCATCGTAGAAAACCCAATACAGAATGAGAGCAGGGATCAGTATTTGAATGACGATAAAGGTGTATGCTGCCTTTTTTGGGACAGATTTGTAGAATTTGTGGATGTAGGTGGATGCAAGGCGATCAAGAAAGAGAGAAAGGCAGACAACACTGCAGAAGAGATTGGTGTGGTAGTAAAGGAGGCCTTCGATGACACAGGAGGCAGATGAGAACTGGATGGAACACGGATCGTGGAAATAGCGAATGGCACGGTAGAGGGCTCGGAACTGAAAATTAAACTATTTCCATAGTGATAGAGGGGGGAGGGCAACTTTTTGAATAATGAGTGCAAAACTAGAAAGCAAATAAACCAACCCGGATGAATGCCGTAGTTGCCTGATGAACAACTCCGTTGATGATGCAAGACTGAAGAAGGATCTTGGTGCTCATCCCAAAAACATTTTGCTTTTTCAACGTTTGCAGAGCACGGTAGGATAAGTAGAAACTTGCGAAGATGATGACACTCATGAAACTGTGACAAAAGAACATAATTGGAGAGGTGAAGCTCTCATGCAATTCCGGAGGCGCACACGGAGAGTCTACCGGAGGCACGGTACTCGCCATTTTGATCTCAAGTTGAGAGCTCATACGAAAACGAAAAGTGAGTAAATGAAAGGAAAAGAAGAATGAAAAGGAGGGGCCTAATCAGAATCGAGAAGAGAGTATATAGAAAAGAGAAGAGGCTAGAAATAAATCCGTATTCCCTATGGTAATTTGTCAGTTTGTTATTGTCGTAGAATCACTTGACAGAATGACTTTCTAAACTTGATGGTTTGAACTCGATAGAATCACGTAGTTGATTACCTATTTTTGGAATTCAGACTCGAGAAAATGGAATGAGATCAATCTACAGACAGTCATCACTTTGAACACGTCAATTGGATTAAGATGACACGGAGAGTAATAGGATGCTATTTCTGAATTTTGACTAGTTTTATAGAATTCGAGTTACCATTAGGAAATTTATAACAAGGAAACGAAGGAATAGAAAATTAACGATGCGGGCAAAATTTTTACAGTATCGGTAATAGGAACAGTAGCTTCCTACATCGAGTGCTTCGTTGTGGGCCAAAACAACTGAATCAAATTGAAGTCCAACACACATTTGTGTTTTTTTTTTTCAATTCTATTACAACTGCTCTTCCACTGGCCCATCTTTCTTCTTGAATAGAAAAATCAGATGATAGGAACATGATTCATTTAGATGAATTTAACGAGATGGTGAGTTTAACGAGTCTCAATTAACAAGTCAAATTCTTCAAACACTAAATTTATTGAATTTTAGAGCCTTCAATGTATTTTCCAGCTGTCATTTTTTTCCCCAGATTCCCAGACACTAAACTATCACTCGTTTTCCGATATCTCGTCGAGACCATCAAAAATTAGAGTTCTATGTTTATTTGTATCAAAGAAAAGACCCAGCCAAAACGAGTTGTACTGTAGTTTAGAGTCCGGAAACCTGGAAAAACAATGAATGAAACATCATTCTGATTAGTTTTGTGTAAAACTCTAAATTAAAAGTAATAAAAGAAAGATGAAAATTGTTCTTCAGGGTATTTTGATGTTATACCGCCGTTCGTACTTTCGAACTTATTATTGAAACATTCAGATGACTCGCTTTAATATTTCTCATGGATTCAAAAAATGCAGCTTTACAAAAATATACAGCTAAAAGCAACCCGGGTTCAAGTTTGTACTGGCACAAAAATTGAGTAAATTGTTGTAATTCGCTTATATTTGGAATGCGAAAATTAAAATAACTAATCAGTAAACTTGCCTAGATTCAAATTATTTGATCAACTTTGAGCTGAGTAATCGCTTGTCAAAGTTGCTTCCCTTCATGAAAATCACGATTCCGTTCATCTTTGGAAAATCATAACAATACCTAGACTTGAGGAATTGTTTTGAAAATTTCCGTCGCTTTGAATAAAACGTAAAGTTATATTTTTACCAAACTTTGTGCTTCCAAGATACTTATGACTGAAGATATACCCGTTTTTATCAGTCCTATGACTTCAGATACTTTGTTACCCAATGCTCCTCACTATTCAAAATGTAACCGTTTATTTGAAAATTTGAGTGTGAATAGGATGAAAAGGGCTCGATTAAAATTCATAGACTATGTCTTTGTGATGTGATTCCATGCGTTCCGCAATGAAATAAAATGTTCATTTGATGAGTCCTTAGTTTGATCAGTCAACTCATGAATCGCTCGCTTACGACGTTGGATGATTTGAGATGTTTGGTAGAGAATGATGATTGGCAAACAGAAATTGCAATAAGTCACTCCCTGGAAAAATCTTCTTGCTGATTCATTTTTAAGTCCGATTTCTTACTGTCATAAATCCAGTTAATGGATCCATCATCGTCGGTGAGAAGAACTTTCTGATCTGTTCCGCTGAAATAAAATTGTGGAGTAGATAATTCGTTTTTTGAAAATAGTATTGATCTCACTTCCAGTGGCAGTGATAACAAGACATGCAGTTTGAGAGACAATGATAATGCACACGGCTTTTGTTGCCAACACATTTTCATAGGACTTGTATCTTGAAACGGTGTCATAAATTTTGTGGATGATTCTGAAAGTATTAATTGAAAGATGAAGAAAATTTTCCCCGGAACTTTTCCAAAATAATTTTCAATGCGTTTTTTTTTTCGATTGAATGTGGGTAGTCAAGTCGAGACCAATGCTAATTTTACTGTTGTACTACGGTAACCGTAAAACTGGTAATAGCAGAGCCCCCAAGCTGGCAAGCTTGAGCCACATTATGTCAATCCCTATGCAAGATACCAGAATTATGTCAACTGATAAAGCACTTTTTGATATGATGATAAGCAATTTATCAGTTGACAATTTTTCATATCTTTGACAGAAATCGAAAAAAATTGGCTCAATTTCTTAAAGGAGGCGAGACAGCAAAAATTTCGGGGGACAGTTCGGGGGACGAAATCGCGCCGCGGTTATGTAGACCATCGGTCGTCAGGCGGCTTCGCGCCCCCGTAGCTCAGCCGGTAGCAGCGCTGTACCCCTGAGCTGCCTGTCATGAGTTCAACCCCTCATGGGGGTTCTCTATGCAAAATATCATGAAAACTTTTGTTTTGGTGTCTGGCCTCCTTTAATTCAGTGAACCCTTCTGTTACGGTTGTTTCAATAAGATACACATAAACGAATTTTCAGTTGATTTTGGTCATTTTCCGTAGTCTGGAGCTCGACTGTCAGCCAAGCTCTAGACTACTTTTTCAGAACGTCTAATACAGTACTGGATTATTGACCGGTCTATTGACCGGTACTGACGTTCCGGTCAAAACACCGTGATGTAAAAAAAAATCTGAAATCTTACTTCTTCTCAACGTTTTTGTTATAATAAAATATACAAATAGATAAGATAAAAAATGTTCCAAGGATAACGAGTCGGAGTCGATTAATATAGAAATATTTCCAAGCAACTGACATTGGTGGATAGTTGCACATTGCAACATATCCATCGGTGTTTCCATTTGAATAAACCCATATAAGAATGAATAACGGAAGAATTGTTTGAAACGTTAAAAAGATCATAACGAAGAACTTGTACTTGTACTGATATGCGATACAATTCGTCGAGAGAAGACGATCGAAAAACAAGGAAATGCAGCAGAATGAGGTGAAGAAGTTGGTGTAGTAATAGAAATATTGCTCATAGACACAACCAGAGGAAGGGAACAGAATTGTGCAACGATCAGAACCATGTACCAATACGCGATAGATGGTGATAAGCTATCAAAAAGACCCATTTTTTAAAGTTATTTATTGCGATAATGTTTGAAAAGCCATGTTTTTCTAATATTATGGCGAAACAAATTTTCAAAATCTGAATTCTCCGAAAATCAAATTGAAAATTTTTTTTCAAAAGGTTTATCTTTAAGGGTCCATAAATATTCTAGCATGCACCTGGTGTATTTTCGAGGTCATTTAACATGACGGCTTAACATTTCAAAGATGTGTTTTCTAGGCCCACCAACTTTTTTGGCCTGGAAATGACAACACATTTACAGGGTGGCTTTTAATTACCGGCGCACAACTTTGGCGCCATGTTTCTTGGTGATGGCGCGCATTTGGTGTATCAAATTTTGCGTCACCAGTCTTGATAAGTAGGGTGTTAGTCAAAACGAGATCTTTGAACGCCTTAGGATTGGAAACAGGCGGTTTTCCAAAGTTATCAAAAGATTCACCGTGGTTGGACCTTTATTTGGTCGCATTGGGAGAAAAAGAAAAGCTACGGTGACCACTCCAGAGAAGGTTGAAGCTGTTCGAGGTCAAATCAGGAGTAGCCTACATAGATCGCTCAGAAAACTGGCCAGGAATATGGGTCTTTTTTGGTTTTAGGTTTAAAAGACAGCCCGAAAGAAGCTTGATCCAAAATGCTATTGTGCTCTAGAATACGTCATCTTGTCGGAAAGCAGTAAGCAATAGCGTCTGGAGAAGCCTAAATTTCTTCTGGTTGGCACGCAGTGAGGAAACCATTCGGGGCCCGTTTTCTTTGAGGAGCAGTGGTTTCCGATTGAAGTCGAATTCCACTCTCAAAGTTATTGTGTTTCAGCCAAGGATATCAAAAAAGCTTCGAGAAGGAAAACCCCATTCCTGAAGATTTCCACCCGTCCAGCATTGCGGGTTTTGGTGCGATATGCTCAAATTTCAAATTTTATAGAACAAAACGTCCGTAAGACCAAAGAAGCGTATATTGAGCAAATCTTGAAGAAGCATCTGATCCCACGCACCAAATGCCATTTTGGACGGGAACATTCGATTCACCAACATGAAGGAGCGCCAACCCACACCGTCAAACTCATCCAGCCGTGGTTTCAGGCGCACCTGCCTGGGGGGACAAATGACCGGCCTACTCGCCGGATTTGGAACCCCTCGACTATTCCATCTAGAGTGTTGCAAAAGAAGATTTGCTCAAGATCCCATCCAAGTTTCGAGGCTCTCGAAGAGACACTGTTTCAGAAATGCGACAAAGCTTGGTGCGTGCCACCATCAACGTCTATCCAAGACGTCTTCAGACCGTAACTAAGGCGAAGAATGACCGAATGGAAAAATTATTTTTGATTGTAAATTTTGTGCGTCCAAAAAAATATCTTGTTGCGTTTCATCAGTTTTCGGCTTTTACTTTTCGAGAAAGCCTCTTTCAAGCATGCGCCGGTAATTAAAAGCCGCCCTGTAGCTGGTGAGTTTTCTAAGTCATTTAAACATGGTGGCCTTACTTTAGTTTTCAAGGCCACCATGGTAAGTGGCCCAAAAACACACCAGGTAAATATCAGGTCATTTCTAGATTAAAAATTGTGGTGGCCTAGAAAACTCAACTTGCAAAAGTTAGGCCGTCATGACAAGCCGAAGATATTCTATGACATATCACATGATGGTCTAACATTTTCAAGTTAAGATTTCTAGACCACCAACTTTTTTGCCTGGAAATGATCCGGTATCAAGCTGGTGAGGTTCCTAGGTCAATTCGACATGGTGAACTAATTTAAGGTTTTTTAGGCCGCCATGGTAAGTGGCCTAGGAAAACAACACCAGGTGAATATCAGGTCATTTCTAGGCGGTCTACCATGGTGGCCTGGAAAAACTAAGTTTAGGTTACCGTGTCAAATTTGCCTAGAAATCTCACCAGGTATGGTCATTTCTATGCCAAAAAAGTTGATGGCCTAGAGAACTCAACTTGCAAAATTTAGGCCACCATGAGGAGATAGAAGCAGGGAAAAAAGGATTTTTCAAAGTTTTTCGCAATATTTTTGTCAGAGTCGAACCACTTACTCGAATTTCTGCAACTGTAATCTGATGAATGCATCCATTTCCAATCGCAGACCATAAGAGAATTCTAGTGCCTTCCGGAAAAATATTATGGTTGTAGAGTTTTTTGACGGTGAAAACGTTTACGAAGAAGCTCGCAGTGATAACCAATAAAATAAAAATATGATTGAACATCATTAAAGCTGATCTTAAAGTCATCTGAATAACTTCACTCGCACATTTTCCACCCGAATCCATTTCCCCCTGAATTATAAAAAACTGGAAAAAGGAGAAGAAATTGGTTAGTCAGGAGGCGAAAAAACAACAAAAAACACGGGGCAGTAGACGGCTGTATTTGTGAAAAAAGGGAGAGAGAAAGAGTGAAATCTATGGTTAGAGTTAATCATGACATCTTAATGAGGTGTTTATATGTGCTGTCTGTAGTCTCGTGGGAGATACCTACTTTTTTTGAAAGATTTCGAAAACAGTTGAAAATACAATTCGTCACCCATAAATCCTGTGACGCAGGAAGAACCTAAGTTACGTACTAGTTGAGATAATTGGCTAAGAACTGTGGGAATGTGAAAAGGGGACTACGACCAAAATTTGTAGCATTTTTTATTGCATCAAAATTTGTATGTAACTTCATATATCATGAAGAAAAAATTCAAAAAAAATCAAAGTTCTCATCTATTTCTGAGAACTTCAGGAAGGTTCTCGAATCATTTTTTTTTTGAATTCCCGCCAAATTCCCGCCAAAATTTTTCGCAATTTTTCATTCGATTTTTGGGAATTTTTAGACCTTTTTAGGTTTTTCCGGTTTTTTGTCTGAAATTTGACGGAACGGTGTTAGTGAAGATTACTGTAGACTACTGTAGAAATATATTTCCTGTTGTAGTACATTTTTGTTTGCAACGTCAGAAACTGCAGCAAAAATAAACTACAAAAAAAATCGTTTGCTACAGTAATGTACAGTAATCTTCGTAAACACTGTTCCATCAAATTTGAGACAAAAAACACCGAAAAAATCGATGAAGAATCGTCAAAAATAGAATAGAGGTTTTAAAAAATTCTCAAAAAATTGTACGAAAAATACATTGTTCCCTCGAAAAAAAGCAAAAAACCGCTAATTTGCGTTTTAAGCGATTTTTCGAGATTTGGCATTTTTTCCGAATTTTTTCTTAGTTGTTATGTGAAACTACGTATTTCTCTACACATTTTGATGTACTGAAAAAAAAAACAAAAAAGTTTTGTTGAATTTCCTCTTTAAATGCATGAAAAAAATAATGTTCTCGAAATTCCGTTCAAAGATGCCCCTCGAGGAGTTGAACTTGTGAAGGCGAGGATTGAGGGTGCGGCGCCGCTACCGACTGAGCCACGCGGGCAAAGAGAAAGCGGACGCCCGATTGCATACATAAAGGCGAGGACGACAGCTGTACGCAGAGTGACATTAAGCGTTGTACACCGTGACGGTAGAATGCATACTCTAGCTACAAAAAAACTACGAAAAATCTCCTGTCCCCCCCACCTTTAAGAAAACAACTGGGTCACGATTAAAGAAATTTCAAAACTAATATTCTAGGTTGTTTTCAATTTCAGTGGTTTCCTAGAAAGTCAGAAGCTTTAATTCCCAAGGCTAAAAAGAGATTTATAGTTGAAAGTCTGGAGAGTGAAGTTTACTTGCTGAAAATGCCAGATACTTTGAGAAAGTGTGCTTTGAAGTTTGAAGTTTTCATAGTAAGAAATTATGATGAAAGTTTGTGTATCGAGCATCAACAAATTTTCAATCTCCGACTCTTTAAAAAATGAAACCAAATTTACAACTCTCGAGTCGTTACCTTCACTTTTTTGGCATTTATTCACACCCCCAAACAAGCATTTTAAAGTTCTTTCTCTTTAAAAAAATAATTGATGTGTGCTGAAAATATTTAAACGGCATCATAGGTTGAATGGCATCATATTTTGTACAATTTGTTCTCATTGAACTTTTTTATTCCACAAAAAACTTCCGGATTCTTCCGCATCATCAACGCAATGAGCCTTTCGAATCGTTCCACTTCTATCTTCCGGCTTCTTCTGTCTTCCGAAGGTTATGCCGGCTCGTCATAGGCTTCCCCAAGGACACTTTCAATTCTTTCTTCTTCTGCTTCTTTTCATGTATTTTCGCTCCGTCTTGGTTGCTGAACAAGGACAGGTTGTACTAGTATGTTTGGCCGGATAAAGTGGATTACGTCTACCGTAATCCGCTTGCCAACCAATTGTTCGAAATATACTTTGCTACATCTTTTAGCCGAAGTGAACGGAATACGGAAAAAAGGAAAAGTCAGAGAAAAAACAGTTTCCCAAACATGCAAAAAGTGTTTCGCATAATACTGTACAAACTTTCATTCAGGTCAGACAGGATTACATTTTCTAAAGTAAACACGAAAAGAAAAGGACAAACATCCGAAAAATGATTGGATTTCTTTCCAAGGGTTCTGATAAAATACATGTATCATCTTCTTTACAGAAAAACTAGGGGTACAAAACAAGGACTGGACCCATATTTGCTCTAATAGAAGCCCATCCTTTACTTGACCTCAATTATCTCGGTTCATGTGAAAGATACCAAAAAGTTGTTAACTGATAAAAGGTTTGTGATACTATGATAAACAAGCTACCAGTTAACCATTTTATGATATCTTTGACAGGTACTGAGAAAAATTGGCTCAAAGTTAAGAGCTAGGGAGAGGGGGGCTCCTCGAGTAAAAGCCCACCATACCCTTGAACTGAAAGCTCAATTATCTCAGTTCATGTGAAAGATAACAAAAAATTGTCAACTGACAAACTATTCAGCATATTATCACCAACATTTTTATACTTAACAAAATTTTAATATCTTTCACTGGAATCGAGATAATTGAGCTCAAAGTGCACGTATAGGGTGGCCTTCGTATGAGAAGAAATACGGTAATGTGCAAGAATGAGTTTTTCCTAGAATTTTAAACTCAATGAGTAAAAGAACCACAAATTTCACACTAGGTCAGATGACACCTTTCTAATTTCTACAGTAATTATTCACTGCTGAAAAGATTGATGACTGGATTGAGAACTATACAGGATAGTGGATATGTACCTGGTCTAAAGTTTGTACTAGCATAAAAATCGAATAAATCGTTGTACTGGGCTAACATTTGAAATGTAAAAAATTTAAAAAAAACTCACCAGTAAACTGGCCAAGTTTCAAATCATCTGATCAACTTTGAGCACAGTTATCTGTTGGCGAAGCTGATTCATCTCAATACTTTGACTTGAGGAATCGTTTTGGAATTTTCAGTAGCTTTGAATCAAATTTAAAATTATATTTCTACCAATTTTCGTGTTTCCAAAATACTCATGTCTAAAGATACACTCGTTTTTATCAGTCCGCGTAGTTGGGCTTGTTTTGCTTTCCCGGTCTAGCTTCCACATGATCCTCATAGCTACAGTAACTGTAATACACATTAGTCGCATTTCGAATTTATTCAAAAAGCTCAATGTTTACTTCTCTGAATAACCTTCACCACATTCACCTGTCACTTTCAATGGCACCGTTTGGCATATCCACTTTCTTTTGGCCCTTCTCTCGATTACAAAACCCCCGTGTGTGTCTCGTAACCGGTTCAGATGAGCGAAGTTGTCATATATGCATACAGCAATAGTAGTAGCATCCGATGACGGACTGTGCGCACTCCGCCCATTTCCGACTATAAAATGCGGATTTGGCTACCAACGTCATAATAAACTCATCAATTTCACCTTTTGAAATGACTTCCTCTTCTACATTCTCCGTTGTTCTTCTTTTTGCAACTTTTTGGTCTTCTGCGAATGCGGTGAGCTCGTTATTTTATTTTCTGAAGGATTCAAATTTAGTTTTAAAAAATTTCTAGATTGTTCTATTTTTTAATAACTAGATGTCCTCTTCAGAAAATTAAGCTAAATATTTTACTTCCTATTCCAAAGCAACAGTACCTTTTCAGTTGATTTTCAGTCATTTTTTACTATTTTCAGAAGTCTGGAGCTCGTCTGTCAAGCTTCCGCTCATTTTTAAAACTTTGGAGGCTGTAAACAGACCAAGATTGAAAACTTGGCATTCACAGAATGTTTTTTAATTCTAGATTTTCAGTTATTTGCCGATATCTGTAGGACACCCCTTTTTGTACTGAAAACTTGAAAAAGGCAAATATCCGAAAAACTAACAATTTTCAAAAAATTCTGTGAATTCCTAGTTTTTTATGTCTGTTTTATACCTTCCAAAATTTTCAAAGTGATCGGAAACTATACAACCGAGCTCTATGCTCCTGAAAATGCTCAAAACTGTCGAAAATCAACTGAAAATTTCGTTTTTGTGTATCTTATTAACCGGTCCTGTATATGATTTCAGTGTTCAATAAATTTGATTACAATACTCTCTGAGTTTCTAGAAAACCGGATTTTCTAGAATTTTTGGGTCTCGCCACGATTACGAATTCTTGAATGGGCCACAGCGTAGACTTTGCCCATTACCGTATTCCTTCTAAATTCAAAAAACCCACCCATACCGTCAACTTTGAGCTCAATTATCTCCATTCCTGGGAAAGATTAAAGTTTTGTTAACTGATAAATTGTTTATCATAGTATTAACAATATGTTATCAGCTAACAACATTTTTATTAAAAAACAAATTATAGCAAATACAGTTTTCTAGAAACTCAGAAAGTATAGTTAAAGAAAATTCTAGAATAATGGAATCATACAGTAGAGGAAATAAAATACGGCATAAGTAATTATAGTAAACCGAAATTCAATTTCTTCCCAAATTTCAGTGTGTTGCATCTGGAACTTGTGGTCTGGGACCATGCTTTAATCCTCTCCCCGCCCTCCCATCCCCTTGTGCATCATCCGGTTGTGGTCCTGGGTTCTCATGCGGATCATACGGATGCTATCGTACAAAAGCTCGCGTCCATGCTGCTGGAACACATCATCAAGGACCAATTCTATTCGGAGCTGATCGATTTTCGCAATTCCGACGACAACAGCCGACACCTCCTCAACAAGCGACGGTGAGTAGTACTATCCGGTTGGTCGTGGTGCCTATCAAACCGTATAATCCGATGGACACGGCTAAGGACATGTCTCTTTTTCTCTCTTTATCCTTTTTGTTTCCTTCAAACCTGTTTCATTTTTGAAAACCATTTTTTTAAAGGACCCGAATGCCTTATTCATGCAATGTTGTGAGCAAAGAGGACTTCCGGACGCTTGTCTTCAGAAGTGCACATTCAATACCTATTCTAAAGAATCTGTAAGTTTTTGATCTCGATAAACTTTTCGGTGTTTTTTCGGAACGTCTTGTAAATACGCTCAGTTGCGAATGACTGAAACCAGTGTGTGATTTTTGAAAAACTTTTGAACTGCCTTTCGAAAAAATGTTCGAACGAGGTTTCGAAAATCACACACCTCGGTTTCATGTCTACTTATCACACCAAGATTTTTCTAGGCCACCGTAGTTGATGGTCTAAAAATGGTCTAACATGCACCTGATGCGTCTTCTAGGTTGTTTAACATGGTGGCCTAACTTTTTCAAATAGGGTTTTTCTAGGCCACCAACTTTCATGGCCCAGAAAAGTTAGGCCATCATTTTAAATGACCTAGAAACGACTCATACTCCCCTGGTGGGGTTTTCTCGACCATTTTAACATAGTGGCCTAACTTTCGCAAGTTGAGGTTTTAGGCCACTAGCTTTTATGGCCTAGAAATAGCTAGCCACTAGCTTTTGTCGCCTAGAAATAGCTATTTTTCTAGGCCGCCGTAGCTGATGGTCCAAAAATGGTAAAACAAGCACCTGGTGCATTTCCTAGGCCATTTTGGCATGTTGGCCTAACTTTTTGAAATTGGGTTTTCTCGGCCAACTTTTCCAACTTTTATGGCCTGGAAATGACTAGAAATCTGCCTGGTAGGCTTTCTTGGCTATTTTTTCATGATGGCCTAGAAAAATGAATTTGCAAAAGTTTGGCCACCATGTCAAAATGGTCTAGAAAACACATCAGGTAAATATCTGGCCATTTCCAGACTATAAAAGTTGGTGGCCTAGAAAACTCAACTTGCAAAAGTTAGGCCATTATGGTAAATGACCTAGGATCGACTCATATTCACCTGATGGGTTTCCTGGTCCATTTTGAAATAGTGGGCTAACTTTAGCAATTTGAGTTTTCTAGGCCACTATTGTAAATGTCCTAGAACATGCATTATCAGGCCACTACTTTGGCCTAGAAAACTCTACATGCAAAACCGCAAAAATTCAATTTTTAAAACTTTCCGAAAAAAAACGGGAAATCCCGCAAATTCATATTTTCAGTTGACCCGGATGTACTTCCGTCAAGATGCTTGCCCATTGGCTGCTTCCGCCGAAATCCAATTTTGCGCGGCTCAAGGAAGAGATCATCGTGCTTGCTGTATCCGAAATGGAGTCACAACCACTCTCGCCGGTGACAAATGCTTGACTTTCTGTGATCAAAGACCTGGAAATGTCACTCTTCTCGACTATTCTTATGTTTCCTGCTATGATCGTTTCGAGAACATGAAGTCGTGTTTCTGGCACGACGCTGCTGAGAGATCAAAGAAGTTGTAGATGTTCTATTAGACCCCTGATGTCTTTCTTGTCTGTACTATACATATTTATAGACGTGATGACGCACGTCTCCATCTTTATCATCTGTTAACCCATTTTTCAGTCATAACTATACAAATAAATCAAATAAATAGATTGAAATAAGTTACTATTTACACAACAAACTAATATAAAATGTTAGCTGACGAAAATCTGTGCAATATCGTCATGTTCGTAGTGCCTTTTCGTGAATGTGTCGGTGATCCGGATGCCTGAGATGCTTTGAATTCCAACGGCGACTGGGAAGACGTTGAGAGCAAAGTCTACATATCGAGATGGCGGGAGTTGACCCAGAGACACTCCTGATGGAGAACAGATTACTAGTTGGCGATTGGATGGTTGCTCGAGACGAAGTTGAAGATCCAAGGCTCGTTCGCTGAAATTAGTTGGATATTCTCGTTCTCAATACAAAAGCTTACGAGCAGTTATAAAGTCTACAAGCTACTTCAAATGGCTTCTGAACGTCAACACAAGCGGGTGTCTTTTCAACGGAAAGCCTAACATCACCATAGCCGGGAGCCTGAAAAAAAGTAGATATTATTCTGGTACGAAAAATTGGAGCTGTTGTTGGCCTACCGTAACCTAAAGATATATAATTTTCCGTTTAAAAAACGCACAAAAATCGAGACAATAAATCCGGAAAATGAAAATATTTTTAGGTTACGGTAGTTTTCGTTGTAGGACCTTCGGCCATGGCCCCGATTTTTAGTACCATAAGCAGAAAAAATAAACTTACGATTCTCTGCAATGCGCTAGTCTGAAGACGTCCTTTCTCTCCCATACTAGTCCTCCATGACATATCCAATTTTCCAATGCTCGTCAAATCCTTATATCCAAGAGTGTTATTCACATCTACTGGTGAGAGGCAGAATAAGAATTGTCGAATGTCTTTCGGTTTCAAAAGTTTGCCAACTTCCGGAAACTCGTCTCTGAAACATTTTCTAGCTACTTAAATCAGTTATAAAGTTAACTTACTCATGTGAAATACTAGTCACTTTGTAATGCTGACTCGGATCCAATTCCACTCTCTCCAGGAACATGTTCGAATTCGAGGTGTTCTCAATTTGCGCTTCAAGATAAACATCCTGATTCTAGAAAAAAAAGAAAACTAGATTTCTCTAAAAATCGTTTGCTCACCGCATTATCCTAAAAGAAAACGACATAGATTCCACAGCACTCTGGGCGGGACGATTCATGCAAAAATCTAGTTCAAGAAAAAAAAATCAATCAAGAATTACCTCGGCACTATAAAATTTGGTTTTCACATCGATTGGTTTCGATACTGGAAACTTGAAAAACTTTCGGAAGTACATGTTCTCGCCGGACAGTGTCTTGTAGTTGACCGAACATATCAGACTGAAATAAGATGATGATATAAAGGGAATATAGAGGGTGGCCATGGCAACCGGGGGGAAGAAGATTAGGGAAAGAGGAGAGAGGCGCGGCGAGCTTTTTTGGAACATCTTGAAAAATGAAAACCAAAATAGTTTGAATTTGAGCTGAGCCAAAAACAGTACACCATAAAAAACAACGCATATCTCAAGAACTATAAGAGCTACTGAAAAACTACAAACTACACGATTGCTCAGCATAAAATTTCACAGCTTATTGTAGTTTGTGACTTTTCTCAAGCTACTGTAGTTTTGGAGGTATGCGACTCTAAAGTTAGCGCGTCTAATGACGACTAAACTACAGTAAAACTAGCGTTGCTTTCAACGCGAAATCTTCGAATTAAATTGCTGAGTCGCCTTGTAACACAAATTTCAAAATCGAAAACCTCGGAAGTTATATTTTTAGTCAATTTTTTCTCAGCTATCCAATGAACTAAGCATCATCACTGTAGCTTTTCGATAAAGCCAGTTATGCGCCTTTAAAGATTTCTCTTTTAGTCATCTATCGGCGCGTTAACTTTAAAGGCGCATATCTCAAAAACTACAGTAGCTAGAAAAGTTGCGAAATACAAAAAGCTGTGAAATTTTATACTTAGCAATTTTGTAGTTTGTAGTTTATCAATAGTTCTTATGGTTCTTGAGATATGCGTTGATTTTTAAGGTGTACTGTTTTTGGCTCTAGAAATTGCGATTGCTCAAAATCGAGCTATTTTGGTTTTCTAAAAAGCTGTGGAAATAGCAAATTTTAAGCGTTTTCTTGTTCAAATCGTGTCAGAAGAACAAAAATTACATTAAAAAACTTACATATGCTGTCCGATCTCCTTGACTTCGTGGCTGATGACCTGTCCATCACATTTAGTGGATTCGATTGTGACATCTTGAACAGAGCATGGGAGCACTACTCTTTGGGTTGATGTTTGCAGTTCACACTGAAAAATTATCATTATCAGTGCAATATCCGTTTTACTGCGTTCAAAGTGAATTTTCAGTCCAAAGCTGCCAATTTTCCAGATTTTCAGACACTATATTACGGTATACAAAACAGGAAGGCTCTGAAACACAGTGCAGAAAAATCAGAAAAACATGTAGATTCGCATAGAAATAAAGTAAAAATTCAAAAAAAATGGAAAAATCGCTTCTCGTCCATTTCTGGAAACTTCTGGAATGTTCTCGAATCTTTTTTGAATTCCCCACAAAACTAAAATCTCCGAAAATAAGCGATTATTCGAAATAAAACTGTTTTTACTCTTCGATTTTTATGCACAATTTTTAGACCTTTTTAGGTTTTCTAGCTATTTTCAAGAATTCTTTTTCGAGATGTCCGGCTTTTATGGTGTGAAATTTGATGGAACGATGTTCGTGAAGGTTACTGTAGATTACTGTAGAAACCTAATTTCCTTCTGTAGTTTTTTTGCAAACACAATCACGTCAAAATGCAGAAAAAAATTGTTTTGTGTGCAAAATGAAAAACTACAAAATAGAAGATTTTCTACAGTAATCTACAGTAATCTTCGCGAACACCATCCTGTCAATTTTCAGACAAAAAAAATCAGAAAAATCAAAAAAAAAGTTATCAAAAAATAGCTGAAAAACCTAAAAAGGTCTAAAAATTTTGCAAACAAAATTGAAGAAAAACGCTAATTTTTCAGTGTTTTCAGTTTTGGGGGGAATTCAAAAAAATTATTCCAGAACCTTCTAGAAGTTTCCAGAAATGGACGAGAACAGTGGTTTTTTTCGCCCGGATTTCCAGTTTCCGGGCATTTAAAACCGCGGAATTCCGTAATTTATTGTGTCTGTAAAACTGGAAAAAAGACAGATTTGAATAGCGTTTTCCAGGAAATGTGCATTTCTAACTATAAGTGAGCTGAGATGGTATGATGAACAATAAAGCACATCTTTCAGGTTTAGTCTCCTTTGAATTTCAGAACAATCCTTACTTTTAAGCTAACATTTACAACATTCGACTCGCTTTCGTTGACGACGTTGACATAAAAAGTGAACGTTTCTCCGAGATAAATATTCCTGAATCATGGAAACCTCTTTTTAATTTATTACTCCCTCAACGCACTCAAACATTTGTGGAGCAATGAGATATTCTCCAATAGGAAGATCGTGACGCGATTCCTTCGATATTTCCGCTACTTTTCCAGCTAACAGCTCTCCGAAACCCGTCGGATCGACTGGATCATGTGAGAAGCCATCGAGCGGAGCGAATTTTGGCCGAGCCAGCCTCATAACTGAATAAGTACCCTGTTTTAGTCAGTTAAAAAAACGATTTTTACCCCGTAATGCGAGCAACTGCTGTGTCGACGAGTTGGAGATATTTTCAGTCATTGCCTAGATTAATCTTAATTTACTATTAGTTGATTTTTGTTGCTGAGCCTACGGTATATCATATAGGATTCTACCATTTAATGGAATTCAAATTGTGTGCTAGGTGCAAAGTTTATTTAGTTCAACAGAATGGAAACCAAGAGAGAAACTACCCAAGATCATAGAGTGGACACCGAGGGACAATGATTACTTGATTGCTCCCCGAACCTCCCTAGGAATAGAATAGAAAACTGGAACGTGGAAAGCTTGCTTTACATAGCTAAAATTTATTAGCCATTTGAGGATCGGAATAAATTTGTATACAAAACAAGTATAACAACGAACACTAGTGGGGGCGGAAGATAGAAATTGACAGAGAAGAGCAAGTATTTTTTTTAAAGAGATTCATTGAAATCGATCAACAGTAACAAGAAAAATGGGATATACTAATGCGGATGTTATCCGTACTGTTCATCGCACAAGACTCGAGAATTGATCGATGAAAGGAGTGTTTATTGCTCATCGGCCTTTGTCTCGTTCTTGGAGGCGGCGTCGAAGTCTCCAACAAGTTCTGGAACAGAGAATCTTAAAGACGGTTCGTAGGAATGCAGAATTTACCTGGCACGTCCTCGTCGTCTCCTTTTCCGTCTGGTCCGAGCTTGGTAACATTGTTGGCAAGTTTCTTAAGGTGGGTAAGGGACTCTGGGCCGAGTTGGTTAAGGATTCCTGGGAGCATCTCAGTGATTTCTGAAACGAGTCAATGTTGTAACTACAAAACACAGTAAACTTACGCTTGTTATCAGCAGATCCGGTGACAGAGAAGGTGTTGGCTGGGACAGAGGTCTGGACTTTTGGGTTGTTGAAATGGATAACAGTTCCGTCGTCCTTGATCATGTTGACCTGAAATGATACTGTTCAATGAGAGTATACTATACACAGTTGGTACCTCCTCGATTCCTGGAATGTTGGTGACAGAGAGTTTCTTCAAGTTGCTTTGAAGCTTCTTGTCATCAGCAGCAGCGGTCTTGTGGATGACCTTCTTCTTTCTGCGTGGAGTTCCCTAGAATCAGAAATCAGTTTTCATCCGACCGATAGTTGAAATAAGTCTACCTTTCCTCCGATTCTGACATGCTCTTGTTGAGCCTGAAGCTTCTTGATTCTCTCCGCAATAGCTTTACTATCCATTTTTAAAAGGATATTACCTAAAACATTTAAATATTAGAGGTCAAAAGATATAACGTGTAGGAAAAGAGAGCGTGAAAATGCGATCGGCACCTATTGGGAATACCAAGCATTCCTGACGAGCCAAAGAATGAGGAGAAATGCAAATAGAGGCAATGTGAGTTTTTTTTTCAACCTTCGCCATTAAGTCCTAAATTTATCGATTCGGGTGAGAGTCTGTGAGCTTAATTTCGATATCGGCAAGAATACATAGATTCGCGATTATTTAAATGGGAAATTAGGAGAAGAAATCAAGAAGATCAGCGAAATTTCCGTCAAAAAAGTCAAAGAAACGGTTGAAATTTTTTCACGAGACCCGAACATTCCGTGCGTAGCGCCCCTTCTCTTGAAAATTTCCTTGCTATAGGCGTAAGGGGCACACACGCAGAAATTGGCCTACTGCCAGCCGCTTTCCTTCAGCTGACTGCGTCTCCTTTTACCGCATAGTCTCTCTTCTCGTTGTGTCTCTTCGTTTCCTCGTCAACGGGAAAACCTCAACTCTTTCGCAATTCTCTCGCTTCCTCGCTTTTATGCCAATGAATCACAAGGGTTCTCAGCTTTATTTAAGTTGCGAAATTCCGGTTTCTCATAGCTGATATGTCTTATTTTACTAGTCGCCAGTTCGTTTGTTTTCAGTTATTCTGATAATTTTTATAGATTCAAGCTAGCTCCCCAGCTGTTGTTCATGACATAAAAATGTTTTTTTTGTTTATAATCAATTAATGTATAGCCCCATAATACTGGCTTATTCCTCAAGTATACTCATTCATTCTTGATGGATTTCGATTCTCTGTAAATTGACAACTTCCCGCATCCTTGCATTGTTTGTTTCCGCCATTAACGAATTCCTCATATAACTTCACTAACTGAATCAAGTTTTTTTCACTGTTCTCGACTCCTTCGATCAGGCGACCTCGCTTCGTTTTTTTCTTGTTCGTTGCTATTACGCTATCATGGCGTCATAGAGTATCTGCGTCCTCTCCTTATTTGGTTGAAACGATGAGTCATCGTCCTTTTCCTTGCTTGACGCTTCACACTTCTTTCTGTCCTTCTTGTTCTTGACTCACTTCACTATTGCTGATTTTTTTCTCGATTATTTCAGAAAATGAGCCTGTTCGGAAAAATTTTCGGAGGCAAGAAACAGGAGGCTCCATCAACTCCACAAGATGCCATCCAGAAATTGCGGGAAACCGAGGAGATGCTTGAAAAAAAACAGGACTTTTTGGAGAAGAAAGTAGTAGATGTGAGTTAATTTTCTCTAGGTTCATCATAATAATTTTCAAATTTTCAGGAGAAGGCGAACGCGGTAAAATATGGTACAAAAAACAAGCGAATGGCTCTGCAATGTTTGAATAGAAAAAGAAATTTCGAGAAACAACTAGCTCATATTGATGGAGTTTTGGCTACTATTGGATTCCAGCGAGAGGCTCTCGAAAACGCTTCAACGAACGCAGAAGTGCTCAACGTGATGAGTCAAGCGAGCAAGGCTTTGAAATCTGCTCATAACAATATGGATATCGACCAGGTTCATGATTTGATGGAAGATATTGCTGAGCAACAAGAAGTTGCCAACGAAATCGCAGAGGCTATCTCGAATCCAGTCGGTTTTAGCGCTGCGGTTGATGACGATGACTTGATGCGCGAGTTGGAGGAACTTGAACAGGTTTGCGTTCATTTTTGAATTTTTAAGCTAAATTCTCATTTTCAGGAAGAGCTTGACAAGGAGCTTTTGGATGCGAGAGCTCCACCAGTCGTTCTCCCAGACACGCCAAGTGTTGCGTTGCCAGCAGTCCCAGCTTCCAAGCCTCGAACTGCTGTTTCTGCGGATAAGGACCTTGAGGATCTCGAGAGCTGGGCAAATGCGTAGTTGAATTCCTCTCAGAATCTCTTTTCATTCCTCTTTGTTTCTTAATTTTCTTGCACCCCTCTCCACTTCACCACTTTAAAAGTTCGAACTTTCTGTTCATGACAGGCTGGTAAAAGTGGCCAAATCATCTGGTTCTTCAACTGATTAGTCATTTCATTCGTATTACAGCTCTGATTCTTGCTCGTTAAGCATTGTAAAATATTATTGAGGTTTTGGTATTTATTCAATCTTTTCCCTCCTCGAACTCAAAAACTTGTGTATGTATTATAGTACCCATTTCCATATTAAAATGCTTCATTACAATTGTTTTAAAAACTCCTTAAGATCACATTTCGTCATGCAGGCCGTTTCGCGCGGAAAGGAGGCTTGATCGAGCAAGCAACCAATCACGTTCAAGTAGTTCTTCAAGTGAAACCTTCCCATCGTTGTCGGTATCCGTGAGCATCATAATCTGAAAATAGATAATGGATTTATGTTTGAAGCGCACTATATACTTCATTAACTTCCTTTGAAGCGCGTCGGAAGTTTTGTGGATCGACATATTCATATAGCTCGCGGAACGAAGCTTTGCCATTTGAATCTTGATCAATTTCAGTGGTAAACTCTGCCACTCTCCTTTTCGTTTCTTCTTCCTCCATTTTCTCGAATTCTGGGTTCGACTCATCAATACTACCAGGAATACCATGGACGAACTCTTCCTGAGAAATTTCTCGGTCGTTGTTTTTATCTGAAATTTTGAGCTGAACCAGTAAAAATGGGAATACTGTACCATAAACATCAATAAGGTCATTGACAATTTCCACCAGACCCTGTGAAGAATATTCAGGATGCAGAAATATGTGCCATTCCATTTTATCCAATCGCCCATCTCTTGTGATATCCGAACGATTGAACATTCGTTTCTCGTCCTCTACGCGATGCGGATCTGAAAACTTTTGCATTTGCGCGTCAGGGTGTTTGCGTACGCAGCATTTTTTCGATTTTTTTTTGAAAATGCACGAATTCGTACGGAATACAAACCTTCTGTATGATCTTGCAACAGTTCATTCTCATCGTGGTCGCTTCTATGCATATTATCGAAATGTGGCTCAAACTCCTCCCAAGTGACCTATAATTTAAATAATTTCCCCGTTTTTTATAGAATAAAAACGAACCCATCCATCTTTATTGAGATCAATAATTTCGAAAAACGCATCTGAATCGTTTTTACTTCTCTCCAGATGGTCCTCCATATTTTTTCGAATCTGGCTTTTCAGCTCTTCTGTAGTCAAATATCCATCTTCATTTTTGTCCGTTCTAAATATATATTCATAGAAAATTGAAGAAAATATTTTTAAATACATTTTGAACATTTCCCTAATACTGTCAGAAAGTTGTTTAGTGTCCGTAGTGTCCAGATTATGTGAGAATATCATTTCCTGGCGGAACTTCTCGTTTATTTCACCGTCTCTTTCCAATGGCATCAGCTGGACATGATCATTGTCGAGAATATCCGAGCGATTCAATGGAATACTGAATACTGTTTGGAACAGGAAAATGGCAAGAATTGGCTTAACCATGCTGAAAAATTATATTTATTTTAAAAGAACTCTTCTACGGCGGCGATATAATTATCGAAAAAATTCAAAGGCGCAGCGTCGCCGACGATTCGTCGGCCCTGAAGCGAAAACAATAAAGGCCAAAAATTTTAAATTATTGCATGCGCCTTTAATACTGTACCGTATAAATTGTGAGTCACAATAATTTTTCGGCCTATTGTCGGAATAAAAAAAGTGGGACTCGGTGTTTGCGTACTTTGATTCCCGCCTCCCCCCACCGACGCTCCGCCCATCTCTTTGCAAGTGCGGCGTGGTATTTTGGCGCGCCACTTGGAGATCATATTTTCTATGAAAATCTCATTAAATCCGATGATCTCCCAAGTGGCGCCAAAACACCACGCCGCACTTGCAAAGCGATGGGCGGAGCGTCGATGGGGGAGGCGGGATTCAAAGTACGCAAACACCGAGTCCCACTTTTTTTATTCCGACAATATTTTTGGATTTTCCATTTTTATAAAGAAATTCAGCTGATTATTTATGCGAATCTGGAGAAAATTCGATTAAAAAATTTTTCAGAATTTTCTGCTAATCTTGTTTTTTCGGCCATTTTTCGATTTGCAGTATTTTCAGCCAATTTTTGTGAATTTTGAATTTTCGGCAAAATTTGAATTGTTGAATTTTCAGCAAAATTTTGAATGTTTTGGAAATTTTTCGATTTTTAGAGTTTTCAGCCAATTTCTGAAAATTTTGAATTTTCGACAAATTTTCGAATTTTCAGCCATTTTTCGATTTTCGCAATTTTCAGTCAATTATCGATTTTCAGAATTTTCAGCCAGTTTTTGAAATTGTTGAATTTTCGGCAAGATTTTCGAATCGTTGAATTTTCAGACAAAATTTGAATTTCTCGAGCAAAAATGTGAGAGGAATTGGCAAAAAAAGGAAATTTCGAGATACAGTAGCTCTTTTCGCTTCTGGACCGAACAAGAATAATAACAAAGAGTCGAAATAGGAGTCAATGGGTTCTGAGAGCAGAAACCTTTGGAGACAGGGATCACAGATATTTAATTTAGGCTCGATGGTTTCATAAAACAGATTGGATGAAATGGAATGTAAATAGACATAAATAAAAATACGAAGATACATAGAAGATAGTACAATTAGCAAAAAAATCGTAAAATAATTATTTGAACATTTTCGAGTATGTCACACGAGAATCCTCCTTCTTCTCCGCCCTCTTCTCTGTCACAATTTTCATCTCGCGAGCGACGATAGTGGCTGCAGCTGGGTGGTTGCGCAGCAGCAGTTTGAGGTCTTCCTCTGCCTAGAATTTTGTTTAGTTCAAAAGGAGAAAGTTCAACTGAGCAGCTGTTGTCTCTGCTCACTGACCTCATCCAGTTTCCATGCAGCGATGCGTGCTTTGGCGCGACGAAACAGAGCCTTCTCATTGAACTCCTCGCGTTTTAGGACTTCGCTGGAAGTCTCTTCAGCTTCATGAAGATCTCCAATGTTCAGATAGCATTGAGACATGTTCGAGTACAGTGGGATGTTCTTTCTATCCAATTCAACCCATTCCGGCTCTCCAGGCTTTTCTCTCAGAATCAGCGTATCTAGACGAGTTAGTGCATCCCGGTAGGCATCAATCGCTTCCTTATAGTCCTTCTGAAAAAAAGTGGCTTTCGGTTTTATGAGTTTTTTTGGGACATACGTTCACAAAGAGCTCATTTCCTTTCTGTCTCAGAGCCTCAACGGATTTCAGTTTATCTTCTTCGTCAAGTTGCCACGAGTCATGCTCGTATTGATCGGGTTCCAGAACTTGAAGAAGATGAAACACGAATCGAAGTGGTCTCGGATTCTTCATCAGATCGTCAAGCTCGTCATATCCGGTTCTGAGAAAATATGCTTATGGAAAGATATACGGTATTTTTCAGTGAATTTTTGGCTATTTTGACCATTTTCAAGTGCCTGGAGCTCGGCTGTCAAGTTACCGACCATTTTGAAAATTTCGAAGGGTGTAAAACAGACGTAGATTGAAAAATTTGCATTCAAAGCATTTTTTGAAAATTCCCAGTTTTTCAGCTATTTGTGAATTTATGAAATACACTTTTTTGCAATTTTCCGCTTAAAAATGACAAAAAAACGTTGAAATCCGGTTGTCATTGATATTGGATTCTGTACTTCTCGTGGACAAGTCGAAGTGCGAAATTTGAATTTTCGGGTTACAAAGCAGCTAAAAATCATTAAAAATCGAGCTTCAGGATTCGAAGAAGAGCGATTTTATACGGAAAAAAAATCGACTTTAAANCTCCTTCGTACCCCAAAAAATTCAAAATTTTTCGCACGTCAACTTGTCTACGAGGAGTACAAAATCCAAAAATCGATGAAAACCTCCGATTTGGTCGGATTTTAACGATTTGCAGTCCGGAAAATTGCAAAAAGTGTATTTCAGAAATCGGAAAGAAAGGAATTTTCGAAAAATTCTGTGAATGCAAAGTTTTCAATCTAGGTCTGTTTTACATCTTTCATAAAGTGATCGGAAACTTGACCGCCGAGCTTTAGACTCCTGGAAATGATCGAAACAGCCGAGAATCAACTCCACAAACCCCTGAGCCACACTAGCCGCACACATATGAGTCGTATGACCGTGATCGTGTTTCTTTCCATCACACGGCTTCACAATATCTCTCAATTTTTTCGACACAAAAGGATATTGAACCAGGTCGATGCACTCGACGTCGAATTGCGATATCTCATCGACCAACATTGTCTTCAGGCAATGCTCGAAAACTGGCAACTGGAACTTTTTGCCGAAAACGATTTCCAGCGGTTTTCCATATCCATCTGGCCAACTTTTCCGGGTGTCGTCAATGCAACGATAGCTATCTCTGGAATGAATTTGAATTAATAAATAACGTATATCCAATTTAGGTCTTTTTATGACTAAAAACTACCGAGTTATGGTATTTTCATGGTCAAAATACGATTTTGACCTTTATTTTAAACTGGAAACGCTCTGAAATCGATGAAAATCAGTCAAATGGTTTTAATCGAATTTCTTGAAATTTCGAGCGATATGGCTGTTTTTAGCTGAAAAATCCGTTTTTTCGATCTGTTTCTAGCTGAAAAAACGCTGAAAATAAGTAAAATCGGCTGAAATGGCTCAAATCGCATTCGATAAGACACTTAAAAAAATATTTTTCAGTTTTATGAAAATTTACTTTTCAACTGGAAGCGGTTGTCCTTTTTCTGGTTTCTCTATTGGAAACAGTGCTTGATAGTGGAATATGGCTTTTGTTCCATCGGAAAACTCAGAAATCTTCCCCTTTCCTCCGTTTATCGTTTTCTTCACCACCATGGCTCTGACAGACATTTTCTGAAAATTGATTTTGAAGTTTTAAAGCTGTTCACATTGGTTTTTTCAGAAAGAAAAACGCCGAAAATTGGTGGAAAAGTGACAAAAAACTTCAGAAACTCAAAAAAAGTAATTCCGTTCGAAACCCACAACCGTATTTTTCGCGTGCGCCTTTGAAGTACCGTACTCCAAACCTTGGTTCCGAACATCCATAAAGAGGTTCTGAAGATATAAAATTGATATAACTACATTTTTTCAGCTTTTCTTTATTCAAATTAATGTATTTACTCTTTTATTATTATGATCATGATTATGATGAATTCTCCATAATAATAATTATTATTATTCGCACAAGAAGTAAAAAAAGAGAGATTGCGGTTGACAAGTGACACACTGACTTATTGATTTGATATACATTTAAAAAACAAAAAAACTGAAGCAAAAATGGAAAAAAAGATCGAAAATTGTGTATGAAAGTAGTCTTGTGAACTAGTTGAGACGAGTTTTGAGCAAAGCACCAAGTATGAGAGTGTGGAGAGAAAGCCATGAGAATTCGTAACATGTAGTCGTATGCATACGGGAGAGAAGAAATTAATCGGCTGTGTGTGTGTGTGTGGGAAACAAGTTGTGGATTTACTTCAGATTATCCGGCCACTCAGGGATGTAGTATCTGAAAAAATTCTTTCTTGAAATATACGTATTTTGCAGTCGATTTTGGGCCATGTTGACCATTTTTAGGAGTCTAGAGCTCGGCTGTCAAGTTTTCGATCACTTTTTGCAGGATGAAAACAGACCTAGATTGAAAATTTTGCATTCATAAAATTTTGGAAAATTCCTTTTTTCCGATTTCTGAAACACACTCTTTTTGCAATTTTCCGCTCAAAAGCTCAAAAATGACTAAAAATCATTGAAATCCGACCAATCGGAGGTTTTCATCGCTTTTGAATTTTGTACTCGATTTTTCTAATTTCGAGTGGTTTATTGTTTTAAGCTGCATTGTAACCCGAAAATTCAAATTTCGCACGTCAACTTGTCTACGAGGAGTACAAAATCCAAAATCGATGGAAACCTCCGATTGGTCGGATTCCAACAATCGGTAGCCATTTTTGAGCGAAAAGTTGCCAACATGGGTGTATTTCAAAAATCGACAAATATCTGAAAAACTAGGAATTCTTTTAATCTGGGTCCGTTTTACACCCTCCAAAGTTTTCAAAGGGCTCGGTAACTTGACAGCCGAACTCCAGACTCTTCAAAATAGTCAAAATGTCCGACAATCAATTGAAAAATATGATTTTTCATATCTGATAGACCTACCTTCTAATAGATCCTTCTAGTAACCGATCCATCCAGTTGGGGAATCCATCTAGCACGTTCTCCATGTTAACCCCTCGTTGTGAAGAGCTTCTGTGCAATTTCTTTTTCTCTCCCATCGATGCAAACTCGTCACTTCTATACGACGCTTCATCGTCACTGCTCGGATCCTCGTCAGTGTCAATGAAGTTCCGACGACTAAGTTCTACATGTTTTGGGTGGTAGATTGAGAAATACAGTTTCCATCCACAAAGCGTCAAAACTGTTCCGATTGTGTGACGATGATTGATCAGCTTCAATCGTTTGTACATCGATTGACTGGCATCTGGTTCTGGTGTTGGCTTCCCGTCGGTTGGTAAAGTGTGTTCCAGGAGTTTTCGGAACCAATCCAAGTTTTTGGGAACAATCAAGAAGCCGAATGAGAACGTTTTGTTGCTGGAAAGAGATTTGTTAGATTCCTAAACTTTTAATGTGGAATTATACTTACTTTCTGAGAGGATAGACATATTGGGAGAACTTGTTGATCAATGATTCCTTATTCTCTTCATCCACCAGTAGAATCATCGACCTACATCCAGGTTTCAAAAGTCGAATCATTCCAAAGTAGGTTTCAGCCCGTAGCTCATGAATCAACGGTTTCATTGCCACTGCCCATTTTGATTTTCCATTTGACTGTTTTCCATTATCCCCTTCTTTTTTCTTTGTATTTGGATCATCCGGATGCCAATCGTTTCCTGTAGTCGGATCCCCGGTCAAATCAGCGACATCGTTAGCCTTCGGTTTTCGTTTCTTGATATCAGAAGGCTTTTCGCTGAAATAACTGAAGATCCATCCAATGGACATGATCATGAAAAGAGTTCCAACAGCTGACAAGAACATGTAGGTCTCTTCATTTGACACGTGGAACCACACCACCTCCCACATTCTCCAGAATGCACGACTGACTTTGGTGAAGACGGATAGCCCGAATTCATCATTGATGTTTCCAACAGTGCATGTTTCATCCAGCCGCTTCTTTTGCTCAACAACATTCATAATGACATCATCAGTCTCTTTATTTCCAGTCCATGCTCCTTCCAACCATGCGAATCTTGCCTTCTTGTATTCTAGCCTCCAGAATACCAGTAGATCTCTTCCTTCGTTTTTCAATTCTCCCTTTCTTTTCTCCGCGAACGGCTTCATCCAATCCTTTTGCCTATCAACGTAAATATAAGCAAATCTGACATTCTTCCCCTTCCACATAGTTTGAGTGTCCTTCACATATCTTCTGAAGGCATCCACATGTTCGGCTTCTGAACTATGCGACGTCACGGGTAGAAGAACACAGAGATGACGTGGAGAACGAGAGGAGACTGGACAAACTTCATCGAGCATCACTTGGGATGATATTCTGGGTAAAGTGAGCATTTTGTTTCTTTCGATGAATTCATCCAGTGCCTCCATCGTCAATTTCTTTGCTTCGCTGATTGATAAGCGATCCACAGCATCCTCATGTTCCATATCTCCATAAATCAGAATATTCTCGCATTGTACACATTTGATATCCACAGATTCTCTTAAAATTCGAACGTCTTCTGATTGCTCAGCCAATGAAACATAGGCGAATCGGGCGAAATGCGAGTGCTTCATCGCTGCGAGCAGATAACGGATTCGTGGATTAACAGCTGCGCCGAGAATGATCACTGAGATTTTGTTTGTGCTCTTCCATTGCTCAACGAATCGAGTCAGCATTATTCCAGAGTTGATCTTCGTCATGAAATAACTTGGAATTACTTTTTGGGCAAATGCGACGATGGATCTGGAAAATTATTTTTTTAAATAAATCAATATGTATGTAGATTCATAGAAATGCATAGAATCTTCTGGAAGTGTTCTGGAATTTTTTTTGAACTCCCGCTTAAACTGAAAACACTGAAAAATTGACCTTTTTGCGATTTTTTGAGAGAAAAATCAGAAGTTATAAGACCTTTTCAGGGGTTTCAACTAATTTTGACGATTCTTTTTTCGATTTTTCTAAGTTTTTGTCTGAAATTTGAATGAACGGTGCTAGTGAAGATTACTGTAGGTTACTGTAGAATGCTAATTTCCTTTTACAGTCACAAAAATCAACCCAAAAATAGTGCATTTTGACGTGGTTGTGTTTGCTACAAAAAGAAATCAGCCTTCTACAGTAACCTACAGTAATCTTCACGAACACCGTTCCGTCGAATTTCAGCCAAACAAAATCGGAAAAAACGAAAAAGAATCTTCTAGAATAGCTGAAAAACCTAAAAAGGTCTAAAAACTTTTGCAAAAAATCGAATAAAAATACCTTTTTCTTTCGAAAAATAGCAAAAAAAAACGCGAATACTTCATAAATTTCAGTGTTTCTAGTTTTGGCGGGAATTCAAAAAATAACTCGATAACCTTCCAGAGGTTTCGAGAAGTGGATGAGAACTGTTTTCGAAAAATTTCAAAAATTACAGAAAAATTCAAAAGTTTCGGGAAAATCGGATAATTTCCATAAAAAAACAATTTCAGAAAAAATCGAAAATTCCAAAAATTCCAAATAGTTCGATTATTTCGAAATATAAAAATTCCAAAAAATTCTAAAAAATTCCAGAAACTCCAGAAATATTCGAAAAATCGAAAAATTCCAAATAGTTTGAATATTTCGAAAAATTCGAAAAAATTCTGAAAAAATTCGAAAACCATAAAAATTTCAAAAATTCCAAAAATCGGAAAATCCCATTAAAAACTGAAAATTCCAGAAAATTCCGAAAATTCTAAAAATTATGAGAAATGTGCAAATTCCAAAAATTCCAGAAAGAAAAAATCGAAAATTCCAAAAATTCCAAAAGTTTTCAGTTTTGGCGGGAATTCGATAAAAGAACTTTCCAGAAGATTTCAGGAATCGATTTTTCGAGGTTTTGAAATTTCCTAAATATGTTTTTGTTGATAAATTCATGAATCTACATATTTTTCCTCACATTTTGATTTAATTTATGATATTACCTATCACTAAAACTATTATCCACTCTCATCGGAATGATTCTTCCTTCAACAATTGCAACCAACGCAGGCACATGTGAAATTCTCATCTTCTCCATCAAATTCTGTTCTCTATTGCCATTTACAGTAGCCACCCCGTATCCAAGGGGCTCGAGATCAGCAATGACTTGTTTCCATTGAGGATGGAATCGGTAGCACATTTGACAGTAATTGGAGTAAATATATACAATGTATGGTTTGGTGTTCGATTGCTCCAGGATTTTGAACTGATACTGCTGATACGACATGCGATACTTGTACTCGAACACATTTTCATCGAACCCAAATCCTCCGAATCCGTGGAAACCATTAAAACCGTACTGTGAAAAAAGGAATATTAAGTAATTAAAGAATGTCATCACTTACGAAGGATCTGGCCCTTTCGGCGTTATCTTCAAAATGTTTCACATCATCAAAAGTTCCAAACCTATCGTAGCGTTCTTTTCGGACTGGATCCGAAAGAACTTCATAGGCTTCGGCGATTTCCATGAAGCGCGTCGACGCAGCGTCATCTTTCCGCTTATCTGGATGCCTGAAAATGAAAAATTATGGTAATTTTTTAAATCTTTCTTTGAAATTCCAAAAAAATTGGCTGAAAAAATCGAAAATTCAAAAATTCAAAAATTGGCTGAAAATTCAAAAAATCGAAAATTGACTGAAAATTCTGAAAATCGACAATAAGAATTTTCGCTTATTTAAAGAAAAATTTTTCGAATTTCTGAATTTTCAGCTAATATTCTAATTTCCAGCACTTTCAGTTAATTTTTGGAATATTTGAATTCGCGGCCAATTTTCAGAATTTCAATTTTTCAAAATCTTTTTAAATAATGTTCAGCCAATTTTCCATTTCTTGAGTTTCCAGCCATTAAATATTTCTTTTTTTTCCGAAATTCGGAAATTAACTGAAAATCCAAAAATTGGTTGGAAATTCAAAAAAATCGAGAATTAGTTGAAAATTCGAAATTTCCCGGAAATTTGAAAATTGCCTGAAAATCAGCTGAAAACAGGACTCAGACTATTATAGCTTTGAGCCTATTTTCGAATATTTTATCAATTTTCGACAATTTTCATAGTTTAAAACCATTTTTCCTCTGAATTACGTTGAAAAAAACGGAGAAGATCGTTGAAAATTTATGAAAAAAAACAAAGAAATTATTTTTTTTTTCAAAAATAACCTACCACTCTTTGGCAAGATTCTTATAAGCACTCTTGATTTCTTTTGGCGATGCCCTCCTACTGATACCGAGTACTTCATACGGATCGCCTTTCTCCGCGCATTGAGCAACCACTGCCAACAGGAGTAGTGGTACTCCGATCCGTAACAAAACCATGGTCAAACCCCCCTGAAATTTAAATATCACATTTTTAAGATTTTTCTGCAGAAACCGGAAAAAGGAAACCTAAAAAATTCTGCAAAACAAAAAGTAATAGTGGGCGCGCGGTTATATTGTGCTTCTTCACTTTCGCCTCTGCGTCTCTTCAAGAAATTCTCTCTTTTCTCATTTTGCTCCAAGAGGAGCACATCCCTCCTGCTCTCAAGCCTATCGATTCGCTGGCTCCTCAAGACATATGAATGGAGCACGCTTGCCATTGATTTTGGAACCATTGGGAAAAAATAATAAAAATTCATTGAAATCGAGAGGAGGGTGCAATTCGAATCTATTAAAAACATCGTACATGAAAAGACTACACAAAGAAAAGGGGAAACTGAATCAGACGGGTAAAACAACAATGAGCATTCAACCCGTAATTTGCTGCTGTCAAATAAAAGGAAGAAGAAAAATGAGTATGGGTGAGAGAGTTGATGGGGCAATACAATTATACATCACTGAGAAAGCGATCTCCGAAAGCGGCCCGTCCAATTTCGAGGAGTAATTTCGAGGACGACCCGATGTGATAGGTGTCAATCTGGACGAAATAGGCGGTCGCTTTGTTGAATGCGTTACTCATGTTTTGATTTGACTTCTGTTGAGCAAGGTCTTTTAATGTTGTGATCCGTGAGTTGAGAACCGGTGAATTTGCGTCGCATCTTGGTCGTTTTCCTTCTCCGAGGGTTTGTTGAGTAAGGTAAGTTCCAAGATTTGAAGCACCACACGCATTCTGTAATTGTATTCGATTTTACAAGGGAACTTTTCCAAATGAACATTTCAGGATAGATCAAGAACAGATTGTCTAGACATTCCTGAAAAATCCTGAATCTGTTTGAAAGTTTCAGCCGAGTTATACAAGTTTCAGTACAAAAAAAAATCTTGTTTTCAGTGCAAACACAGCTACCGTAAAATCTGTTATAGAAGGGCCCCCTAACTTAAAACTTTGAGCTCAATTCTCTCGGTTTCTGTGAAAGCTATCAAAAAGTGGTAAACTGATCAATTGTTTATCATTATATCACAAACATTTTATTAGTTGACAAATTTTTTATAACTTTTACAGTAACCGAGATAAATGAGCTCACATTTGATAGTACGGGGCCCTTTTAATACAGGTTTTACGGTATTTTTCCACCTTCTTCTATGTGAATCTACACGATTTTCAGCACCTTCAAAATATGTTTTTCATCAAAGTTTTGGTTTTTTTTTGGGATTTTTCAAACTTTGCAGAATCCAAAAGCTTGAAATTCACTGAAAAAAATTTCGCTGAAAGTTAGCTGACAAAAAAAGGCTTAAAAAAGGTCAAAACCGACCAGTTTAATTCGAGAATACCCAATTGTTTCGGAGGGAATTTTGAGGATTCTGCAGGAAAATGCGTTTTTCAAAAATTCTGATCTCCAAAAAGTCAAATTTTTGAGCAGAATTTTTTTTGCAAAAAAAAAAACAAAGGTTGAAATTTCTCGTACTGAAACCGGCGTGCGGACTCTCAAATTATCAGAATTGTCTAGGTAGGCTATTTTTGACCTATCCCGAGATTTTTTTCAAAATATTTCCATAATGAACCTACTTTGGAGAGTGAGATGTCTTTTTGCTGCTAATCAAGGCAGTGAGAAAACTCGATTCGTCTTTTGAAGCTTTTCCTAGAAACCGTATGAGAGGCGGAAGAAGATCGTCTGTTGGAGCAAAGTGTGCCGGAAGTGTCGGGCTGCGATGAGCAATCCATTGAATCAAACGAGCCAGGAGGCACATGAAACCGGGTTCTGAGGTCACATGCTTCGGACGGATGCTGACCACATAATAATGCAAATCGAAGAATTTGTTATCATCAGAACCACCGTAATCCATGAAAACCCGCAAAGTCAGTGGAAGCATTTGGACTTTGTTTTCCGACGATGGAACTGTCATGAGATAACTTTTAATAGATTTCAGACTTCCATTTGGAAACTGTATCCAGTGCATCAATTCTGTCCAGTTACTGTCTGTTCCTGAAGAAGGAAATTGGGAAAATATTAGAATAAGCAAATCTTACTCAAAAAATATGCCCTAATGATTTTCTCAATAACTTTTAATGCAGTTGTCAGCTGATCTGCATTCAATGAATCGATGACCGTATTGACTGAAGTCAATACTAACGGAGAACTTGGATTCGTTAGAAGATATTCAGTCCACAGGCGTACAAGAGATTCTGAAAATAAAATTACTTACAAAGTTTCTATAGAACGGAATCTAACCTCCGAGTTTCGTATCGGTGATGTTCTTCCACATTGCTGTCAATTCTCTGGTCACAACCCGGAATTCGCGTAGATTCGCTGAAATTGTTATGAATTATAGTGTTTGTCGGGGTAATATTATACCAAAGGTCCCACAACGACATCTACCCTAACCTAGGTATACCGTAAAACCTGTATTAGAAGGGTCTCTCTAATAGAAGGGCTCTACGAGAGGGACATGGAAAATAGGTCCCCTTCAAAATGAGTTTTTCACAGAACTTTGTTAAAACACTTTTTTGTTCGATTCTGGTGAAATTGATAGATTTTCATGAATTTTGAACGAGATATCACTGCATTTTTCGATGAAAAATTTTGGAAAGGTATGTCCGGAAAAAAGAAACGCCTCCCTTTAATTGAAGGGCTCCTCTAATAGAAGGGTCCTCCGGAGGTACCTTGGAACAATAGGAGGGCCGGCCCTTCTAATACAGATTTTAAGATACTCCCAATTTTTTGCGTTTTCAAAATCTTTTTGTCAATTTTTCACCTATTTTTGGCATTTTTGTGATGCAAAAATGGAACTCCTACTTCGAAAAAAATTTCAGATTTTTAAAAAGTGGGAAATAGAAACATTTCTAGGTTACGGTAGTTGTGGAACTTTCGGTCACACCGGCTTTTCTAGGCCACTCACAGTGATTGACAGCCAACGCATTCACATCCGAGACCAGTGAGTTGTAGGCAGCAGGAATCTGAGTTGAATCCGCTTCGAGTAGAAGCGCGCATTCTGTTTGCATCCAGAGTTTTTGTTTCTGTAGAGACACTTCCGAGTACGGTTCACGAGCAACGAAACAGCAAATCTTCCTCCATATAACTTGAATAACCGACACTATTTCGATGGGATGAGACAGAGAATCTGATGGCAGACTTTTTGTAACAGCCATTGCTATATTCGATGCGTCTTCCAAGCTTATAATGTTCCAGTCTTGTCGAAGAGACAAAGATTTCGTCAGTTCAAGTAATGAAGCTCGCACTTTATCGTAGTTCCCAGCTCGTGAAGCTAGTCGAACAAGAACTCCAAAAAGTGAAGCCATATAACTGGTTCGACTGTCTTCGTGCATTGTTTGTAGAATGCTGTTCCATGGGATCCTTACTACAATCTGGGATACAAAAGAGGCACAATCCTTAGATCTAGTATCCAGACAAGTCTCCATCGCAGTTATAGCTAGTCTTGATGGCCACAACGCTTGCCAGTTCAACCGGACCAATTGTCTTTCGATGACACCGTAGTAGTGTTCAGTTCCATGCGTCAGCATGGAGAGCTTCTCGCAATAGAACTGCCATACGAGAGATTGAATATTCTGCATTCCTGGCGGGATACTCGAGTTGTAATGAAGCGCAGAAAGGAATTCAACAAATCGATCCAAAACTAGCATTGCCTGAGTTTCGTGGGACGGTGAGAATGGAGGATGCGTTGGGGAGTACGGTGCAATAAGAGGAGAGAATACTGCAGCAACTCGAGCGAAATACTCGTAACATTCTCGCTGCAAAATTGAAACCGCTTGATTAGGCTCATATCCATCTCGAATAGGGACGAAGAGGAATAGTTGAGCCAGACGAGTTATCGAATCCAAGTATCGAGACCAGATTCTAAAATTTTTTAATCTTGGAGTAGAATAACTTTTAAAAAATTAATTACCCATAGAAATTAGGAAGTTTTGTTCTCGCTTCATCCAGTCTCTTTGATAGAACACTGGCACATTCATCGGCTTTGGCAGCTCCTAGGTCGAACGAGCTCTTCTTCTTCAAGTAATCCGTTGCTTCCAATTTATCAACGATAGCATCCAAAAGTGAAGCAGGTGTTGAATTAGTGTTACATCCTTCCAACGCCAAATCAAGCCCATTGACAATGTTGTCCGGGAAATGATGGAATACAAAGAAGAGAACATGCTGAAAGGTGAACTTTTGAATCGACCAATTTCTATATGAAAATTACCTGTAGACACAAAGAATGCAATGGAGAAGATGGATCTGGTTGACTGGCAAGGTTCGCGAAGGCAATTGGAAGAAGTGCAGCGAATTGATGAGGTGGGAGCCCGGCGGCAGCTTGTTGCATGCCAAGACGGCCTGAAAAAAAAGAAACTCTCTGCGTCTCTTCGTCCTATACTGTGTCTCGCAATGCTCGTCGAATATGGTGCGTTGGTCTGCATGCGCTTGATTTGACGACATCAAGAAAAATTCCACATTTTTCTTCCAATTCATAGCTTTTCATGAGTTAGAATAATGGCTCCGAGCACAGCGGAGCTCGAGATTGATGAAACTCTTCACTTACTTCGTATGTTAATGCAAAGGGAATTTATACACTATTTGGAGACGTTGCCAGGTATAAAAATCTAGCAAATTGAATGGAAACGAAGGAAAATTCAGGCACAAAAGAGCTTTTCATCGATAAATGTTTACTTCGGCCGCTGGATATGATTGCAACTTCATCAGATATGAAACGTCATGGAGTCAAGAGAATCATGCATTTTGATTTGAAGAAATCGCCACAAGTCGGTACTTTTTGATTACAGAAAAACCAGTTTTAAATTCTATTTAGGTCTGGGATCTGGAAATCGATCAACGAGTATTTTTTCTACGACCGAACGTCGACAACGCTCGAAAAATAGTGGAGTACGCGGAGGAAGCGAATGATAATAGATCGATTTGCGTGATTTGGTGTAATCGACAGTTGGAGGAATGTGATCTAGTTTTTGAATCATCCGGAGTAATTGGAAACATCACACAGCTTAGCTTGAATATGTGCCTCTTACCACTAGAAAGCGATTTATTCTCTCTCCAGCATGTGGAATCAGCTCAACCAGATTTGTTTTCCGTGGCAAACATGTTTGTGGCACTTCAGAATCTTTATGGTGTGATTCCAACTGTCTATGGACTAGGTGCCGAACCAAAACAACTGTGGAATATGGTTCACACACTGTGCTCCAGCAATGAACTTCGGGCACGTCCAGACCAACCGATTAGTCATCTGTTTCTATTCGACCGACAGCTGGACCCAATTCCTGTTTTGCTGACGGGAGCTTCATATGAAGGATTGCTGCACGAATTCTTCAATATCCACTGCGGAAAGCTAGCTTTT
>NC_013486.2:5069238-5131737 GCF_000004555.2 Caenorhabditis briggsae | reverse complement strand
TTTTGTGGAGAAGGATTTGAGAGCACTGAAGAAGGATCATAAGCACTGTGAGCTACATATAAACGCATGCGAAATGATGATGAACAAAGTGAAAATGGAGGACTACAGAACAATGTTTAAATTGGAGCATGAGATGCTTTTGGGAACTGTTACTCAAGAGGAATTTTTTGATTTCGTTTTCGAAAGAGTTCCAATGCGATCTTGTCGAGATATCGTCCTATCCATGATGTCTTTGGCTTCACTCAAATTGGATGGTGTACCCGATGATACGTATAATGAATTCGTGGAAATGTACCTTCAGAAATATGGCTACGAGCACATGTTTGAGCTCCAAAACTTACGATGTTCTCGTGTAATCTATGCTCGTCGTCACACGACGCAAGATCGAACGATTTCGGAGCGAGCGAAAATTTGGGACACTCTGGCACGAAAATTCCGGATCGTCAAAGGGAATGAGCCGATGGATATGTCGAATCCATCGGATATGAGCTACGTGTTCGGCGCTAGAATCTCACCACTTCTTTGCAAAATCGTAGAGGATACTATTGACCACGGGTGGAATCAATCCGAGTATGAGAGGATTTTAGGTGAGTCAGAAATGTTTAATTTATAAAAATGTGCAGAAGAATCGAAAGTTTTTTTTGCAAAATCTCAAAAAAAACCATCAAGAGGTTTTTTGAATTCCCGCTAAAACTGAGAACACTGAAAAATTAGCGGTTTTTTGTATTTTTTAAAGAAAAACATGCATTTTTTAAAATTCGTTCTGAGGAAATTTTAAGACCTTTTTAGGTTTTCCAGCTATTCTCGACTATTCTTTTTCGATTTTTTCCAGTTTTTTGTCTGAAATTTGACGGAACGGTGTTCGTGAAGATTACTGTAGGTTACTGTAGAAGGCTGATTTCCTTTTTTTAGTTTATTTTTGTGGTGCAAACACAATCACGTCAGAATGCAGATTAATTGTTTTCAAAAATAAACTACAAAAGGAAATTCGTTTTCTACAGATCTTTACGAACACCGTACCATCAAATTTCAGACAAAAAATCGGAAAAATCGAAAAAAAAATCATGAAAAATAGCTGAAAAACCTAAACAAGTCTAAAAATTTTGCAAAAATCGAACTCAAAAAATCACGACAAACCGCTAAATTTTCAGTGTTTTCAGTTTCTAGAAGTTTCCAGATATACAACGAATTTTCGAATTTTTTCTTTCTTTTTAAATGAATCTATATATTTTTCTGCACATTTTGATGTATTTTTTTCGTTGAAAATTTGGTCCAAGTCCCCTTTTATTTAATGTTTCAGGTAAAGAAAAAGTGCTGGTTGAAGAGAACACCTACATCGCAGCCGATAGACGACCGGACAACCGTACCAGAAAAGCTATTATGGTATTCATAAACGGCGGAATAACGTATTGGGAAGTTGCTGCTCTGAGGTAAGGGTTCACCCAAAAACTACCGTAAGATCTGTATTAGAAGGGCCCTCACACTGTCAAGTTTGAGCTCAATTATCTCGGCTCCAATGAGAGATATCGAAAATTTGTCAACTGATAAAATGTTTGTGATATTATGATGAACAATTTGTCAGTTGACAACATTTTTGTATCTTTGACAGCAACCGAGATAAATTGGCTCAAAGTTTAAAAACAAGAGGCCCTTCTATTAGAGGTTTTACGGTATGCATTACAAATTACGGGTACTTTTTCAGATTGCTGGCGATTCAGAAGAACTTCCGAATTCTCATTTGCACCACGCATATCATTAAGAAAAGAGATTATTTGGAAGCGCGAGCTCAGGACGCTTCTTCAGTGTTTGGATTGTGATTTTTAATTGTCATAATTATAAATTATTGCTCACCTAAAAGTTGTAAAGCCATCTTGCTTCGCTCCGGCATTCTAACAGCGTCAGATAGTTTCCTGTAAGCTGTACACAAGTCGTCTGAATTGAGCACTTCCGCAGTGAAGACCTGAAAACGAATCAAAGGAATCAAAACTAATCCCCACTGCGGCGGGGAGGGAAGGGCATTAATTAGAAGGGCTAATTAAATGGTTACCTCGACGAGCGGCTCGGAGAGCACGAATCCATTCAGCGCTAGTTGCATGACGTCCATTTGTTCTTCGGGACGGAATTTGACAAATTCCTGGAATTAAATTGTGATGGAATTTAACTATTTACTAGAGCTCTCACCTCTCCTAAGGCTCTCAGAGAATGACTATAGGATTCAGAAGCAACACTGAACAGTAACTCATTTTCTCCCACAGACGAAGTGATAAGATAAAATAGGGAGTGGCCTGTTGGTTGCACACTATTCCGATTTCTGGGGTCCAGAGCTGCTGCCATCATAGAAACCAATCGAGAGAGATGCTCCATGCTGGCAGTAGCCACAGCCGCCTGGTCTATCATCGAAGCGTTCAACTCATTCCAGAATTCTATTCTTTTCTGGCGATTCTGGCTCATCTTCACATCGATTTCAGGACTTAGAACATTGGGTTTCACGGTCATTGTACACGGCTTTGGCTTGGAGCAATACGAACAGCGAATTTCGACAGGAACTGTCTGCTGCGTAGATTGGTACAGTATTCTGATGAGTTTACAGTAGGCGTCGTCATAAATATCCATTCGATCGCCACATTCCGTGTACTGCCTGTAGGAAAAAACATTGAATCAGAGATTTTGAATTTTTTTGAATTTCTGAGTTTTTGAATTTCTGAATTTTCAAATTTTCAAATTCCCAAATTTCTGAATTTTTGAATTTCGGAATTTTCAAATTTCCGAATTTCTGAGTTTCTGAATTTTTGGAAACTTGGAGTTTCTGGCTTTCTGAACTCCCGAATTTCTGAATTTCCAATTTTCGGAACTTTTGAATTTCTGGATCTCTATTTCTGCACTCCTGAATTTTTCGAATTTCTGAATTTCGAATTAGTGAATTTCTAAATTTCGGAGTTTTTGAAATTTTGAATCTCTAAATTTTTGGTGCCCCACAACGACGACTACCGTAACCTAAAAATATGGTTTTCAACTCCAAAAAAAAAATTATGATAATGACAAAATTGGCCGAAAACGCACGAAAAACGAGAAATCCAGAAAGTTTAAAAAAATTTTTAATTTTTAGGTTACTGTAGTTGTAGTTGCGGGACTTTTGTGGGATTTTTAAAATACTACTCACTTTGCAAGATTTTTAACGGTGGACATGAATGGTGCGGCCATTTGCAGAACGACGTGTTGTTGGAAAATAGTCGACGGATCGAGACAAGGCGCTTTCGGTAATCCCGAATGAACTGGAAGCACTGGAAACGGTTTAGCTGTGCCACGAGCTCGCGGTGATCCCAGCTCCGGTGGTGACGGTGATTCTCGATTCTTCGGGGACAGTTGGCACGTGACAGAGTACAGTTTCCGTTCCGCAAACTCTTCTGATGTGAAATGAGGCATATTGACAAAATCCATCCACATGTTCTTATCACCGGCTAGAATTAGCTGAAGAAGATAATCGAGATCGAAGACGGAGAAGTCAAAGCCAGTCCGAGTGACTTCATGTTTAGTGAACAACCATCCAACCACTGCCTTTGAAAGTCCTTTTGTTGCAACTGTGGTTTCCTCGATTGCCTTCCGACACTCAGCCATCACACCCTGCATCTGGGGTTCATCGATAAGACGCCTCGCATAACATAGATTTAGGTTGTTCGCTTTTCTCAATCGGTACGCCTGGCCCGCTAATTGTTGTAAAATAATCGGGAGAAGAGCGCTATCTTTGCACACGATTACCAATTTAGCCCAACGAAAAACAGCGAGTCGCTCTACAGGCAACGCCATAGAGCATTTTGAAGCCGCCTTCTTGGCAGCATGATCCAAATTATACTTGTCTTTTTTGCCAAGAGTTTCGTAAAAGTGTCCATAAAAAGGGTTGAATGATTTCTGTTCCACACGAAGCATAATATACGATGCGAATGGAGAAACGGCGAGCATTGAATCAGGAATCAGTGGGGAAGCTGAACTATCCGATGAGAACAAAGCGAGAATTCCTTTCGATTGATTCTTCTCGGCAGCCATCTGCTGTTGGTACGCTTGGAATACGATCGATGTGATCTCATAGAGCTTCTGCGTATCATTGATGAATGCAATTCTGGCAATAGTTCCAACGATTTGATATGTGACTGCATCCTCATTCCACCCGGTTCTCGCTTGACATAGAAGTGTGATCCATGCACGGAGATAGTCTCTAGGTGGCAGTTTTGCAGAGTAGTACGATATTGCTGAGCAAATGAGTCTGACTATTGGAGTCGGCGTGGACGATGGTCCACTGAGCCATTGAACTGCGTAAGGGAGCTGATCGATGTGTAGGAGTCGTTCGAATGTTGCCATAAAGCTGGAAATATTGGAAATTGAGTAATATGTACAGGACCGGTCAGCAAGAACAGATTTTTCAGTTTGTTTTCGGCCATTTCGACCATTTTCAGGAGTCTGGAGCTCGGCTCAAAATTTTCCAGGTGTTAAACAGATTTAGATTGAAAACGTTGCATTCACAGATTTTTTTGAAAAATCCAAAATTTCAAATTTCAAACTTTTCTCTAATTCTACAGTAATCGAGACCTACAAAACCACCGAAATTTTAAAACTTTCAAAAACTACCGTAATCCTAAGCTTTTTCAGAGAATGTGAGTCATTGCTCAGCCCTAAACTGGATGACTTTGACTTGAAAATCTTTTTGGATTACTGTAGATTATTCGCGATTAGGATTCTGTGATCTAGGGTTACGGTAGCTGTAAAAACTGGAATTCTGTGGATTAATGTAGTTTTGAAAATTCAAAATTTCAAACTACAGTAGAATTGGATTACTGTAGATGATTAGAGAGAAGGTCAAATTTTGAGGATTACTGCAGGTTACTGTAGCATAGGATACGGTAGGTTTTAGAAGTTCAAAGGTAGATTACTGTAGTTTCAGAGAGAAATCGAAAAATATAGGATTACTGTAGTTTTTGAAAGTTTCAACATTTTCGAGGTACTGTAGGTCTTGATTACTGTAGAATTCGAATTGTGCATACTTGTAATCCGGGCCTTTTTGGGCCCTGCCATAACTTCTTTCAGAATCAATGTTTTCGAACCAACTCAATCAGGTATGATAGAGCTCCACGAGTACTACAAAACGGTATTATTTGGAATACTGTATCTTGTCTATGAACAGAGTTACAGAGCAATAGGAGCAAAAAAAAGCAGGCCCGCCCCGGGCCTGCCGGGCCTTGCGAGAAAAGCCACTTTATGATCTGTAACTTTATTCATAGATAAGATACAGTAATCCAAATAATACCGTTTTGTAGTACTCATGGAGCTCTATCATATCTGATTTAGTTGGTTCGAAAATATAGATTCTGAAAGAAGTTATGGCAGGGCCCGCGAAGGCCCGGCAAAGGCCCGGATTACAAGTATGAAATTGTGGATAATCTAAAGTGATCCAAAATTGGTAGACGTTTGTTTTTTCACGGTTTCAGTTCAAAAAATGGCGTCTTTCAGAGATCGAAAAATTTTATAAATTCAACATTTTCGTTCTATGTATATTTTCCGTCTTCCAAAGTTTTCAAAGTGATCGGAAACTTGAAAACCGAGCTCCAGGCTCTTGAAAGTGCCTAAAATCAACTGAAAAAACAGTATTTATGAGAGAAAACTAACTTCTTGTCGGCTGCCATCAAATTGACTTTCTGGTAGTGCTGAGCAATCAGACGAGATAAAAGCACAACAGATGCTACCGAACTACCAGACGACACCAAATCCGAAAGTAGCGGAACCGCTTTCTCCAGATACACCACCACGTCATCTTCATAATTCTGCACGATCCTCACATAATGCGCCGTCAAATCGTTCTGAACCAAATCCACTGGAATCGTCGGCAACTTTAATTTCACTAGAAGATCCCAACAGAACTGTTGGAACAATGACTCGGCGTCGCCAACTTTCGATGCCAATTTCGATATTTTACTGATGGACTTTGATATCATACTATTGGACCGAGAGCAATGAACCGAGTGAGCCTTGACTACTGTATCCGCAGCTATCGCGTGCACATCCACATCAATCCAGAGGTTCTGTCCATCAGGTCCCAACCCCCAATGAAGTCCGGAGAGTACTCTCCGAGCGAGTCGATTGGCACCATGTTCTGGTGGATTGTTAATGAGCCATTTTCCAATTATACTGATCATTGGTTCCGTGAGACGGCATTCGAATAGGCGGGATGATGAGAGTACATTGATGGCATAGGAATCCATGTGTTGGAGATTACGATCAACGATGGCAAGCAGCTGGTGCAACGTTTCAGGTCGTTTGGTTAGAATTTGACCGATAGCCTCTCCACCGCATTTGTAGAAATCGTCACGGGTCGCCGGTTCGCAGAAACAAACCTTAAAATGTTTAAATTAAATAATTAAATAGAAAAATATAATATTTTTAATACATCCAAAATGTATAGAACAATGTTTAGATTCAAATAGCAACAAAGAATAAAATGAGAAACTTTCGCAAAATCTCGAAAAATCGCTCTAAAAGTATACTTCTGGAATCTTCTCAAAGGTTCTGGAACCGGTTTTTGAATTCCCTCCAAAACTGAAAACTCACCGGTATTTCAGGAATTTTCTTATTTTTTTGGAATTCTTAAATTTTCTCTGGAGTTTTCGGATGTTTTGAAATTTTTTTTAAGTATTTGGGATTTTTGGGATCTTAGGAATTTTCGAATTTTTCAAAGAACTTTTCGTTTTTCAATTGAAATTTTACGATTTTTTGGAATTTTCGGAATTCGAAAAATTAGCGTTTTTTTCGAGAGCAAAATTCATTTTTTCTTCGATTTTTCGCAAAATTTTCACACCTTTTTAGGTTTTTCAGCTATTGTTGGCGATTCTTTTAAGATTTCGATTTTTTTTTCTGAAATTTGATGGATCGGTGCTCGCGAAGATTACTGTAGGTTACTGTAGAAAAATTTTAACTCTGTTGTTTTTTTTTTCAAAAATTATTTGTCCGCATTTCGACGTGATTGCGTTTGCGAAAACAAAACTACAAAAGGTGATTCGTTTTCTACAGTAATCTACAGTAATCTGTAACACCGTTCCATTAAATTTCAGACAAAAAACCGAAAAAATCGAAAAAGAATCTTTGAAAATAGCTGGAAAATCTGAAAATGCCTAAAAGTTTTGCAAGAAATTGAAGAAAAATCGCAAAAGTTGCTATTTTTCAGTTTTGGAATCTACATATTTTTTTCCCACTTCAAAGTAGAAATCTCACATCTATAAGTTCCTTTAAAAGTTGCCCAACATCTCCATTCGAATATGATCCGATTGATGCTAGAGAATTGATCAGAAACTCTGAATCCTGTGCTCCAAGACTTGACACACGTTTAGCGATGCTCTCTGGAAAAGTTTTTTGAGAAGGCGTTCTCCAAAAATTCAACGTACGGCTACTGATTCTAGCTCGAACTTCACAAATCGGCGTCTCGTAGATCTCGTGAATCGACATTTTCTTATTCGAACGGAGAGCGTACTCACAACGACTTCGACATTCTTCAGAAACCACACCATAGGGCAGTGCGACGACAAATTGGAATAGACCGACACTGTCTCGATGGATGAGATAGTTGAGAGCGAGTAGTACAATTCTGTCGACTTCTTTTTGGAGGTTCTGTTCTTCTCCCGGACGAATCTGGTCCCGAATTAAACGCCAGTTGGAGCAAAGTTCCCGTACGCTGTGTCTAAAATTGGAATTTGAATTTTTTTAAAGGTTTTGCACACTCACTTGAGACTGATACCAATTTGTTTACAAAACATTTTGTACCCGGGCTGTGAATAGCTTGTCAACCCGTTGTCGAGAATCTAAAAATTTAAAAAAATTAAATTGACTATATAACTAGATGGCCTACTTTCATGAGCAAGAGCTGGAATGCTATCATCGCAGTGAACTGAGATCCTTTGTCGGAATAGGAGGTAAAAGCAAGATAGGCGATTGAGTATAACTCGGAAATTGGAATTTGATCAAGGAAAGCTGTCAAATCGGACTCATTAATTGTGACAAATGAGAATTCGTTGGCTTCTCCATCATCGTCATCAGCCAGAATCTCCCAGGTCGATTCCTCTTTCTCCGACTGTGCCACGTGTCGGAGGAACGATTCACGAGCTTTGATTGGATTCAAAAGATGGGTGAGAAGTGCAACACAGTAGTCGAGTTTGAGCCGAGGAGGAGATTGGGATTGGATGAAGGTTTGTACAAACGGCGGTGCCCAATGATCGATAGGGGAAGGCAGTCGGAGAAGATGGCATAGCAGGAAAATACCATCATCGCAAGACTGGCGCATGTTCAATATGCAAGTCTGGAATTATTTTTTTTAAATACGATTTAAGTTTCTAAAGAAGGGCCTGAAACTGAAAATCTGGAAGAAAAACATAACGGTCCCCTCTTGTGTGATTTTTCCGGTTAAGAAATCAAATCACACGAGGGTGGACTTTTTGCTCTCAAAAATTTTAAACTTTGAAATTTCAAAGAAAATCCTAAATTGGCTCTAAAAATCAGTTAGTCGATTTTAGGATATCCAGAAAAATTGAAAATCCAGACTTATGAGTCTAAAATTGGCTGAAAACAAGCTAAAATTCTAGCATTTTCGTGACAATTTTAGCTAGAAATATGCAACTTTTAGAGTCATTTCACACCGAAAATCTCAATTTTCAGCCAAGCTAATTGAATATAAAATGTCTCAAAATAACGGAAAACGTAGCCGGAAGTTTGGATTTTCGAGCTTTAACGAGAGTTCCGAATTTTTTGTCTGAAATTTGACAGGATGGTGTTCGCAAAGATTACTGCGGTTACTGTAGAAAGCTTTGTATTTTGTAAAAACCATTTTTCTGCATTTTGACGTGATCGTGTTTGCAAAAAAACTACAGTAATCTACAGTAATCTTCACGAAAACCGTTCCATCAAATTTCAGACGAAAAACTGGAAAATCGAGAGACAATCTTTGAAAATAGAAGAAAAACCTGAAAAGGTCTAAAAATTTTGCATAAAAATTTAAGAAAAAATAAAATTTTCTCTCTAAAAATCGCTAATTTTTCGGAGTTTTCAGTTTTCGCGAGAACATTCCAGAATTTTCCAGATATGGACGAGAAGCGATTTTTCGAGATTTTGCCAATTTTTTTGAATTTTTATATTGTTTCTAATAGTACCAATTCTTTAATCCATCCAAAAAGCGTGTCAATGAATCGTTTGGATAGACGCGGATAACGAAGATGATAGAAAATATCAGACAGTGCAGTCCGAATAGCTGTTCTTCCTGGAGTCATTGGACCAGTTGCAACCACTGAAAACAATGTCTTAAAACAACGTAAACTTAATACAGGACAACTTACAACTCGGTGGGCAATTGGTGGTCAACCCGTTCTCTGCCATAAAATTGTTATTAATTATTATAATCTGCCATTGAATTTGCAGAGCTAGCGATCGAAATGAAGTCTCCTCACAAAGCGTATGATCCAACAGATTCGTTCGATTCGTCGAGAGAAGTCTCTTCATCTGATCCAACACTGATTGTTGTAATTCGTAAGAGAAATAAGAGGCTCTTCCTGTCCCATCGTTATTGTCTCCACACTTTCCTTTCGCTTCAACTGACATTGTTTGTTGGACCCAACACTCTCGCAGGCATTTTTGCAATTCTTCTGTGTTTTCTTTTCCTTTCACTTCACTTACAGTCATCAAGTCGCAAACGGATTTCAGTCTTGCTAGCAGTGGAAACAAAGATCCTGATTGATTGGGGACAACTTCTGCTTTAATGAATTGATCCACAAATATCTCGGCGTGTTCATAGAGTGGATTATGGTAGAATGTGACTAAATTCTCCTCGGTCATCAGTCCATGCTCATTTCTCTCATATGTGTTGATCGATGGATACATTGGAGGAGCTTCGCCTTCTCGTACACGCTCTTGTGCCACTGGAGCCGAGAAGCGGGTTTTTTCCTATATTTTTAAGATTAAAATTTGCAGTTTAGGGGATATGGATCAAAAATTATTTTTTTTAATACATCAAAATGTGTGGAAAAATATGTAGATTCATATCGCAACACAGGAAAAACCGAAAAAAATCTGCAAAGTCTCAAAAAATCGCTTTGAAAATTTATTTCTGGAAACTTCTGGAATCATTTTGAATTCCTGCCGAAACCTCCGCTTGCTATTTCCGATCCTAGAGGTGGCCTAGAACAGTATTGGCGGAAATTCAAAAAAAAATTCGAGAAGCTCAAATTGTTTTCCGCCAAAACTGAAAACTCAGAAAAATTAGCGTTTTTTTTTTTGCAAAATTTTTAGACCTTTTTAGGGGTTTCAGCTATTTTCAAGATTCTTTTTGGATTTTTCCGGTTTTCTTGTTTTAAATTCGACGGAACGGTTCTCGTGAGGATTACTTTAGATCACTGTAGAAAGCCTTCGATTTATTTTACAGATTTTTTTGTCTGCATTTTGACGTGATTGTGTATGCAAAAAAAACTACAGTAACCTACAGTATTCTTTATGAAAACTGTTCCGTCAAATTTCAGACAAAAATCCGGAAAGATCAAAAAAGAATGGTCAAAAATAGCTGAAAAACCTAAAAAGGTCTAACAATTTTGCAGAAAATTGAAGAAAAATACATTTTCTCTCTCGAAAAATTTCAAAAAGCCGCTAATTTTTCAAAGTTTTCGGTTTGGCAGGAAATTCAAAAAAAGGTACGAGAACCTTCCAGAAGTTTTCAGAAAGCAATTTTTTTCGAGATTTTGCAGTTTTTTTTTCGAATTTTTTCTTTAATTTTTATATTTGAATTTACATATTTTCATACATTTTGGTCGAAGTACCCCTTCAAAAACTCACCGGGATGGCAGCAGCAGAACGAGAATGGTGTAACTGTCCACCGTCTACAGCTGGATAGACTTGAGGATGCTTAAGTGCAGCTGTGTATGAAGGAAGTTCTGCCAATTCAGGGACGGTTGGATATGGCGCCACCGCTACACTTCTTTTCGGGAGCACCACTGGAGTTGGCTCTCTGGTAGACTCTGCGACCATACTCGTGCTTCTAGGAAACACTAGGTTTCGGGCAGGAATCGGAGGTGCTTCTCGTTCTTGTGATATTGCTCTCTGAATCATGATTTCGTCAAATAATTTGTTTTATTTAAATGAATTTAAAAACTCACTGGAGGAGGTGGCGCTGGACGAACGGGACTGCTCCTCACATCTTGAATACTACCGTTTTCTTTCTCGGGATTTATCGATTCGCCGGTATCACTGAGTACCTGTTCTTCTGGTTCTGGAGATGCTGATCGATCCCGTTGATGCTGGATAGAATGCGAAGGAGCCACTGGCAACCGCATCCCATTTACCATCACCGGACGATCCGGAATCCTCGGTGCATCATCACTTTGGGGTCGCTCCCGATGTTTCGGTTTTTTGGGACGGACCAACTCCGCCATTTTGTATCTAAAAAATCGATGTTTCCAGGAGTATGCTATCTACAGTAAGAAAACCAAAGAAAAATGGGAAAATCGCTCAATGACCGTTGCTCAATGTGTTGTTTTTTAGTGAACAAAGAGTCTATTTTCCACCGATTTTGTATGAGTCATTTGAGAACACAAGGTATTGGCTTGACAGACAAATAGAAACCTGAATCGAGAACCCAAACAGCACGTGAAGAGAAAATAATTGACGACAGTTTCCGCAAGTTGGCGTGGCGGTGTTTGCGGACAGCTCGAAAATTTTTGATGCGTTTTTTGTGCAATCGCGAGCAGCTGGTATTTACAAGACAAAAGGGTCAATTACGGCTGGTTATACACATAAGCATAATAAAACTACTATAAAATCTTGAATTTCAAAATTAATTGAAAATAAAATTGTTTTAAAACAGGTTGAGGGCCTCATGAGGGAGGATGTATTGTAAATATAGCAATATTTAAATAACAGGAAAATGTTCGACAAAGTTTGATAAGGAATCGAATCGTTTCGAAATGCTGAACAAGCAAATATGGTTCTCTTGTGTTGTCGCAGTCAAGCGAGAACATTCCGGAAGAAATGTCTGGTGTTAATTGAAAAATCCTGGGAAACAACCTGAATGTTTTGGATGAGAAAATGTTGTGGAGACAGTTCTCATAGACCTTGTTCAAGGGAGACTTCGACCAGTTCTAAGGTCGAAATGTGTAGAAAAATATGTATACATTCGTATAGCAAAAAAGAAAAAATCAAAAAAATCTGCAAAACTACGAAAAATCGCTTTAAATGTCCTTTCTGGAAACTTCTGGACAGTTCTCGAACTGTTCAAATTTCCGCCAAAACTGAAAACTTCGAAAAAACGATTTTTTCGAAAGAAAGATTTTTTCTTCGATTTTCTGCAAAATTATTAGACCTTTTTAAGATTTTCAGCTATTTTTGACGACTCTTTTTCGATTTTCCAGAATTTTTTTGTCTGAAATTTTACGGAACGGTGTTCGTTAGGATTACTCTAGATTACTGTAGAAAGATGATTTTTTTGTGAAAAGTTTTTGTCTACATTTTGACGTGATCGTGTTTGCAACAAAAATGAACTGCAAAACGAAATTAGCTTTCTACAGTAATCTACAGTAGTCTTCACGAACACCGTCCTATCAAATTTGAGACAAAAAACCGGAAAAATCGAAAAAGAATCGTCAAAAATAGCTGAAAAACTTTTAAAAGTCTACATGTTCTGCAGAAAATTGAAGAAAAAATCAGTTTTTCTTTCGAAAAATTGCAAAAAATCTCTTTTTTTTTTACTTTTCAGTTTTGGCGGGAATTCAAAAAAAAAAAGATTCCAGAACCTTCCAGAAGTTTCCATGTTTTGCTTTTTGAAGCGATTTTTCGAGGATTTGCATTTTTTTTGTTGCTATATGAATCTACACAGTCTAATGTAATAAAAAGGGCTTCTCTTCTAGAAGCTTAAATTATATGTAAATCAGATAAATGTAAATGTCTGAAACTGTGCTTTATGTTTCCAGGCCTGGATCCAGGCCATTCGTTTCGCATCCCTAGATTCTGAATTCCTTATTGGTTCTTTCCTTGAATATCGATGAATCGTAGGAGTGTGAATTAATGATTCGAATCCTTCAAACGGTTTATCTTCGAAATAGTATACGTAACGTTAGACACTATTTGACAGAGGTAATTAATAGCCGGTTAGTGTGAATTTCTACAATTGCCAAAAACCAATTCAGATTCCTAACACACACACGCACCACCAGAAGAGTTTATCGTTGATTTGTCCTTGCGCAATTGAAACATTTTCTCGCTTATCTGCCACATCATCCGGACATGAGATTAATGACTTTTCGAATCTGAATTGAACAGGATATATCAATTCAAATAAGAAGATGTGACGATCAATGAGCAAAATAATGGCTAAACTGACAAAAATATAGAGAGGAAGAAAAGATACTGAATGGGTTACTGTAGAAACTGGTTTGCCGAAAACCAAATACCTGCGGGAGGAGATGTTGATCTTGTGAATCTTCTAAAAAAATCATATCGTTATTATTCTATAACGAAAAAATAGAAGCTGTAGAAGGTCCCACAATGACAACTACAGTAACCTAAAATCCAATAACCGTAATACTACCGTAAACTTACCATTAAGCTTCACTTGAGCTTCAAATTAACTACTGAGTCGCCGCTTGACAGAAATGTTCTTCTCAAAAAATTTGGAAACTGTTTATTCATTTTATTCAATTTCCTCTGAGCTATCCAATGAACTAAAAATCATTATTGTAGCTTTTTGTTGAAGCGAGTTATGCGCCTTTCAAGATTTCTCCTTGCAGTCATTATTGAGCGCGATAACTTTAAAGGAGCATGTCTCAATAACTACAGTAGTCAGAAAAAAGTTGCAAACTACAAAAAGCTGTGAAAATTTAGGCTGGGCAGTTTTTTATTATGTAGTTTTTTGACAGCTTTTATGTTTCTTGAGATTGCGTTGATTTTTAAGGTGTACTGTTTTTAGCTCTAAAAATTGCATAAAACACCGTGATATACCGTAAGAACTGTAATAAAAGGCCAAACTTTGAGCTCATATATCTCGGATTCTGTGAAAGATATCAAAAAGTGGTCAACAGACAAAATATAAAATCATAAAATCAACAAAATTTTGTCAGTTGACTACTTTTCTATATCTTGAACAGGAACCGAGATATGAGCTCAAAGTTGACAAATTGGGCCCTCTTTTAGAGTGTTTACGGTAATTGCACAGAATCAACGGGAACTCTTTTAAAAAGCTGGAACATCCCTGAAGAATCCATCTCTATTCCACACACCAGAAACTCGTGTTCCCAATCAAAATTCGTTTTACTTTTTCCCTTTTCGGATATGATCTACCGCCCGTTTGAAAGTGTGTCTTCTCTGTGACACAAAAGTTTATTCAGCAATGATTAATCGCTGAAGACGTTCGCGCATTTTTTCAAAAAGGAAGCGGCACTTTGTTGTTGCGTTTTCATCTGTTTTCGGCATGTGTTTTGACAAAAAATTGTCGATTGAGAAGATTGGGTGTACTGTAGTTCCTTTCCCACATCATCATTCCAATCCCATAAACTTTTTTGGTCTACCGTACCCCAATGTGTCGTCCAAAAACAGTTTCTTCATCATTATCACCTAATCATGACACTGCTTCCGAATGTAATGATCTCACGAGAAGACACAACGTCTTCTGAATCCCAATTAATAATGATAAATGTGAACCGATTAGGGGCCCCCTAATTGGCTCGCCTTTTTCATCGAAGAAAGAAAGAATAAAAATGGAAACGTTGTGTAATATTCAATCAGAAGAATCTTCTTTCATACTCTCTTCCTTGTGTGTCACCCCGTCTCGTCTCGCTTCACTATTTCCAGCCATTGAATCACATTACTCGCCACATTCCGAGAGGTTCGCAATCAACTGAATGTTGCAAGAGACACCAAAGGAGAGGAGAGGAACGCTCCGTTGGCATACCGTATTCCAATCGTTTCGATGCCCGTTGGTGATGGGATTCTGGTTTGTAACAGAAATTGTCTAAAACGGGACTACAGTAGCCCAGTCTTGTGATTTTGAAATTTCGTGTTTTTTGATCTCATTATTTAGTATTACCGTATTTCCTCTAATAGAAGTTCACTCAAACCCTCAACTTTGAAATCAATTATCTAGATTACTGTCAGAGATATAAAGAAGTAGTCAGTTGACAAAATGTTAGTTATAATTTCAAAAATATTTTATCAGTTAACCACTTCTTGATATCTTTTACAGTTGACGGTTTGGGTGGGCTTCTATTAGAGGAAATACGCGGTATCTTTGAGCTCCTTTATCTCGATTCATGTAAAAGATATTAAAAAAATTTGTCAACTAACAAAACGTTTATCATAATATCATCAATGTTTTATCAGTTGACCAATTTTTGATATCTGTTACACGGGCCGAGATAATTGAGCTGAAAGTTACTAATAGTATGGGACCTTCTATTATTGGTTTTACGGTATTATTATAGGTCACAATCTTTGCTAATACAGCTCCGCTATTATCACTGTATAAGATTCAAAAAAATCTTGTTAAATTTTTCTTTAAAGGCGCTAGAGCGAACTACCGTATTCTTTGAGACTATTTTCGCAATTTCCGACGATTTTCTTGTTAGTTTTTTCAGTGATTTTAAGCATTCTGATTTTTTTTCTGCTTGTTATCAAAAAAAAACGAGAAAATCGTCGAAAAATTGATAAAAGAAGGTTCCACGACGACAACTACCGTAACCTTAAATCATTTTTCCCTGGCTTATTTTCTCGTTTTTCGTGCGTTCTAGGAAACAAAAAAAATGGATTCTTAAATAGAATAAAAATATTTCTAGGTTACGGTAGTTGACGTTGTGGGACCAGCTCTGATGTTTTTGAAATGATTTTTTGGAATGATTTTTGCAACATTTCCTTTTGAAGTTTATTTATTTATCAAACTAAATATAGCGTAGTACTGTCATTGACTGCAAGCTCCAATCTCCTTGACAAAACTTTGGTCTCGTTTCGTTCTTCCTTCTTTTTACTCTTGCCGCGGCTCTCTGTTTCAATTTAATCGATCAATTTCTCTCCCTAGTTTTATCAGTCTGCCAACAAAGTTTGTATGCCTGTAAATGTGTGATGATCATACACAAATACACCGTTGTACCTATTGTCGGCATCTGAAAAGAGAGAAAAATCTTAAAATGGGAGTGATAAAAAGTTCAAGATCGAGGCATATTTTCAAGTTGAGAAACAGGTTTTCAATAAAGCGAATAAATTAATTTTGTGCTCTTCAGGATTATAGTAGTTTGCACTTTTAGAGTGTGAGTTTGCAGTCATGTGACTGAAAGTTGATGTACTATTTTTGTGTCTGTATTTCTGTTTTAGGAGCACCAAACCATGTTTGGCTCCTTTTCCAATCATGTTATCAAAATTCTAGATTGTTTATAATTTTAATTTCTATCATCATTCTAACAATGTTGGAAATTTAACTTCATTCTAATAAACAGATTACGCTAGATTTCAAAGTTTTCTGAAAGAATATAAAAAGAATCGGAGCCTAAAAATCGGAAACGCCTGTGGCTGAGGGTCTCACAACGACAGCTACCGTAACCTAGGAATATTGTTATTTTCTGTATTTATTTTCTCGAGTTTCATGCGTTTTCAGTCATTTTTTCACTATTGACACAGAGAAAAAAGAGAAAATATATCCGGAAAATAATATTTTCAGGTTACTGTAGCTGTCTTTGTGGGATCTTCTGCCCACGGCCACCGACGTTTCTCATCCACAACTCCGATTTTTCAGTACTATCGTTGTCTGAAGAAAAAAAAAGCGGATACCGTTAAACCTGTAATAGAAGGGCCCCCTAACTTTCAACTTTCGGCCAATTCCTGTTAAAGATATAAAAAAGATGTCAACTGATAAATTGTTTATCATAATATCACCAATACTTTATCAGGCTACAGATTTTTGCTATCTCTCATAGGAGCCAAGATAATTGAGCTCAAACTTGACAGCGTGGGTACCATTCTATTGCAGGTTTTACGTATCTCGTTAAATTTTGTTTGAAGGTGCAATACCGGACCACCGTATTTTTTAAATATATTTTTCTCAAATTTTTGAAAAATGTTTTCAATGTAAATTGTTTGGTCCAGAATATCCGGATACAAAAATTTGCTTATCAATTTCAATTCCGAATATTTTATTAAAGAAATGTGTCATCTCTTCCCAAAATTTCAGATATTTTAGTTCCGCTCTTGTTTTTTCTTTTTACTGTTTCGTCAGTTGATAGTTTTTACTTGCAAACACATTTAATAACTTCTTATCATACAAAAAATAGAACCAATTGCCAAAAGAAGAGCTTCGACTAAATTACTTTTTTACACTTCGAATATCTTTTCATAAACAGAGTTTCTTCCGTTGCCAGACACTGATAACTCAAGAGGCTCTCCTTGTAACTGCATTCTTGTTCTACTTCCTAAATCAACATCCTCCTCTCCGAACTCTCTCCCGCATTCTTCCTTTCCCCTCCGTCCCTAGTCCCAATTCGTCTCGACGACTTCATCATTTCCCATTTCAAGGTTGAATCCTTTTGCGATGACTTATCCCATAGTAGCGTGGGCACCCGTAAACTCCCTCCTGCGAATGAAGGTGGCTAATATTTGTCACTCACCTGACTAATTGTTTGGTTAGACCTACAACATCCCGGGCGCGGCGCCCCCCTTGTCCGTTTTCCAACCTATTGATAGATAGACACTACATACGAACGAATCTTACAGAGGTAATTGTAGGGATTAGAACACGTTTCACTGATTGCTGCATCCCCTCACTTTTCCTATCTATCTGCCCTTTTCATTGTGCTGCTGCCTGACTGTCCGAAAGAAACCTCCGTGTTTTCTCCTTCTTTTCACAATTCAATGAAAAGAAGGAAAAGAAATCGAAACATATGTACATTCTGAATGTAAATAAATGTAAACGTGTGAAATGAGGTAGAAGTGTGTGAGGAGGAAGAAGACGTCGATGTGCATGCAAAAGAGCGAATTGATAAAAAAAAACAGGCCAGATGAAATGCGCAGAATCGAAATTGAAAGTTGTTCGAGAAAATGAAATCGAACTGTTGGCATTGTTTGTTTAGTATAAGTTACCGTAACCTTCGAGAGTGGTGTCTCTAAAGGTGTCGTAATTCATTTCTTTGTGTCTTTTTTACTTTCGCTTTTGGGGTCTTCTCTTGACAATCCAATTTTCTGCTAGAACGGAAAATTCGTCTCTTCTGATGACTTCCACCAAGTTTTTTTCGCTAATTAGGTCATTGACAGATTAGACAGCTGGCATTAGGTATTCACCTGATAATGCAGTTCTAGAAAGTTCCAGAAATACCGTACTCCCAGAGATCGGGAAATTTACGAAAAATTCAAATTTCAAATGGAAATCGTAAATTTGCTGTAATTTCGAAATTTTGCGTTTTTTCTTTAATTTTCCGGAATTTCTGACTTTCTGTCTCCGATTATCTCGATGTTTCTATTCTTGTGACAACTTTTTTTACTAGGTTACACTATTCCAAAATTCGAGATGATCAGATTCAAAGGTGTGCGGAGCTTAGGTTTGGTAGCAAAATCCTTAAAGGCCCATTTAAAGGAACATGTATTTTTGTAGTCATCTTCTGACACATGCTTTTGATTTTTCGACGAATTCAATCCGAAAAATCGCAAAAAATTGGAATGAAACAATGAAATTTTTTTCAATCTTTCGATAAATTTCATCGATTTCGAACTTTTTTAAAACAAACAATTGCAAAAATTGCAAAACAAGTGCATAAAAAAGTATGGAAAAAACGATAAAATTTGTCTAAAATCGTAAAAAACAGGCTAGAAAACACCGTATTTCCTCTAATCGAACCCCACCCAAACCGTCAACTTTGAGCTAGATTACCTCGATTCCTGTGAAAGCTATCGAAGATCTGCCAACTGATAAAATGTTTGTCATAATATCACCTTGAACTTTCAGTGGCTGAAATTAGACAAGAGTACAGGACCATCAAAATCTGTATTTTAGCATAATTAAAATCACTGTAGGTTACTGTAGGCTCTCTTAAAACTTTCATTCTTAAAATTTACCGTATTTTCTCTAAAACAGCTCATCCAAATCGTCAACTTTGAGCTCATATATCTCATTTTCTGTGAAAGATATCAAAAAGTGGTTCATTGATAAAATGTAGCTGATATTACGATAAACATTTTGTCATTTGATCTAAGATATATCAAAAATATATCTTATAGGAGCCGAAATGATTGAGCTCAAACCTTACATGGGATCTTTCTATTACAGGTTTTACGATATGTTGCTCTTTTGACCTAATAATCTTTTATGATAACTAATTTGCTCCACCCTTTGATTCGGTTCTCAATCTTCTTTTTCGCATTCTTTCATCATGAATCCTCCCACGCCATATCATCTCGATTTCAGATCAAATTGACATCATCCACCTTCCCTTGTCCTTTCTACGTAAACGATTCAAAACGAGACAGTATGCTGAAATGAGAAAAGCTAGAAAATTGCATGCTGATAAAAGTCAGCCAAGAGAGGCGAGAGTGACCATTTTGGAAAAAGCGATGTGCAATACATGGGAGAGAGCACCTTTTTAACTAAAACGATGATAACACCTGATAAGAGAGAGGGAAAACGAGAGAGCCATTTTGAGTTGCATTTTGTATACATTTCCAAGTGATGAGTCTCTCTATTCTGCAACAAAGTGATTTCGATTTCAAATAAACACACATGGAATCTTGTGAATTTCAATTTAATTATCTTACTAGTCATTTCTCTCTCCTATTTTTAGAGAGACAATACCTCCCATAGATCGTCTACATCATCTGGTGTTTCTTCTTTTTCTTCTTCTTATCCTCACTATCCGTTTTCATGATTCACTCGGATGTTTTTGGGTGCGGTCTTCCCTTTCTCCTCTCTCCGCGTGATTTTTGCACTTTCCCTATTGAACAGTTACTCTACTCTTCATCAATCATTGTTGTTTGTTTTTATCTCTATCTATATGATATGACTTGCAATTGCAAGTTATAACTGCGCTCCATCGGACAGTTACCAGAAACCAACTGGGTAATTAAATTGGCTTATCACCTGGAAAAATAGGCGTTGCCCCCAAGAGCAATGATGTGCTCTTTCCTTCCGAACATTTTATTTTGTTACATTTCAAGAATCTCTTATCAGTTAGTTAATGACTTATAATCTGATTTCACCCCTTCTACGCAAGTGGCTTTAATCTTTAGCTTTCTTTTCCTTTTGAAACTCAAAAAATCAAGGGTTACTGTAGATTCTACGGTGTAAAAATTGACCTGTGATCAGTAGAAAACACTCATTGTTTCGGTGTGTAATGGCATAATCAGAGAATTTGGAGCGGCTTCTGAAAATTGACAAAAAGGTTAGCAGGTGTCATTCTTCGAATACACCGGATTCTTGTTTTTTTGTATGTCTTTTTCTGCTGCTTTCCAAAAAATGGACTGTTTGGAAAAAAGGAGAAGAAGAAGCAGAAATATGGGAGAATGGAAGAGAAGAAGAAGAAGTCGTAATTGATTATATGATATAATTGAACATGACTTCTTCCTCTCTCCCAATCACTCTTTTTTGTCGTTTTCATTCAGATGAAAAAGTCTCGCTCGCTTCGTTTCCATTTTGAACCGATTGCCTGCCACTAATTCATTGGCAGCGGTGGCGGAGGGAAAGCGAAATCTTTTTTTTGAGGTAATCACTTGACTGATTCGAAGTGATTTTAGCGCTTTTTACAAGACAGATAATGGTCAAAAATCGTACCAAAAACACGTGCAAGGTAGATGTGTTTCCGTCAATCTAGGCCAAAAATTCGCAAATTCTGGAAACCATAAAAGGTGATATATTATCACAACCAATCATAAACGGCCTAATGAACTGAATAATGGGTTTGATGATATATTTCTGCTTTAATCGCATTTAATGAAAAATGTCCTTAGTGAGATAAAATATATATAAAAAGATCTGGATTCCATACTTGTGAAGCGGGCCCTTGCCGGGTCTTCGCCGTGCACTAGTTTCTTTTATACTCAATATTTCTAAATTATCTAAATTGGATATGATAGAACTCAACAAGTACTACAAAATGATAATATTTGAAAAATTTTATATTGTTTATGAACGAAGTTACAGGCAAAACGGGCTAAAAAAAGACAGAGAGCGGCCTGGCCCGGATCTGCTTGAAACTTTGTTCATATGTAGACAACATACAGTTTTCCAATTGTTATCATTCTGTAGTACTCATCGAGTTCTATCATGTCCAATTTAATTGGTTCAAAAATATCGCACCTGAACAAAACTATGGCAAAAAAAGCCCGCAAACGGCCCGTTTCGCAAGAATCCAGATCTTTAATAATTCTTTCTCACTAAGGGAATTTCTCAATAAGTGCAATTGTACCAGAAATATATCACCAAACCCATCATTCCGTTCATTAGGTCGTTTGCGATTGGTTGTGATAATATATCACCTTTTACGAGATTTATTGTTTCATGAGGTTTTTGTCTTACTGTAGCTGTCTCCTTCTTCTATTTTAGGTTTTGTTTTTGAATTTTTCTGTAAATTTCAATTAGTGAGACTGATTTCTTGAACTCCTTTTGTCACCCACCCATCTTCCCATTTCCTGTCCAAGAACATAAATCAGAACATAACCCATATATTATCATATCAATCTCTTATCACTTTTCGATCAAGATTCACCTCATTAAAGTTTTTTTAAAAATCAAAAAAAGAGACCCAAAACAGACGATCATAAACCATTTTCTCTCCTCGTTCTTCTTCTTCTTCTTCTTCACTTCCCTCAAACACTGCCCCCAGAAAATGTGGGCGGAGTTTGATCAGCGATTGGGTTGCAGTGTCGTCGCGAGGTGGCGAAAAGACAGCGGGTGTCGTCCCAACGTCTTCTTCTCCTCACTTCTTCAGATGAGTAGATTTTTTCGAGGATCCTTTCCAAAAGTGCACATAGAGCTCCCATTCTCTCCCCCTCACCTTTCTCTTTGCTGTTCTTTTTCTTTTTTTTCAATAGAGTAAACATACACAAACATAGTTTTTCTTTTGCTTTTCCATTTTGTTCTCCTCTTGTACACTATTTCTTCATTTCATTTTCTTACTGCTCGAATGCACCATTTTTGCAGCTGACACTGGATCATAAAGAGTCTGAAAATCGAGTTCTTTGCGTTCGGAGTCATCCAAATACAACTATGAGAACCATGGAAATTCCAACGTCTGTCGATGAAGATGTAAGTTTTGAAAAGCTTGATTTTTTAAATTTTTTTTTGATTTCATAAGATTTCATCATCTAATTTTAATCTTCTTCATATTTCTAATGCTTTCAAAAACAAAGAATTTCCATATATTGTCATCATCATTTATCACTCTCAAGTTTGAACCAATTTATCTCGGTTCCTGTCAAAGGTACAAAAAAGTTGTCAACTGATAAATTGTTTATCATAATATCAGAAACATTATTGCAGTTGACACATTTTTGATATCTCTACTAGGAGCCGAGTTAATAGAGCTCAAACTGGGCAGGGTGTGGACCCTTTTATTGTTCCAAGATACCTCCGGAGGGCCCTTCTATCATAGGTTTCACGGTATTTGAAAAGTAAACTTGCTCTAGCAACAACTTAAAATCAATCAACGATTTTTTCTAATCAGAAAAGGAATTACCTTCTTTTTGTTGCAAAAATTTGTCTTTCCTCTGAAATTCCAGGCATCATCATTTCCGTTTGTGTCGTGTACACAACAATTTATTACGAAAGTGTGTATGTAGGTACATACAAAAATATTGTCTATTTTTTTTTAGCCCTCTCCCTATAGGTATACGCATATAAATTACGTACAATAGAAATTGCGATGAGTCACTCCGAAACCGAGGTTCCTATTCAGAACACTGTCCCTTTTTTTGCCTCCTCCATCCGAAGACTTTTCCTCTTCCAATCATTATCATCGAAAAATTTTAAAGGGTTTTTTGACAAAAGAGACAAACGACAGCTAATCAATGGTGATAATCTCCCCCAAAAAATAGTGTGTAAATATTGGAGAGTGCTAAACACTCGGATGGTCTTGACGATATATAATGGATACCGATAGAGAGTGCGGAGACAGACAGTGTATTAATTAATGGCACTGGTTTTTTTTGGAGTGATAGAAAATTGGGTAAAAATAAACAAAAAGGCATTCTATGGAATTCCAGAGAGAAATTATGATATCATTCCTTTTATCCAGGCATGGGCTGATGTCATCGATTTGATTAAAAGAGATACAAGCAGTCAAACTGCTCCAGCCATTGAAGGTGAGCAATCAATCAGAATTAAATGATTTAACCCCAGAAAAATTTCAGTCCAAGACCGGCGATGGGCAATTTCCCCACTGGTCACTCCCAACATTGGTTCCGCTGGAATTCCAAACCATCGTATGGCCCGGTTCAATGTTCCAACTCGTGAGATACCAAGTATGCAACTTCCACCGGCTCCACATTTTGCTCCACCATTCTCTCCACAACCACCACCACCAGTTCAACAAGTTCCCAGCTACAGTCCACCACATCATCCAAACAGCTATCAATATCAAGATATCTATTATCAGCCTCCAATGACTTCTTGTTATGACGTGCCAACCACATCATATGAGAATCCACCGTATTATGCAGAGGTGCCACCGGTTGTGGCTCAAACAGATATTACCTATATTCAAATGAGCCCGCCGAAAATTCGTCAGAGTGTCACTCCTCCGTCAAGTCCCGAAGCAACACTTGGATCGTTAGCTTCACAGTTACCAGCTATCAGAACTGATAATCCTATTCATCGGTCAGTTGAATTTCAGAATTTTTTGAAATTTTTTGGTTTGGACTACCGAAAACACTTAATAGAACGCCATGCCTAACTCAAAAAATTGAGTTAGTTTACCCTATAGATGGCCACCCAAACCATCTGTTTTAAGTTTCCTGTTAAAGTTATTGAGAAGTTGTCAACTAGCAAAATGTTTATCATAATATGGACACTATTTTATTAGTTGATTACTGGTTGATATCTCTTATCATAACCGAGATATAGCAGCTCGAAATTAGAGACTTAATTCGGTAGGTACATATATTAGGGGTTACAAGGTGTGCAAAGGATGTAGAAGTACAAAATTAACAATTCAGGGGTTTAAAACTTAAGTTTTTCAGATATTTTGTACCGCCGAATTGAGGATTTTGTGCCCCTAAATTCTTTTGTACACAAGGTGGACGGTTTGGGTGATCTTCTATTAGAGTGTTTATCTCGGTTCCTGTCAGAGACATCAAAAAGTAGTCAACTAACAAATTATTTTGATATCATAATTGATATTTTATCAGTTCATTACGTTTTGATATCTTTCACAGAAAACGAGATTAAAGGAGGCGAGACAGCAAAAATTTCGGGGGACAGTTCGGGGGACGAAATCGCGCCGCGCTAATGTAGACCATCGGTCGTCAGGCGCCTTCGCGCCCCCGTAGCTCAGCCGGTAGCAGCGCTGTACCCCTGAGCTGCCGGTCATGAGTTCAACTCCTCATGGGGGTTCTCTAGGCAAAATATCAGAAAAACTTTTTTTTGATGTCTGGCCCCCTTTAAAGAGGAAGGGATATGAAACTCAAGCTTAAAGAGCCCTTCTATTACAGGGGTTTACTTTAACCTACCGTAATCTTTTCATCAAAAGCATTCCACTAAAAGCGTTTCATAATTTGCTATCCGTTTTGATAAAACGCGCAAAGAAAAAAACCGGGAAACCGGCGCGGCAAAACGATAAAGAATATGCATGCGGTTTCAAATCGATTAGCTGTTTACAACCACATAAATCTTCTTTGCAAAATGGAATCTCAATGTTTTGTTTTCTCTTTCGACTTGAGGCCACTGGCGGCAATATGAAAAGAGTGGTTTTGGCAAAACTTCCTCAAACAAATTGGCCTGTGTGTATCTTTTACCTTGTCATGCAAATCAGTGCATTCCAAAGAATTGCGCGGGCGGCTCACAGTAGGTGGTCCTAACTGCCACTTTCTTTCATTTTCCGCCAAATTACCGCATCTGGTTTCCACAAGAAACACAGAAACAAATTGAAGTTAGACAGACGAAAAGGGGTCTGATACTGATGCCACGTCATAGTGTTAATTGAACTGCTCAAATATTGGAGAACTCTGAATCTTGAAAATCCAGTTACCTAGATATTAGTCACTGTTTAGAGTCTATTTCTGCCACCCCCGCCGCTGCTAGTAATTTCTCCATGTTTGTTGACATAATACTTTTTTCTCTTTTTTTTTCGATCGGAGCGTGTCGACAGACACGGTCAACGATCAGCTTAGCGGGGGCTGTGTTCCGAAAAGAAGAATCACAGATAATCAATCAAGTAGTCGTCGACATCAGAAGAAATTCTCACGTTTCTCTTTTCATTGATAAACGAACGACTTCCGGATGGAAGTGCCCCCGAGTCTCCAAAATCTGTCAATTAAAAAAATAGAAGAATTTCTTCGTACATCATCTCAGGGTCACACATTCATGTTGCATTATTTATCGCCTCGCGCAACAAACAACATCATTCTTTTTGCTTCTTGTCATCACCACTACACACAAAATTCCGCTCCTCTTTTCGTCCTTTTTTATCATCTCTGATCATCAATGAATTCGATTACAGACTACCGCACTACGACCCACGCGACGATTCAACTCGATCCACGTCTCCCGATTCTCCCTCATCGGGCGATCAATCTCCATCACGTCCGGCTAGAGTGCCAAAACTGGGGAACAAGTCTGTCGTGCACGCTTGCACTTATCCAGGATGTTTGAAAAGGTAGATATTACTGTAGTTTGAAATGAATTATGGCTAGTTTCAGGTATTCCAAGTCATCCCATCTGAAAGCTCACGAGCGGACACACTCTGGTGAAAAACCATTTGTGTGCAAATGGCCAAATTGCTCGTGGAAGTTTGCTAGAAGCGATGAGCTTACAAGGTAACATATACATTCCTATGTACAGTACCGTTTTTTAGCTGATTTTTAATCATTTTGACCATTCTCAGTAGTCTAGAGCTCGGCTGTCAAGTTTTCTATCGCTCTAAAAAATTTAGAGAGTGTGAAACAGCCTAGATTGAAATTTTTTAATGTACAGAATTTTTTGAAAATTCCTCTAATTACCGATTTCTGAAGGACATATCTTGTTGGCTAGTTTTCAGTACAAAACGGGATCTCTCTTCGAAACTAAGAAATAGCTGAGAACTAGGAATTTTCCAAGAATTCTATGAACGCAAAATTTTCAATCTAGGTCTCTTTTACATCCTCAAAAATTTTCAAACTGATCGGAAACTGGACAACGAAGCTCCAGACTTCTGAAAATGATCGAAATCAGCGAAGAACAAGTTTTTGTATACAGTAATCATTCTAATAGAACGCCACCCAAACCGTCAACTTTGAACCCTTGTATCTCATTTATTGTAAAAGATATCAAAAAGTGGTTAACTAATTAAATGTTGTTGATATTATGATAAACATTTTGCCAGTTGACCACTTTTTGATACCTTTGACAGGAGGCGTGATACATGGGCTTAGCCTTGATGGTTTGGGTGGCGTTCTATTAAAATGTTAACGGTATCTTATAGACACATTTCTGTACTTTCCCCTCGGCCACAGTTACCGTAGTCTCTAATTTTCAGACACATGAGAAAGCATACTGGAGACAAGCCGTTCCGTTGTAGTATCTGTGACCGCACCTTCGCCAGATCCGATCACTTGAGTCTTCACATGAAACGTCATAGTCCTCCACATACATTGATTGCACAAAAAGTGTGAAAATTTGTTTTATCAGATTTCATTCCGAATACTGCTTTAACTTTCTATTTATATATCCCGTTGTTTTGTCTCTCTCAAAATTCCCCTATTATCAGTGTTATCTCCGTTCCCACTCTCAATTCTAAAAAAATACTGGTTTACGGTCAAGACTCTTTTTATAATCTTTTCCGCCTCTTTTATTTCTTAAAGAAAACTTCATCTGCTCTACTGCCCTTTAAAATTCCCAATGTTTGCTAATATGAAAAATAAACTCCATTGCTATTAGTTTTGAAATTTATCGAACACGAAACAGAATGGAGACAAAACAGTCGATGGATTGTATCCTCAATGATCCGAGCGCCAAATCCAAGCCGGTGGTTCCAAAACTGATCACTGTTAATCCATTGAATATTATCATTGAACCGAAATCGGGCCAAATTGATAAGACTCTGGAATTGAAGTGAGTTTGAAAGATTTTCCATTAGAAGTAAAGTTTTTTTTTCTGTCTATGTGCAGAAAAACATGTAACGTAAAACCTGTATTAAAAGAGCCCCTTTAATAGAAAAGCCCCTCTAATAGAACGGCCCTCGGAGAGGGGTTTCGAAAAATAGAAGCCCCCCCCCCCTGTAATTGATGAGCCCACTTAAAAATATGTTGTTTGAAATTAAACGTTTCCATGCGTGGTCAGTAAAAAAAATCCAGAAATATCACAATTTCACATAATTTTTTGTTTTAACACTTTTTTGTTTCAAAACTGGCTCAGTTTTAACGAAATTGTCAGAAAAAATTGTACTTCATTGAGAATCTGAAAAAAAATCTGATTTCCGAAGAATCCAAAAATCGACAATTCCAAACTCGTAGAAATTCACAATCAAAAAAAATCGTATATTTTTTTTCATATTTTCAGAAACATCTATCCCTGTCGTGTTGCTTTTCGTATCCGCACAAACGGACCAACTAGATACACCGTATGCCCAAACAAAGGGTTTTTTGAGTATTGGAGAGAAAACAATGATTCGAATTTCGATGATCGACGGAAGCAAGTATCAATCCAATCATCAGTTCATTGTACAATCGATGCCAGCTCCTGGAGACTTTGCCGATCGAAAACTCATATGGAAGCAACCGAATTATCTTGGGATTCTGACCACCACTCGGGTTAAGACAATGTTAGCAGAGATTTTATTCAAACAAAAGTTGGAAAATGATAATTTTCAGGAGACCTGGATTGTCTTTGAGCAAGAACGGTGGACAAGCGACAAGTCCAGCATTGTCAACCTCAAACGAAGGTGGTGGAGCAAGATCTCCAGCATTGATGGATTCAAATGAATCGCTAGTAACTCCAAGTGTCCCCAGTTGGACCAAACCAGTTTCCTCGATTGATCATGGAAAGTTTGCTGATAATATCAACGATTTGACAACTCAAGTGAAGAAAGCGATTGCTGAAAAGAATACGCGTGCCAGTGAGATGGTTTCAGTTGTCAATCAGATTAAGTCGATTGAAGTTTAATTGGATAGACAAGCTCAGTTGGTTAACGAAATGAGTGAAAGGGTTAAGAAGGGAGAGGTTCAATATTCGGTATTCATTCAATTGGAAAAAACGTTTAAAATTCATTTTCCCAGAATCTTGTGATGCATGAGAGAACTCTGAGAGCTGATTTGGAACGTATGAAGAATAACGAGCATGATCCATCTGGTCCGTGAAATTATTGAACTGATAAAATTAAGATGAATAAATTGAGACCCGAAATTCTTTATTGTTGTTCAAAAAAATTCCAAAAATTCATAATTGAGTATCGTTATGATGAAAATCAAAATTTGGAAGAATTGTAAAATAATCTGCATTTGAGAGAAAGATGACGTCAGATATTGACGAGTTGCGGATGAACGGGAGAGGTAGTCGGAAGTTGTCGGATAGAACTTGGGATAGATGATTGAAGAGCTGGAAGTTAGATTTTAAGAGTTAATAAAATAGTGAAACAACTTGAAAAATTTCTGTTTTCAAAAAAGTCATTTCTTCAAAAGCTTAAGCTCCGACCAAATTTTTTTGAAGGGCCCCTCATTGTCTTGAGGTCTAATTAGTTTGAGCTCAATTATCTCAACTCCTGTGCAAGATATAAGAAAGAAGTCAACTGATAAAACACTTTTACATTATGATTAACAATTTATCCGTTGACAACTTTTCTATATCTTTGACAGAAACTGAAATAAATTGGCTCAAAGTTAAACGTTAGGGTGCCCTTCTAATGAAGATTTTACGGTAGTTGGGCCACCCAAGTTTTCGAAATTGGCAAAGTCGGGTTTCCCAGTGGTAGGAAAACCCGTCGTTATAGCCTAAGCCTAGAATTTTCAAAAAAAAAAAATTTCAGCGAAAAATGTTCGAGAATTTCAGACTTTTTTGACATGAATTTTCTTTTCTAATTTTTTTTGTTGTTTTTTTTTGAAATTATTGGCTTAGCCCCCTTTAATTGTTTACCTGCTCCGTAAATGTATTATCCAACCATCGATTCGCGATTTGCGACTTTAATCGAATGAACAGCTCATGCTCGCTACTGTAATCCCATAATTATTTGCCTACGCATACATACATGTATAAGCTCACTTATGTAATGGGGTGACCATGAAACTGCGAAGCTGTGTCTTCTCCTGCTTGTCTGGATACGTCTCCAGACTTGTTATATGTATAATAATTGTTATTGTGCCTGTGTGTGAAAAAATAAATTAAAAGCAGGTGAAGGAAACAAATAAGGCTCACTGGATAGACTCTGGATTTTGACACTTGTACTCAAGCAGAGGTAGCTGACTGATTTCATAGAAGGAAGGGATGTGAAATTGCTGAAATTTTGATAGAATTTAAATCTCCAACAATAAAAAATACCTATCAAATAATCCCTTTTCACATATTGCATCTAACATTTCAGCTAGTAGTTTTTCATGAATGTGGTACGCCACATGGCGTTGTATGTTTTCATCTATGACTTCTTCTGGAATAAATACAGCTGGCTCGCTGACCGGCAACTCGATTTCTCCTTCAATAAAGTATCGTATCTGTTTGGAAGGTGTCATATATGGTGCCTTTTTGAACATTCGGTATGACATTTCAGATGAATCTGAAAATTTATTAGTGACTTTTATACTTGTAATAGAAGGGTCCTCAAGTATGAGCCAATTTATCTCGGGGTTTATAAAAGATATCAAAATGTGGAATACTAACAAAATATTTCTGATATTATCATAAACATTTTATCAGTTGACCGCTTTTTCATATCTTTCACAGTAACCGAGATAAATTAGCTCAAAGTTACCATAAACATTCTAACAAAACGCCACTTCTAGCTTTGAATTTTGAGCTTATTTATCTCGGTTACTGTGAGAAATATCAAAAAGTAGTCAACTAAAAAAATATTTATATTGTTATTATAAATATTTTGACAGTTGACTACTTTTTCATATCATTCACAGGAAACAAGATAGACAGATTCAAAGCTGACGGTTTAGAGGCGTACTATTTGAGTGTTTACGGTAAAAAAGTTGGGGGGGGGGGGCTTTTATTGCAGGTTACGGTTTATGTAAAATCATACTGGAGAATAGAGGAAAGTCGACTTGAAGTTCATAAATGTCGCTTCTGATCTTTTTATCAAGTGATTCCACCAGTTTCAGGCACACTATGTCTCTTATATTTTCTCTATAAATTAGAATTTTAGAATTTCACTGTTGACATGTGAATCTTACTCAACTGCATCGTAAATCAGTGATGTTACAAACCATCCATCTGTCACAGGATCGTCAATTATAACCGGAGAGAAGTCACTGAAACCGTTTTTCGTATTAGAAAGTAGCTTACCGTAAAACCTGTAATAGACCTAACTTCAAACTTTTAGCCAAATTTTCTCATTTTCTGTCAGAGATACAAAAAAGCTATCAACTTATGAATTGTTTTTCATAACATCGCACACATTTTATCTGTTGACACATTTTTGATATCTCGCATAGGAATTGAGATAATTGATCTCAAACTTGGCAATATGGGGGCCCTTCTGTTACAGGTTTTTTGTTAATTAAAACTTACCAATTAATGACTCCATGTAGAAAAGGTAATCCATTTGCAAAACTCGGAACCAATGCTCCGAGTGCTGCTTTTTTGAACTTCAGCTTCACGGAAAATGAGTCATGGAACTTGAAAAAGAAAAATTTGCGAATGTAGTTTCCAGATATTGTTATAGAGAAATCAGTTATCTGAAAAATAGACTTTGAATAAGGGATTATTTTGGCTTAACTGTACTCACATTCAAATAGTAGTCTTTAAATTTACCGGCGAGTTCAACGGAGAAATTTGAAAATTTGATGTTTGAGACAGTTGTGTCTTTTAAAACAACTCCACAAATGAAACGGGATGCCTCCATAGGAGGTAGTTTTGAATTATGAATTTCATTTTTGAATTGAGAAGACATTGATGACACATATTTTTGAATGGCATTTTGGGAGACCTAAAAAATAATGAATTACCTAAAAATTCAGCTATTCCGAGTTCTCACGTCTATGATGAGATTCTGTCCTACTAATAATAAAGGGTAAATGAGAAGAGGTAGCAGAAGTTTGAGCATTTTTGGCTGAAAAAATTGGAGCACCGAAATGAGGCGATATTAAAAGAAGAGCACTCAAAAATGAGCCGTTTATTTAAAACTAAGCACGACTGCGTTTATTTAGCATGTTTAAGAAAGATGTTCATCGATGATTCATCGGCAAAACACATAAATTGTGCAATAAAGATGAGAGAAAACTCTTGTTATAGAACGAAAAAGGAATCAGACTATACAAGGGAAAAGAAGAAGAAGAAGCATAGAAGGAAAGAGTGTTTGCATTGAAAAGAGGAGTATCGATTCTCTATTACAATGCTGCGATTGTTATCACCTTGTTCATAACTCTTTTTGTATTTTTATTATTTTGATAATGAATGACTTTTATTGGTTGGTTAAGAACCAAGTGGTTCCAGAAGTTTCAGTTTTTTGAATTGATAATAGAACACCTCAAATAGAATTTTTCAGTGAACTACTTTTTTATACCTTTTACAGGAATCAATATGAATTGTCTCTCAGTTGGAAAAACTCAAAGTTGGAAGTCAGAATTTATGGTATTCAAAGAATTGACGAAAGTTATCTAGTCATTTTTGTTGTTGCGAATCTTTTTTTTCAAATCAAAAATTTGCTTGAAAATTACTTTTTTTGCCTTTAACAAATAATATTCATTGAGGCCTGACAGTCAGCTTCATTGAATGTAAAATCTACAAAGAAGATCACCGAAAAATCTGTAATAGATGAGCCCCATACTGCCAAGTTTAAGCTCAATTATCTCAATTTCTATGCAAGGTGTCAAAAATGTGCAAACTGACAATACACTGCTGATATTATGATAAACAATTTATCAGTTGACAACTTTTTGATATCATTCACAGGAACCGAGAAAAATTGGCTCCAAGTAAAAGAGAGGCACTTCTATTAGCAGGTTTTACGGTAGATTTGATATAGTTAATTTAATATGACCCCCGTGAAAGCCTTACAACAATGGGGCTGAATTCAAGTATTCAGAAAGGTAAAGAAGTAAATTAGTATTAAGTTTACAACGTTCAAGTTTAGGATCTTCTTGGGATCCCGTTTAGGTTTCCACCACTTCTAGGACTCCGAGGACATGCTGTCGACGGCAGTTTCCAGGATGAGCAGAAGTTGAATCAAGATGATAGGAAGAACGAAATTGAACGGAAGGTAAGGAAACAGGAAGTTTCAAATTTCAGTTTCCAATGTTAAATTTATAGGATTCAACAATTTCTAGGACTTCGATGACAGCATCGACGGCAGTTTCCAGGGTTGGCAGGATTCATATCGAGATTGTAGGAGGAACGAGATTGAAGGAAAGGTGAGTAAATGGGAAGTTTCAAATTTGAGTTTCCAATACTAAATTTCTAGGAGCTGCTTGGTATGTATCGACTTTGGGAACAGTTTCAAGGGCAGTTACCGGGATGGGCAAGAGTCGAATCAAGATGATAGATGCATGAATGAAATTGAACGGAGGGTAAGGAAATGGGAAGTTTCAAATTTCAGTTTCCAACGTCAAATTTTTAGGAGCTGCTGATTGGTTTCGCGACTTCTGTGGTTTCCAGGATAGTTTCCAGGAATGGCAGAAGTCGAATCGAGAGCAAAACGAAATTTAAGGTGAGGAAATGGGAATTGGTGATTTCGAAACTTTGTCATAAAAAATGGTCTTTTGAAAAATTTTGATCAAAAACTTCACGAAAACTTTTCGTGGTCGTTTAGAAAATTGTAGAATTGGTCTCTTAAAAAGAACCCACGGTTCAGAAAAATAAAATAAAATTCAATAATCAGTTTCCAAAATTCAATTTCTAAGTGTTGCTTAGTTTCGCAAATGCACCAACTTCCAAGGACAGCTTCTAGGATTGATTGGATTCGAATCAAAATGATAGGAGGAGCGAAAGCAATTTAAAGGTGAGGGAATGGGAATCTTCAGTAAAATTTTTAGATCAGCGGGAGAAGTAAAAAAAACGAAATTTAAAAATCGCTCTACTTTTCCCCCAACTGAAAATTAAATTTTTTGGAAAATTTTGACTTTTTCTTTCAACATTCCCCAATCATATCACTTTCCAGAAAAGCTCAAATAATTTTTAAAAAATTTTACCTGAAGTTTTCAATTTTAGATTTCGAACGTCTTGGGACAAGAGAGGGACCGAGCTGGCGTCGGGATGTCAAAATTCAGTGAACTTGGTTTCTTTTTGTGATCAAGATAAAAACCTACCAATTCTGGAGAAAGAACAAGAAACTTTGAGAATCGGCTATCAGAAAATTCTCGAAGAAAGTCATCAAAAATCGCTGGAAATCGAAGAATTACAGCATAAAAATTTGAGGTTGTCTGTGAAAAACGAGACGAATGAAACGCAGATTCAGCAGTTGACCGATAATTTGGCACAATCCAAATTATCGATTGAAGAGGAAACTGCTTGCTCACATTTTTCAACATAAAATCCAATGTCTCATTTGCGAGAATTCGGCTGAACCTGGTGGAGATCAGAACATTGGATGATTGTGCAAGAGAAGATTTCATTCGAAGGTTTTTATAGATTTTATTAATTTTAAAAAAATTGAAAAACTTTTCAGTGTCCCATCAACTAGCTCAAAGAGAATCAACAATGTCCAATAGACCTTCTGAAATTTTGAAAAGAACATCTTGGATCCATAAATTTTTAGCCTTGTTTTTTCTTGTTATTTATCTGTTATCTGTTCATTATTCAAGTTGAATGAAAAACGAAAAATCTCTGAAATTTGTTTAGCAGAACTGTTCAAAAATCATAGTTGGATTAAACAAAAACAAAGAACAGTTAATAGTACATGCAGAAAAAAAAACAATTTCAAAAATAAGATCAATTTCTGTTGGAATTGAGGAATGTTCCATTGCACGACGGACACTCTTGGCGGGTTTTGAGCCAATTTGAGGCACACTGAAAAAAGCGAAAAATCGATAATTGATTGTTTAAGAAGAATACAAACATTAGTATGAGATGGGCATCTGCATTGGAAGCATTTGTAGATTTGATTGTCAGATTTTAATTCGTGTCGACAAATTTTGCAATTTGAAGTTCCCGGATTACGGTAGTCGGATTCAGAGCATTCGGATCCCGGATTACTGTTATATGGAGAGTCTGGGGTACTGCGGACGACAAGCTGCCGAGGATTACTGCAGTTTGATCCAAGAGACGGTGATTCAGGTCTACGGTAGTTGACTGGGTTATTGTAGTCCCGACCAGATGTTGTGGCAGGTGGATTACTGTAGCTATTTCCTGATGGCGTGGCACTGGATAATTTATCCAGAAGCTGTTGAATCATTTGTTGCTTCACTTCGTTTTCCGTTTTCATCCGAATATTCTCTGCATGGAACTCTTTGATTTCTCTTCTATTTTCTTGAATTTCCAGATGCAGAATCTGCATTTTTTCTTTCCCGATCTCATCTTCAGCTTTTTGATTTTCCAAGTCAACAACTTTTTGATTCAGAACTTCGCTCGCTTGCTTCGCCATACCCAACTCGTATTCCAGATGTGAAATTTGATCCAGAAACTTTTGTTTGTCTGGAAATGGATAAATTAGCGTTGGAGCACATTTACTGAGCGTGGTACTTTGAATGTTCCTCCTTGAGCTCAGCGATAGTGTCGATCAGATGGGCGGCTTCAGAAACCAGTTTCTCGTTTTCTTCAGCGATTTTCAGATTTTCCTCAACTTTTCTGAAATTTTCTGGATCATGCCTAGCTTTTTTTTAAGTCCACTTACCTTTTTAACTCCTCTATTTCAGCCGATTTCTTTTGAATTTCTTCATCACTTTCCTTCTGGGTTACTTTATGTTCTTGAAGTATCTGAAGAGATGGAGAAGTTTCTGGACTCTTCTTCTGAGATTCCGAAGTTTTAACGTCTCCTGAAGCTGATTCTGAGGTCTCTTTAGTAATTTTCAGATTTTCAATTGTCTTCTGATGTGCTTCTGGAGATTTCTGAGATACTGTAGATAATTGCTCACTGGATTTTTTGCCTTCTGGAGACATTGTGTCTTCTGTAGCTGCGTCTATCGGTTCAAATGTCTTCCAAATTTCTGATGTCCTCTTTTCTCTTTCACATTCTTGACATTTGAATCCGTAAATTCTGTGGCATCCGTTTTGATTGTGTAAGAATTTTTTGAACTGAAAAATTCGAAATTATCGACATTTTAAGACAAAAAAGATATTCACTGTCGGACGTCTCTCCAGAATACAATTCAATTGGCAGTGTTCAACAGCATCAAACAGATCACAAGTTCTTAGCACGCTCCCTTTTTTGCGTTTGTCAACTTCAGAATACACTAATTCTGCGTGATTCTGAATCTCTGGAAAGATCGTGGTGAGACCCAAATGAGCCAATTCGTTCTTCAGATTCTGAACAGTGAATCCATCATTTTTCGCGTTTCTAATTTCCTTGGCCGTGTGAGGAAGTGGTGTCGCGAAGTATGTTGCTTTAATCGTGTTCAAGTGTGTAGACATCGTGAAGTATGGGTTTTTCTGAAATTTCGTATCCTTAATTAAATTTCCTGGACTTCTTCTGGCTTAAATCCGACCTCTTCTGACTTGAATCCTAATTCGCATCCTAAAAGCATCTGCTCAGCCATATTCCAAGAAGGCAATTTTTGGAAAAGTTGGACGCTAAGAATCAAATTTTTCATAAAATCGAAAAATGCGTCAACTGTCGGAACACAGAATAGCTTGTTGTTCAGAGGACTTTGAATTGGGACAGCTCTATCTTTGGCACGGTGGATTGGGTAGCGGATGAACTGAAAAAAGCTATATTGGATAAAAAACAGGCGGATCTTTGGGAAGTCAATTGAATTTTCGACATTTATCGATTTTCCCACCTCGATATCCCTAATCTGATCTCCGAACTTCTTCTGAACGTCTTCCAAAGTCATAGCTTCGATAAACATTTCATCAAAAAAATTTGTTTCTTTTATCGATTTGTTGATTGCATTAAATAGCTCCGCCTCCATCACGAATCGTTGACCTCCATGATCCTCGAATAGTCTCACTGTAGGTCTTGGACCACCCAACAAGAAAACCTCCAATCGATTATCGATTATTTTTTGAAGTAATCTTATTATTCTCTCAGCAGTCGAGTACAAAATAGTGAGAAGATAGGCGAAATTAGGTGCCGCGTGGAATTCAAGAAAATAATTTCCTAGAATTCTCTCGAAAAGTGCGGCTTCTGAAACTCCCCAATCGATTTTTAACAAATTTTTAAATCTCGTGAAGTTCTGGAAACTCGAGATTCATGATCTCAGTCATCATTGGGAAAAACTCGGAGGGCTGCAAATTCATTCCATTCAAAAAAAATAAATCAATTCAAAAAACTTACATTTGTCCCAAAGGCTTTCATCTCTACTTCAATTTCTTTTTTAATAGAGACAAAATCATGTTCGTCAAATTTCAGAAATTCCACTCTTCTCAGGTTCTTCAGCTCTTGAGATCGTAAGAAAAGGGCGAGAATAACGCGAAGGAGTTGGGGTTTCTGAAACAATATCAATAGAGCGAATTTGCTTATTTTCTATTTTTACTTCAAATGGATAAACTTCCAGTGTTAGATTCTGCAGAACTACATAGGCATCGGACTTGCAAAGGTACTGCTCATCTTTAAGGCTTCGGTAGATCACTGGAGTTGTCTGAAAAGAAATCTATATTGTCAATGGAGCGAATTTGCAAAAAATACGTAGTAGGGATACATAGGATGGCCATTCGCATCGGCGTACACTCCACTTCCAGGAGAGCTTCTATAGATCTTCACGTTTTCTGCCAGCTCTTCAGACGATCCATACATTCCTTCAAATAAAAATTTAATATTTATCAATGGAGCACTTTTTTTTCATACTTAGACTCAAATTTGAACTTTCAAATAATTTGGCAACCAGCTCTGCTTCTTTATCTCCTACGTTACTCGTTGGCGCTTCGAATTGCGATAAATCTGATGACATTTTCATTGTTATCTGAAACAAAAACGCGATCTTTTGACAAAAATGACAACACAAATAGCGCACTTACACTGTCCAGAATATAATTTTTAGTGGAGAGAAGTACACATTCAGGATATAACACAGCTTCAGGGCTGTTCAGATTCATTTTGAGCGTTGTGAATCGAAAATTGAGCTGAAAAGGATATTCTCTTTGAATATTCAAATACCTGATTTTTGAGTTATTTTCAACAATTTCTGGTTTTTTTTTTTTTGGAAAATATCAAGTCTGATTCGCAATTGTTTTGCTGAAATTTGGAAAAATTATAATTTCGACCGCCAAAAAAATTGTCCGAGAGGACTACACTGTGAAATCGCTTCGAGACCGATTGGTATTATCATGTGCGCCTTTAAGCATTTAGGCGGGAGTTTTCCAAATTTAGGATTGAACTTGATGATTTCCTCTCATTTTCCTCGTTTTTTCTCGCAGAATCTCATCGTTTTTCAGCTCAAATGGAGAAAATAAAGCAATATTTTTTTGTTTTTTTTCCCTGAATTCCCAGTTTTATCCCGTTTATTCACAAAATATCCGATTTTGAACTGATTTCCAATAATTTTCAGATTTTTTCGGAAAATTTCAAGCCGGATTCGCGAATTTTTGGGCTAAAATTTGAAAAAATAATTCCGAACCACCCAACACTTTGTCCGAGAGGACTACACTGGGAAATCGCTTCGAGACCCATTTGTATTATCATGTGCGCCTTTAAGCTTTTTAGGCGGGAGTTTTGGGGTTACAGCCCAAACTTGCTGTTTTCCCAAAATTTCCAGTTTTGTTCCGTTAATTTATAATTTCCAACCGCGAAATACATTGTCCGAGAGGACTACACTGTGAGATCGCTTCGAGAGCCATTGGTATCGTCGTGTGCGCCTTTAAAGGTGGGGGACATGAAAAAAATAATGTTCTCGAAATTTCGTTTAAATATGCCTCTCGAGGAGTTGAACGTGTGGGACGAGGATTGAGGGTGCGGCGCCGCTACCGACTGAGCTACACGGGCAAAGAGGAAGCGGTCACCCGATTGCAAACATAAAGGCGAGGACGACAGCTGTACGCAGAGTGGCATTAAGCGTTGTACACCGTCACGGTAGAATGCATACTCTGGCCCCAAAAAATCCCCCGCAAAATCTCCTGCCCCCCCCCCCTTTAAGCTTTTAGGCGGGAATTTTCAACTTTTAGGATCGAACTTGTTGATTTCCTCTCATTTACCACATTTTCTCGCAGAATCTCATCGTTTTTCAGCACAAATGGAGAAAATAGAGCAGTATCAGTGCCCGACGGTCAGCTGTGGCAACTATGACATCCATTTCTCGCACGTCAAAGAATATGTCGTTTCAAATGTAAAACGAGGCACTACCTTAGTTGGAGGGGGCCACCCAACTAAGCGCCTAAAGCGAACCGTTCATGAACCCCCGAATATCGATGAAATCAAAATTTCAGCTCGCTGTAGAAATGCCGCCGACGTGTCAGGCTCCACTAGTCTCGATTCCAGGTGACGTCGCGGATTATGGTGTGAAATTCGCAGAGACCTCGATAAATCCCACTGATGGACGGTTTCGGATGTACGATTCGATTGAAGAATTAACAGCGAACATCAGAAAATTCAAGAACTTTCCGGAAGCCCATCGATACTTTGAAGAGCAATCGTTCGCGTTTGATGTAGGTTTTCATCGATTTTTATTGACTTATTGAATTTTCCTTACAGCCAGTGACGATCTATACAAATTTGGAAGGCGAGGAGTACATCAATAAGTCGGATATGTACGCGCTTCTTCAAAATATGACACTTCACATCTCGCCGCGAGAGGATAAATTCCAGCCGATGTCTCATATCTTTATCGGGAGATATTTGAAAAAACTCCACCAGAAATCGAATGGATTTTTGGAATTTGTGAAAGTGGCTGATATCGATTTTGAGCAAATCGAGAAAGAGATCCAAGAAGCGCATAGCACTGCGGTTTGTAATGGAGAAACAGACATAGATGGAATGCAATTTTTCAGACAAACAAAGAAATTCAAGGAATGGTGAACATGGCTAAAAGTGCGTCGAAAAAGACGTTGAATGCTGAGATGAAAAGATTGAATGCGGAGGGATGGAATAATCGGGATTTCAAAGTGGAATTCGAAGTTTGGAGAATCACCGATACCAACATTGTTGCCGATGTCTTTCGACAAACTTTCCTGGATTTGAAGGCGATGATCGGCTTGAAGAAGATCGTCGAGAAACGGACTCATCTGTTCAAAGTGCGTTTTTAAATCCTAATTTTCGAGTTTTTTTGTGATTTTCAAAGGGTTCCTAGCTCGAAACTCAAATTTCGCGCCTTTTTTGTTCAGCGGGGCGTGATTTTATGGCGTCTCGCATTTGCGCTCAGCTTAACAAAAAATGCGCGAAGGTTGAATTTTAAGCCAGAATGTTCCATGAGGCTCAATTTGGCGAAAAAAAACCCAAAACCCACCTTTTTCCAGTGGAACATCGCCGCGAACGCCTCAAAAGTTCCAATCGCCGTCCGACTATTTGAAGATGGAGAGCTGAGTTAGTGATGAAGACTGAATTGGACAACGCGATAGTGAGATACACGAAAAAAGGAAAAGTGACTGAAGAAGTGGGACCGATCATCAGCACAATCGATTTCAAAGATATCGAGGAGAACTATAAAGAGATTTTTGATAAAATCCAGGTTCTAAAAATATAACAAAATTCGCTCCGAACACTCTAAAGTTTTCAGTTCATTCGCTATCCGATCGCCCGTACAAAAAACAAGCCAGTCTATGTACAGGGACCGAATCGAAGGGATTTCTGTGTGTTGATCGTTGATGGATTCTTCGATGTCATGGCTTCCACTATCATGGGTCCATTCATTTTTCACAAAGCGGAAAATTGGAATAAACTTGGTCCATTCTTCACAGAATTGGATAAGGTTTTCAAGGCGGAATGTGTTAGTTCGAAAATTCAGAAAAATCGATCAAAAATACAATTCTCAGCCACCTCAATCGTTCATCAAAGTCAGATATATCAACGATTTGAGAGCTGAAACTGAGGCGTTTCTGAAGACGATTGATCCAGGTAGACCGTCTTTCGAAGGAGTTCGGCCGATGGATTACGATTTCACAAGATTGGGAGAGACGTTGAGAATCGATAAGACGATTCATCCAAATCTGCCTAATCCCGATCAGTTGGTACAGTTTTTGGTTGGAAGGAAGACAGATCCTATGACGCCCAATGAACTTTACGATGGATTTGAGCAGTGCTTTATCACTCGGATTCTTGTTCAGGAGAAGAATGTATGCCTCTTTTTGTTTTTTTTTTTTAAATAACATTTTTGTCTTTACAGCTCCGAAACTTTGTCCACGTTCAGCAAGGATGTCGCCGCTATCTGATGTCAAAACGAGTATGTGAGGATTGTGAGGCGATGATTGCCTCCTTGGTAACGGATATCACAAATCGAGAGGAGGAAGTTTTCGAATCGGGAATCCGCGAACAAGTCTCGGAAATTCTGGAAAGATCCGTGGACCAGGATAGATCGATGGCTCTGTGGACAGCGGCGCTAGAGTGGAGAGTCGTAGCAATGGGTGGAAAAGTGACGATTAAGGAAGAAGGAAGTCAAGAGGAAGACGATGACAAAACTAATTTTGAGAAGGAAGTGGAACGACAAGGCGTATTGTTGACACAAATCGCTTGCTTGGATTATGAAGAGGATTCGAATCCTGAGGAATCCTAAATTTTGATAGTTTTGTGATCTTTTTCGTGTATATATATATATACTTTTTCAATTTGTCTGTAAAATTATGATTACTAACAACCCAATGAATGTGATGAGTTTCGCTTTGTTTTATTGAGAAGACGAGCAGCAATCGATCTAAAAAACTATTTTAAAAATGCATTGCACTATCTTGCAAGAAAATAAGGGGAAAGTTGTGCGTAGAAAAATGCTCTCGAACCCCAAAATTTACAGAGAAGCGGCATAAATCATGAAAGAAGGTCATGTTACAAAAAAGTCCGCAAACACCACCACCCACAATTACACAAAAACTTTTTTCAACGTGGATTTTTCAGAATTTCTCTCAACCTCAAAATGAATCTGAACAGCCCTGAAGCTGTGTTATCTCCAGAATGTGTGCTTCTCACAACTCTGAATTATGTTCTGGATGATGTAAGTGCGCTCTATCGACGTCAATAGAGCGCGTTTTCCTTTCAGATAACAGCAAAAATGACACCGGACTTGTCGAAATTCAAAGCGCCGACAAGTTATGTAAAAGATAAAGGAGAAGAGCTAGTTGTCAGATTATTTGAAAATTCGAATTTGAGTCTAAGTATGAAAAACAACTGCGCCCCATTGATAAATATTAAATTTTTATTTAAAGGAATGTATGGATCGTCTGAAGAGCTGGCAGAAAACGTGAAGATCTATAGAAGCTCTCCTGGAAGTGGATTGTACGCCGATGCGAATGGCTATCTTTTGTATCCTTACTACGTATTATTTTTTGCAAATTCGATTCATTGACAATATCGATTTTTTGCAGACAACTCCAGTGATCTACCGAAGCCTTAAAGATGAGCAGTACCTTTGCAAGTCCGATGCCTATATAGTTTTGCAAAATCTAACACTCGAAGTTTATCCATTTGAAGTAAAAAATCGAAAATAAGCAAGTTCGCTCTATTGACATTGTTTCAGAAACCCCAAGTCCTCCGTGTTCTTCTCGCAATTTTCCTACGATCTCAAGAACTGAAAAATCTAAAAAGAATGGAATTTTTGAAATTTGATCAAAAGGATTTTGCCTCTATTAAAAAAGAAATCGAAAAAGAGATAAAATCCTTTGGGACAGATGTAAGCATTTTAAAATTAATTTTTGCGTTTCAATAGTGCGAATTTGCAGCCCGCAGAGTTTTTTCCAATGATGGCTGAAATCACAAATCTCGCGTTTCCGGACCTTCATTTAAGATTTAAAAATCTGGTAAAAGTCGATTGGGGAGAACCAGAAGCTGCATTTTTCGAGAGAATTCTGAGAAGATATGTTTTGGAATTCCACGTGGCACCTAATTTTAAGTATCTTCTCACTATTTTGTACTCGACTGCTGAGAGGATTATAAATTTGCTGAAAAAAATAATCGATAATCGATTGGAGATTTTCTTGTTGGGTGGTCCAAGACCTACAGTTAGACTATTCGAGGATCATGGAGGTCGACAGCTTGTAATGAAGGCTGAGCTATTTAATGCCATCAATAAACCGACGAATTTAATAAAAAATGGATTTGATGAAATTTGTTTCGAAGCTATGACTATGGAAGACGTTCAGAAGCAGTTTGGAGATCAAATTAAGGATATTGAGGTGAAAATTCGCGATAGATCGAGATTGTTTCATCTCGAAAAGTCGATATTTTTCGAAAATTTTAAATTTTCGAAATGTATTGTTTCTAAACAAATTTCCGGCTTCATATTATTGTTGTCGGAGAAAAGAAAGGTTGAGACGAAGACAGGTTTTCTCTGCGTCTCCACCTAATATGTGCTATTTAGGCTTGCCGCTTCGAGTTTGCTACCGTATTCAGACTGCAAAAAATACTCACTAACCTTTTTTTCTCAGACATCTATAATATGCTGAAAATTCAAAAATCCGCTTTTTCTTTCTTGCAATAGAGCACATTTGCAGTTCATCCGCCTCCCAATTCTACGTGCCAAAGACAAAGCCGTCCCACTTCAAGGTCCTCTGAACAATCGAGAATTCTTCGTTCTAGCAATCGACGCCTTTTTTGATCTAATGAGGAATGTGATCCTTGGCGTCAAACTTTTCCAAAAAATTCCCCATTGGGGTGTCGCCGAGCCGATATGTGTTAGCTGGTACTTGGCATTCAAGCACGAGGAGGTCGGTGGCTTACAAGGGAACCATGTTTAGCCTTCATCTCAGAATTTCTTCTAAATTTGCTTATTTATAGTTTCGAATACGGGCTTTCTCGTGGTGTATTTGGTTTTCTGCACAAATTTTTATGGGCTGTTTAAGTGATTTCAGTACTAATTTCTCACTTTTGGAGTGAGTTTTTGAAAGGGTTAATGAGAGTTATTCGCTATTTTTGAGTGTGAATCGTAATTTTTGAAGTTTCTCTACAATCTGACAAAGTTTCCTAGTTTTTCAAAACACTTTTTTTTTTGAAAAAATATCGCCATGGGTAACCCCTTTGGCAATTTTTACAATCTTTCAAAAAATTTTAAATGTGCTAAAATGAATTCTAAACGCATAGAAATGATAAAATAAGTCTTTTCACAAAATTCTGTAGCCGACATCCATTTTGAAATCCCACATATTTAAGTGATTTCTTCCGAAACTTCAATGAATCGTAGTCCTTCGAAAATCACCTGTAGCACTCAAATCTTGTGTAGACATAGATTTACATACTTCTTGACAGATTTATCATTGTTCCGCAACCAATATGATCAAATCGGGGATTTTGACTGACATATTGACTAGATAAGGCTTTCCAGTAGTGCTTCAAGAAGTTTTCAGAAATTATTTATTGGATATTTTTCGAAACAAATCCAAAATGAATTTCTCTCTCAAAATAAATCGTTTTTTCGAGCTTTTTTATTTCTCAAATAATAGAGAAAACATAATTTTGATTTTCGAAAAATGCAAAGCATCCCTCCAACATCAAAGAAAAAAAGAAAAAAAAAGAAAATGGACAATGAGGGAATCGAACCCCACTATCTTGTGATTCCTCAGTCCCACTATCCACTCGGCCACTGTTGCTCGTTTTTTCAGCAGTCGAGAATGTATAGAGGAAAGGGGGGAAAGTGGAAAGGAAGGAGGAGAGAAAAAAACAGCATATTTTCAGATGGATTTTTCTCGACTTCTAGAAATTTGTGCAGGAAACCGAATACATCACGAGAAAGCCCGTATTCGAAACTATAAATGAGCAAATTTAGAAAAAATTCTGAGATGATGGCTAAACATGGTTCCCTTGTTAGAAAAGCCAATTTAACGACCAGCTTTTTCAGAAAAATCCATACTTTATTCTTCTAAACGAGCTGAACTCTGTAAAATCGGCTTCCCTGTCCTACAGCGAAGGAAACTAGAAACGCGAAAAAAGACGGATTCACCGTTCAGAATCTGAAGAACGAATTGGCTCATTTGGGTCTCACCACGATTTTTCCAGAGATTCAGAATCACGCAAAATTGGTGTATTCTGAAGTGGACAAACGCAAAAAAGGGAGCGTCCTAAGAACTTGTGATTTGTTTGATTCTATTGAGCAGTGCCAGCTGGTGTGTGTTCTTGAGAAATGCCCAAAGGTAGTATTCATTGATTGATTTTTCAAGAAAAATCTGAAAAATTCAGCTCAAAAAGTTTGTACACAATCAAAAAGGATGTTCAAGAGTTTATGCGTTGAAGTGTAATGAATGTGAGAGTAAACCGAAGGCGTCGGAGATTCAGAAGACATTTGAAGATCTGAAAATCACTAAAGAGACTTCAGAATCTTCTAAAAAGGCTCCAGAAGCTTCTCCACCACTCCAGAAATTCCCAGAACCTACAATAACCCAGAAGGAGTCGAAAAACTGTGAAAAGTGTTTCAGAACGTGTGAAATGTTGAATGAAGCAAAGAAAGAGCTGAAATCCAATGAAAACAGAATTAAGAATTTGGAAAAGAAGTTGTCAACGAAGGAGAAAAAGTTGGAAGAGTTTGAGGATCAAAAGCAGAAAATACAAGAAAAGGAGAAAGAGATTCAAGAGAAATTGGAGGAAATCGAGCAGTTGAAGGGGTAAGAGGAATTTCAAAAAGCGAGGATATGATCTGGAATATTTCAGAAAAGTTGAGAAAAGTCTGAAAATAGCTGAAGACAACGGAAAACTGATTTCTGAAGTCACCAAACTGACTGATTCTATTGCTGAGCTCAACGAGGAACATTCAAAGTAACGTGTTTAGCAAATGCGCTCGACTGCTAATTCAACAAATTTCAGACAAACAGAGAAGTTTCTGGAATCTCAAAATCAGCAATTCGATAAAATTTCACACCTGGAATATGAGCTGGATATGGCAAGACAAACGACTGAAATTCTGAATCAAAAGATTCTTGAATTAGAAAATCAGAGAGCGGAAAATGAGAATTGGGAAGCTGAAAAGCAAAATCTACATCTGGAAATTCAAGAAAATAGAGGAAAAATTAAAGAATTTTACGATGAAAATATTCGGATGCGGACAGAAAATGAAGTGAATCAACGGATGATTCAACAGCTTCTGGATAAGTTATCCAGTGCCACGTCATCAGGAAATAGCTACAGTAATCCTCCTGTCGCAACATCTGGTCGTGACTACAGTAATCCAGTCAACTACCGTAGACCTGAATCACTGTCTTCTGGATCAAAATACAGTAATCCTCGACCAACTGTCTCCTAAAGTACCCCGAACGATAACAGCCATCCAGGGTCCGCATGCTCTGGATCAACCTACAGTAATCCAGGAATCTCGAAATGTGAAATTTGTCGATACGAATTAAAATCCGATGATCGAATCTACAAATGCTACCAATGCAGATGCCCATCTCATACTAATGTTTTTATTCTTTTCAAACTTTCATTTATCGATTTTTTGCTTCTTTCAGTGTGCATCAAATTAGCTCAAAAAACGTCAAGAGTGTCCGTCGTGCAATGGAACATTCCTTAATTCTAACAGGAATCGATCTTATTTTTGAATTGTTTCTTCTATCGCATGAATCAATTTTTACTTGTATTTTTCCACCTAAAATTTTTTTCTGCTAAAATTTCCGGTTTTTTACCCATTTTTCTTTCTTTCTTGTTTCGATAAAGTTTTTTATTAGAACATTGTCTTTTTAAATGTTTTCTCGATTTCCATTTAATACCTTTTCTTATTAAAAATTTTTAAATGAAAGAGAAACTAGGTCAAATTCGACAATCCAGTTTTCGTGGTGAGACCCGGCGCAAAAATTTTTGCTGTGTTCCTTTACAAGGTACCGTAGCTCTGTTTTTCTCACAGTTTTTTTTCGATATTTCATCCTATTTTCGCAAATTTTATAATCGAAAAAACCAACTTTCCAGGGTTCAAAATGACAAATTACCTAAAAGTTCCTGAAAAAACGCCCATAGCAGACGCTACTCTTCACATCGCCTCGAATTATGTCATAAATGAGGTAAAAGTTGATTTTCGGTTGAAAAAAAACACCGTTTTTTTTCAGTGGAACACACATTTCAATACAAAAAAGGATTATAAAAATGAGAACGAATCTAAAGTACTCCAGAAAATAATCGATAATTCAGATCAGCAGCTGAGTGGGTTTATGATCGATGGAAACTTGAAAAGTCGATAATTTCAGGAATGTACGGCTCCGGTCAGGAATTGGCTGAAAATCTGAGAATTTTTGGAAATTTTCCGTTGAGTCACAAGTTTTTTAATACCGAAATTTGTGATCCTTTCACAAATCGAACTGCAGAAGTCTATTAAAATCTGAAAAAACAGAAATATTACTGTGAACCGGATCTTTTCGTGATTCTTCACAACTTGATAAATGAGAATTTAAAGGCACCAGTACCGAAAACCGTTCAATTTATGACAATTGCATTTTTAAAATCTCGAGAAGAGGCGAATCATGGAAGACTGGAATTTGTGAAATTTGATGAGAAAGTCTTCGAAAAAATTGAAGAAGAGATTCAGGAATCGTTGAAGAATTATATTGTTACAGTGAGGAAAACATTTGAAAGTTCAAAATTCTAATTTTCAAACTGTATCAGGTTTCTTTCACCCAGTTTTGGACAGATTGAAAATTCTCTTTCGGTAAAAAATATTTTAATATGTCAGATTTCTACTAATTGTTCAGGCTTGAAAGAAAAAGATTTTTCATTAATCTGTATGTCCAGATGTCCGCAATTTTTTTTCAGTTCATTCGCACACCAATCATCCATTCAAAACATCGAGCACAGCCGATCGTTGGAGTGGATCCTGGAGAGTTTTGCATTCTCGCTGAAGACGCACTTTTTCATTTTTTACGAAAATTGATTTTTGGTGGAAAAGTGTTTCAGAGGGAAATGAATCAGGAGATCAAATGGATGATCAATCAACTGGAGAATCTTTTTTATTGTGATTTTGTTCGTTTTTACAAATTTTAAAAACACAAAAATAGTTAATATTTGAAAAAAATCGAATTTCAGATTTTGGTGTATCTGGACAAAATGGACAAATTGGAGGCCAAAATCCAAGAGAGAATTTCGAAATTCCCGCCAGCCAAAGACGTTCGAAATGCCAAATCCAACGGATTCACTGTTCAGAATCTGAAGAACGAATTGGCTCATGTGGGTCTCACCACGAATTTTCCAAAGATCCAGAATCACGCAGAATCGATGTATTCTGAAGTGAAAAACCGCAAAAAAGAGCATTTTTTGAGAACTTGTGACCTGTTTGATGCTATTGAACAGTGTCAATTGGCCTGTATTTTTGAGAAATTCCCAAAGGTAATATTGATTTATTGGTTTACCCAGAAATCGATGAATTCAGCTCAAAGCGTTTCTACACGATCAACGAGCATGTGCAAGAGTTTGGGCGCTGAAATGTGCCACGTGTAAACCGGAAACGGAGCTGAAAAAATCGACGAAATCGGAGAATCCCAAGAAATTCAAAGACACAAAATGGAGATTTTACAAAAGAAACGAGATTCAATTAGCTAGAAATTTTGACCCGAACGATGTAATAATTGGGAAAATACTTTTTTGTAAAAACCTAAAACTGTAAAAAAAATCAATATTCAGAAAATGTTTTAAAAAATCAAAAATATAAAATTCTCAAAAAAACAAAACCAAAATTTGGAAAAATACAAAAATAATGTTTTTTTCTGAAACTCCGAAAATCCGAAATTTATAAAATATTCCAAAATCCAAAAAAAAAATCCCACAATGTACTCTAAAACTCTGAAATCTTGAAAATTCACAAATAAATGTTTTTAGTTCTCAAAATCTGAAAACTTGGTTATTCTCAAAAATCTCGAAAATTGCCAAAAAAAATCGAATTTACAGTAACAAAAAAACTTTTGAATTTTCAAAAATTCTCCAACTTTTTTTCCGGACAAAATTAAACATTTCAAAAAATTTCAGGAATAATTCGAGAAAATGTTTGATCCGAGATTTTTGAAAATTCCCAAAAAAATAATTCCAAATTTTCAGAACGATGCCTTCATCACCCTTTCGGACGGTGTGAAACTGTACTCGAGTTTGAATCTCTACTACAATTTAATTCAAAAATACAATCAGCTCAAAGGGATTCCGAGAATGACCGAGAACAAATTTGACGAAATTAGTAGAAATTCAAAATTATTCTTGCTCGACGCATACGATGCCAGTTACGCCTCATCCAGCATCTTCAAACTAAACGAACAAGTGAAAAAATCGATTTATTCGAGTGACAAACCATTTCTTCACAATTTGGGCGCCTTTTCGGTTTGTTGTCTGGACATCTGGACACACAGAAATTCTTGATTTTTTCAGAAAGTTTACAAAAAACACTTTTACATTCGTACCGTTGCTGTGACGCCAATTCAAATCGAATCCAGAAGACGTGTATTCGCAGAGGAGATTCTGGAAATTCTAGAGATTATTCTGGATGGAAAGGAGAAGGAGAAGCTGAAAAAAAATCAGAATTCGTGGAAATTGAATTCAGGGAAATCTACATTAAGTTTGGAGGAATTGAAACAGGTTCTGGAGGATTTGGATGTCGATAAAAGCAGAATTTCGGTATGTGTGTCCTGATGTCCACGTATATTGAATTTTCCAGCTCATCCTAGATTTGTCTGAAACTCTATCCACGATTCAGATGATGAGGAAAACTGGTGATCCGGTAATTTCGCTGAATTTTGAAAAGGCCGAAATTGTGATGAGCAATTATCAAGCGATTTTCAAGATTTTCCAATCGATAATCTGTGAAATCGATTGGTCCACAGATTCATGCAAAAAGCATCCGAAATGCGCAATTTCACATAAGTCGAAAATTTTGGAACATATCAAAAAGTATCAATCGATGACAGAGGGAGCATTTGTGCCAGCTGAAGACGTTGACGACCTAGTCAAAGATTTAAAGGCGCATTGTAACTACAGTAATCGAAAAGGCAGCCACGTGGCACCCATGGTGAAGTTGTTCGATGCCAATTTCAATGAGTTTGTTTCGATGCACTTCTTTTTGGAGGAATTGAAAAAATGTGGAATTTCCACTGATTCTGAATCAGAAGACGTCGCCGGGGATTCAGAAAAACTAAAAGCCAGTGGGATTCCTGTGTGGAAAACGAGAATTCTATTTATGTTGGCGTGGATTGAGGCGTTTTTTGGGAATGAATTCAAAAAATTGAAGGAGATTCTGAGAAGAGCGATGATGTACAGAATTCCGTGTCCGGAATTCGAGAAGGACGAGGACTTGATGGTAGGTTGGAAATTCTGAAAAATTGATTTTTTTTGAAACGCCAAATTCTGAATTTCTGGGATTTTTCAACAACAAAAAAAAACAAACGAAAAAAAATTATAAATTATAAAAAAGTGAATATTAAAATTTGCATGGCCGCAGACTAGAAACCTCCCAGCTCTTCCACCGAATGCAAAAACCTCGTTGTAAATAACTTTCGGGACTTTTTAATGCATTTTTCCAGAATATTCTTCTCGGCACTGATGAAGAAAAGGAAGAACAGATTGCTCAATTGTCGATGATCACTCTGAACGATAATCCGCCATCTCACGAATCTCTGAAAACTGCAAAACCTAGGTCATGGACCTTTTCCGGACACGGTTACCGTTGGAACGATCCAATTTCATTGGGAATTGTGCAGAAATTCTTGGAGGGAATTCAAAAAACGGATAAGGCAACTCCAGAATCCAAGAGAGTGAATGAGCAAACGGCTACAGTAGTCCAAAAGAATCCCGAGCTTGCTACAGTAACCCCGAAAACAAGAGAATCGGCTCCAGATGAAACAAGAGAGGATTCTGATTCCAGGAAAAGCAATGAGCAATCATCTACGGCACCTCAAAAGACGTCGGAGATTCAGAAGACATTTGAAGATCTGAAAATCACAAAGGGTACATTAGAATCAGCTCCAGGAGACGTCAAAACTTTAGAATATTCTAAAAAGGCTCCAGAAGCTTCTCCACCACTTCAGAAGATTCCAGAACCTACAGTACCCCAGAAGGAGTCGAAAAACTGTGAAAAGTGTTTCAGAACGTGTGAAATGTTGAATGAAGCAAAGAAAGAGCTGAAATCCAATGAAAACAGAATTAAGAATTTGGAAAAGAAGGTGTCAACGAAGGAGAAAAAGTTGGAAGAGTTTGAGGATCAAAAGCAGAAAATACAAGAAAAGGAGAAAGAGATTCAAGAGAAATCGGAGGAAATCGAGCAGTTGAAGAGGTAAGAGGAATTTCAAAAAGCGAGGATATGATCTGGAATATTTCAGAAAAGTTGAGGAAAGTCTGAAAATAGCTGAAGACAATGGAAAACTGATTTCTGAAGTCACCAAACTGACTGATTCTATTGCTGAGCTCAAAGAGGAACATTCAAAGTAACGTGTTTAGCAAATGCGCTCGACTGCTAATTCAACAAATTTCAGACAAACAGAGAAGTTTCTGGAATCTCAAAATCAGCAATTCGATCAAATTTCACACCTGGAATATGAGCTGGATATGGCAAGACAAACGACTGAAATTCTGAATCAAAAGATTCTTGAATTAGAAAATCAGAGAGCGGAAAATGAGAATTGGGAAGCTGAAAAGCAAAATCTACATCTGGAAATTCAAGAAAATAGAGGAAAAATTAAAGAATTTTACGATGAAAATATTCGGATGCGGACAGAAAATGAAGTGAATCAACGGATGATTCAACAGCTTCTGGATAAGTTATCCAGTGCCAGGTCATCAGGAAATAGCTACAGTAATCCTCCTGTCGCAACATCTGGTCGTGACTACAGTAATCCTGGTCAAGGGCCTTACGACGATCCTCCTTATATGTCTAATGATCGTACACCTGAATCATCTTCCACATACAGTACCTCTCTTGATGACGCTCCGAACGCCTCCAGTTACAGTAATCATCATGAAACGCCACCTGCCTCAAACTACAATAATCCTGAAATCTCAAAATGTCAAATTTGTCGATACGAATTAAAATCCGATGATCTAATCTACAAATGCTACCAATGCAGATGCCCATCTCATACTAATGTTTGTATTCTTTTTAAACAATCAGTTATCGATTTTTCGCTTCTTTCAGTGTGCATCAAATTAGCTCAAAAAACGTCAAGAGTGTCCGTCGTGCAATGGAACATTCCTTAATTCTAACAGGAATCGATCCTATTTTTAAAGTTATTTTTTCTGCATTTATCGATTCTGTTCTTGTTTTTTTTATAAATAAAAAATCATTTTCTACCTGTTTCACTAAAATCTTTGGTCTGTAACCAATTCTTCTATCTTTTTGTACTATTTTATTCTTCTTATTTCTGTTAGTTTTATAGAGAAAATGTATAACTTTTTGAAAATTCCCGACGAGGCTCACACTCCAGGATGTCTTTTTCAACAGTTTATTCGATACAGTTTCTATAAGGTCTGTCATTTTTTCCAGAAATTTTCAGTTTTTTTTTCTATTTCAGATCAATTTCAGTCCCAAAGGTTACGTTCGCTCGAACGGGTGGTCTCAAGAGGAAAAAAAGATTGCGTTTCTGCAGAATCTGATGGAAGAAATGGGTCAGAAGTCTGGTAAGAAAATTGTTTAAGCGGATTTTCTGATGTTTTTTTCCATTCCAGGAATGTTCGGAAGTGCTGAGGAGCTTTTGGAAAATCTGAAAATTTATGCGGATTTTCCTGGAAACGATGATTCCTTTGACACGAAATTCGAGGATTCGGAAGTCAAAAACTATCCAGAATCCCAAAAACGTGATGAGCAACCAACTACAGTATTCTCTAAGGTTGTCCCTGTCCCTGAAAAGACTCCAGAATTCCAAATTGACATTCAGGATATTTCGGAATCTTCTACACCACTCCTGAATGCTTCAACTGCTCCAGAAACATCAGAATCCGAGAATATTGATGAGCAATTTATTAAATCTTCAGATGCATCTACTCCTCAGAAAGTATCAGAAAGAGACGAGGAAATTCTAGAATTGAAGAGGTCAGCAGAAAGAAATATAAAATTTTTAAACACTAAAACTTTCAGACAATTAGCAGATCAACTGAAAATCGAGAAGGAAAACGAGGAGCTGAAATTTGTGATTTCACACTTGAACGCGAAAATTGCTCAGCTGAATGATGAAAAATCGAATAAGGAAGAGAACTATCGACAAAAGATGAATCGTCAATTCAGACATGACTGATATTATAAAAATCGTAAATAATTGTTTTCTGTAGTGTTTAATGTTACATTTTTACTTGAATGAGATAAATAAAATTTATCGACGAATTTCACTTTTGATTCCCCCGAGAGGGGAATCGAGAAATTCTGAGAACGAATACATTTGAGCATTTTCAGGATGGCACAAACTTTTGAAATTTCAAAAAACCAGTAAATCAAAAAGAACCTTCGGATGGAAACTTTTCTTCCACAATGGACATCTAATGATCTGACTCATCGACGAAACGCTTCAGAATTCAACAGGCTTATTTGTTATTTGTTAGAGGGAATACAACTAAACAGGTTTTGATATAATATTTGATTTATTGAAAACAATTATTAGAACAACAAAGTAAAACACCGAAAGAAAGATACAAATAAAAACCGTTAGTACAAATTATTAGGGGATGGAATGAAACAGAATATAAAGTTAAAATTGTTATTATAACTTCTTGGACATCGACTTCTTGGCCATCAATTGCTTGGCGAGTTCTGGATTGTAGAATGGGTTAGGGACGAGTTGGACTCCAGTTGGTGAGATTGGCGATGTTGGTTTGGATGCCGTCTGCTTCTTCTTCTGTCGTTCGGCCAGAATCTGTTTTGCGAGCTCCGGATTGTAGAATGGATTGGGGACGAGCATTGGAGGTGGGCTAGAGAATGTCGGACTAGAAGACGAGGTAGAGGTTTCAGAATCCGAACTGTATTCTGGATATTCGGCTACGTGGGATTCATAGTAATACTGGTCTTGGATCTCAATCATCTTCTCAGCCATGTAGCGAGAGTAGTGGTCCAATGATTTCTTCTGGTCCTGATTTAAGCGGTGAGTCCGTGGGACATAGTGGAAGGAATAGAACGATGGAGCAGAGTAGTAGAAAGACATGGTTACAGTAGTCTAGAGAGTTGACGAACTGAATGAACCAGAAATGGGTGATTTGATATCCAAACACAACTCCTTATATACCTTTTTCTGGACCGGGATTTCCGCCCCGCCCACTCAGATCTGCTTTGGTTGCGCTCCTGGGAAGATGCGGATAGATGTGCAGGTGGCCATCATACCGGATGTATTCCCGTATGCTCCTGGGAAATGAGGTGCAGTAATGTTGTCGTAAATGGCTGTAATTCACTAATATTTACAATAGTTTAAGGTGAAGAGACAATACATATCAGCAAGATGAGGTCAGTTATATAGGTAAAGGCGGTTTAAGCTACCGGATGTAAAGGTTTTAGGTCCAGGCATGAGAACGAAGGCAATGAGAACTGATATATTTTGGGACGGCCTGTGAATCAGGGATGTGACTTTACGTTTACGAATTTTACTGATTTTTTGGATTTTCTTGGTACTCGTAAAATTTAATCCGTAAAATTCGTAAAACTGAATGAGTGGTTTTTTTCAGTATTTCTGTTTAGAATTGGCTAAATCTCTTAATAATGAAACTGCAGTTTTTCTTCAATTTGGATAGAATTTTTATATTTTTTGCGAATTTTACGGATTTTACGATGCTACGAGCTTGTAATCCGTAAAATTTTACTTTTACGAAACTCGTAAAATAAAAATTTTACGCATATGCCTGCTGTGAATCGAAGTTTTCAAAGTTATGCTCAAACTTGATAAAACTTCATGAAATATTGCAAAACATTTTAGGCCTGTTTATGCGTTGCCTACAAAAATTGAGCTCAAATCTCTACAATGAGAAACTTTGGAAAATATTTTCTCAAATTTCGATCATATGGTCTACAGGAAAGATACTATACGCTTTGAGGTCATATTCATATTTCTTTTGGAAAAGCATATCTCAAAAAATCAAGCGAATTGTTTTCCAAGAAGAAAATGGAAGCTTGAAAAGGCACTAAACATTATTTCAATGATTTTCCGATTCACACTAGCTCTCATATGGAGCACATCACCTAAAAATTAAAAAAGCTTTTTTTTTTAAGATCATAAACTATTTCTGGTTTTTCAGTGTTTATTTCCAATGTGATTCCAGATGTCTATGAAAATTCGATAATTCTAAATTTCAGAAGTTCGGAACCTCTAAAACTGAGAAAGTTAGAAATGCAGTCCAAAATTTCAGATTTCAATGAATTGAGAAGTTTAGAAACTCGCAAATATAAATCTGATTTCAGAACTTAAAAAAATTCTCGAAAAATAAATCACTTGCTTTTTAGAGAAAATGATTTTCCAGAAAAAAAAGATTATGAATTTGACAGCAGTACTTTTTGAAGAGGATATTTCATGTAGGTCAAAATTAATTGGAAATTTAAAGGATTCGCTAAAAAATTCCAATTGTTTTAGTTTTTAATAGGCAGTTCATAAATAGGCATAATACCGTTTTCAACGTTTCATGAAGTTTCATTAAGTTTGAGCATAACTTTGAAAATTTCTCAGTCAGTTCGAAAACATAACAGTTCTCATTCCCAGAACTCTCATTCCTGGTAGTACCATTTTTACATCCGCCAGCACATCCGCCTTCACCTACTAATATAATTGGCCTTATCTTGCCGACATCTATTAGGTCTTTACCTTAAATTACTGTCGATGTAAATTATTTACAACCATTTACATGTGGTGACGTTACTGTACCTCATTTCCCAGGAGCATAAGAGAATACATCCGGTATGATGGCCACCTGCACATCTATCCGCACCTTCCCAGAAGCTCAACAAAAGCAGATCTGAGTGGGCGGGGCGAAAATCAAGGTCCAGAAAAGGTATATAAGGAGTTGTGTTTGTATCTCAAATTACCCATTTCTGGTTCATTCAGTTCGTCAACTCTCTAGACTACTGTAACCATGTCTTTCTACTACTCTGCTCCATCGTTCTATTCCTTCCACTATGTCCCACGGACTCACCGCCTTAATCAGGATCAGAAGAAATCATTGGACCACTACTCTCGCTACATGGCTGAGAAGATGATTGAGATCCAAGACCAGTATTACTATGAATCCCACGTAGCCGAATATCCAGAATACAGCTCGGATTCTGAAGTCTCTACCTCGTCTTCCAGTCCGACATTCTCTAGCCCACCTCCAATGCTCGTCCCCAATCCATTCTACAATCCGGAGCTCGCAAAACAGATTCTGGCTGAACGACGGAAGAAGAAGCAGATGGAATCCAAACCAACATCGCCAATCTCACCAACTGGAGTCCAACTCGTCCCTAACCCATTCTACAATCCAGAACTCGCCAAGCAATTGATGGCCAAGAAGTCGATGTCCAAGAAGTTATAAAACCAATTTAAATTTTATTTTCTTTTTCATTCCATCCCCTAATAATTTGTACTAACGGTTTCTATTTGTATCTTTCTTTCGGTGTTTTATTTGTATTTAATGTTCTAATAATTTTCTTTTTTCAATAAACTAAATATAAAATTTAAATCCCTTGAATTTTTTCATCAAAATATCTACAATTCGTTGCATGAAAATCTAGTATCAGTACAAATCGATATTGAAGACCTTCCAAATAATTATAACCATTGCATCTGATATCTTTTCTAGATCATTTATCATGATCACCTAATTTTCACTAATTGGGTTTTCTATGCCACTAATTTTTATGGCTCAGAAATGACCTGATTATCCTCTGTTGGTTTTTAGGCAACACAGTGACGTTCGCAAAATGCATTTTTTGGCCACCATGGCGAATTCCCTAGAAAACGCACAAGGTGAATCAGGTTTTTTCTAAACCAGGAAAGATAGTCCCCTAAAAAACTCAACTTGCAAAAGTTAAATCACCCTGTTAAAATGGCCTGAAACGAACTACGTTTTAAAGAATTTCCGGAGATTTTTCGAAATTAATCGTTTTCGAAAAACTTTCTTGTTTTACAGATTTTAATATTCCGAATTTCTGAAACTCGAGAAAAATCCGAAATTCAAATTGAAAAGTCTAGTCTAATGCATCAAATGTTCCATAATTCATCAGATAAGATTACCATCCTTTTTCCGCGGAAAAAAGGCCGAAAGATACAAGACGCAGACAATTGGAGATAAGACTTAGAAAGGTCAAATCTACATATTATATACATTTTCTGACCTTTTTTCCAATTATATTAAATTTAGAATATCTTAAAAAAAATAAACATGATGGACGAAATTTTGAACTTTGGCTTTGGAATTCTTATTGGCTACTATTCCACAATATTTTTGATGAAAAAGGTGAAACTTTTGGTTTGTTTTGGTTTTCAAAAAATATTTTTTCAGGTCAATTTACTAGAAAGTGAAGACAATTTAAGAGTAAAAAAGAAAAATATAAAAAGGTTTCCAATTCTAAAATTACCAGCATTGGTCATGCACGATGTCATAAAACTAATGGACCTCGATGAAAGGTAAATATTTTTACTAAAAAATCAAATAGTTACAAAGCTAATTACCTTTTTAATTGCACTTAGAATGTTTTAAATTCGAACCGCACAATTTTTTGTGTTCGGTGGAGCGTTGTTGCAAAAAAATCTGTTTCGTTTTTCAGCAAAAAATGTGATTTTTAAAAGCAATTTTTAGGGAATTTATTTTCTGATTATCCGAAAATTGATAATTTTGGAATTCTCCGAATTTATTGAATTACCGAAAACAAGTTTGTAGATTTTCTCAAATATTCAAAAAACCAAAAATTTCAGAGTGGAACTAGCTCTATCTTCTGAAAGGATGAAACAAAATGTGCAAGCGGCTCGAGCGAAAACAGTTTATACAATAAATATAAGAGAACGAGGAACACATATAAAAATGGATCCGGGTGGAATTCAAATTTTTTGCGGAATCAAAAGTTGGAATTTTGCGCCCGAGTGGTATGAGAGAAATGGATTCTCGTTGGGACATTGGTAAGTTTTTTTTGAAATTTGAAATTTCGATAGTTTGTTGGGAAATTCAGAATTGAAAAATTCTGAAATTCTGAGGTTTCGAAATTCTACAATATCATTCTCGGAGTTCCAAAAAACTCGAATTAATCAAAAGCTAAAAAAATCAAAAACTAAAAAAATGTTTGCTAAATTTTTTGAATTCAAGAACTTCTAATTTTTCGAAAATTCTTAATTTCTGCAATTTTGGAATTCTAAATCACGAAATCCATGATCCAGATTTCCAGTATTCCAGTAAACGGAGAAATACAGAAAGTCTAAAGTTCCGAAAAATCCGAAAAGTTCAATAATCGGAATGAATTTCAGAAACTTAGAGATTCACATATTCAGAAGAAAAATTTTGAACTTTTGAATTTTAGAAAAATCTCTGAATTTTGATTTAGATATTTAGAAATTCTAAAACTCTGAAAACAAGCTTGAAATTCAAAAAAATTCAATTTTTCAAAACTTTGAAAAATCTTAAAAATTCATAAAAATCTCTATTGTGAGATGTTACTTTTGAAAAAATAACCTGGAAAATGAAAATTTTTTTCAACAAAAATATCAAGGAATGTACAGGCTGAACCGTCCGAATCCTCGTCAATCAGTTTTCCAAAACCTGATCATCAATTTCGAAAGACTGAAACAACTGACACCTCCTTCATTTTTAATCATTAATTGCTACATTGACCTGATGAAAAATGTGACGATTCGCCAAGTAATCGACTCTCCAGACCTACAAAATTGGGATCAAATCTATTTTTATGGCATTGAAAATACGGGTGAAGTGTTAAAATGGATCAATGAAATCAGTATGAGACAGGAGCTACGCGTTGATTTCGATTGTGATTGGATCATGGTTGAGAAGAGGTTTTGTAAAGTCCCAGAATTGTGAAAAATTAGTTCTTTTTTGCTTTTCAGAAGTTTTTGAAATTTCGATTTTAAAACTTTTTTCGAATTTTCTTGAACTCTTGTTTTGGTGGTACGACGGATTGGAGATTTCCTAGAGGGGAACTGTAGCAAAAAGAAATTTTCCGAAATCAAAATTGTTCCAAATTGAAAATTGTGCGAAGTCAGAACTCTCTGGAAGTAGAAATTATTAGGTTGGCTAATAAGTCTTTGTGCACTTTTGTTTTCCTCTTTTCTTTTAACTAAGCTAAAACAACAACATGTGTGTAACTGGATATGGTATATAAGATTATAAGGTTGTGGCCCATAACCATCATTTGCCCTGCTCTCATTCCTCTTGCGAACGGGATGCCCCTTTTGATACCCACTGTTTTTGGGTGAAATTCCTGTTTGATGACGTCTACTGGCTGTTTAACGAAGTCAAGACATTGGGCTTTTCTGTGATGGTTAGTATATATGACCCTCTTTTTTATCTAATTGTAAGGTGATAATATAATTCAGCCGCTTGAAGTTCCCGAGTAGAGTAAGAAGTTGCATGCTCATGTCCACTCGCCGCTGAACATCAAAACTGTCAAAACGGCGAGGTATCCGCCGTCCAAATATTTCTGTCTTTCGCAACTTTAACAATCCATTTTCAATAGTGGTATGGGTTGTCCCTAAAGTGATTGACATTTCACGGGTAGATTGGAAAGGGTCCCGTTCCACTAGATTTTTCAGCTTGCCTAGATCTCGAAGAACTGGTGGCCCGGGACGAGTTTCATCTTTCATCGAAAAGTCCTGGTTCTTGAACTTGCCAACCCAAATTACAACGGTGCCTCTATGGGGACATTATCTTTGTAAACTTCCACCAGGCAGTGATGAATATCGGGTACTTTCAGGTTAGAAATGAATGTAAACTGTTGTGTCTCCTGGTGGCGGCATTGTGTGAACCACCAGCCAGACAGTATGTGAGTAGTAGATGAATAAGGACTTTATTCAGTGAATCCGGGACAACAGAATACTTTGGGGCAGGAGAGAGAGAGAGTATCAGAATGATCAGCCCCTTTATCTAGGAGTTCTGACCAAGGGAACAAATAGTTACGCGCGTGATGACAATTAGCACAAACAGTGGTTATTGCGCGCGCCTACTTTGGGTAGATCAAACTAAGGCGGATATTAAACTTATAAAACTAATGAAGGTTTGCATAGTCTGCAACATAAACAATATACAGAAATTTCACCCAAAAACAGTGGGTATCAAAAGGGACATCTCGTTCGCAAGCGGAATGAGAGCAGGGCGAATGATGTTATTGTGAACAACCTTATCATCTTATATACCGTATGCGGTTACACACATGTTACTGTTCTAGCTCAGTTAAGAGAAAAGAGGAAAACAAAAGTGCACAAAGACTTATTAGCCAACCTAATAGACGGAACAGAAATGCCTAAAGTGAATTTGTTGGAACGCTTTTAGCAATAGAGCGCTCTATTAAACATCGTTTCAAAACGGGACAGTTCTACTTCAAAACAATTTCGCTTTCGCCTTTTCTGCTTTCGGACAGTTTTCATTCCGTAAATGTTTAAATTCGGAAGTATTTCAATTCATGAACATTTCATTTTGCTACCATTTCATTTTGGGAAATTTCCGATCAGTCGTAACACCCTTGTTTTTGTACATTTAGGTGCTTTTGTTTGAATTTCCCCAAGAATTATTAATTCTCTCTCAATTTTTTTTTGAAATTCTTCGAAAATTTCCAAACTTCCAAACTTCTGAATTTCTGAATTTTCCGGAAAAATAAATAATTCATTCAATAACTGCTTCAAAGCATATATACACAATCAATATACATAATACAACATAACATTTCCAATAACATTATTTAAATCTTTCAAAAAAAATTAATTAATTCCTTTTTCTTCTCTCATCTCCAACAGCATATCGTATGCTTCTTGTCCTTGGTCCAAATTACAGTAATCATTTGGATTCATAGTTTCCATGAAAAATATGTCATTTTCCAGTAGACAATTCCTACTGTATTTTTCCGATTTTCTTTTTTGGCCAAGCTAAAAATTAGAAATTTTAAGTTTTGGCCCCCACTTTCCCCAACTTTAAGCTAACCGGTCAAGCTCAAACCTAGGTTTTTTAATTGTTTAAACTCACAAGACATATTTACTCTGTCCGCCACGTCTCACCGTGACTACTTCGACGTCTTCAAGTACATGATGGAGTCGTAGACTGACCCATTTGTATCTTGGAATTTCCAATTTTTCGAACATATCCCATTCTTTGTGGAGCCAATTCTCAATGAGCATGTTGTATTCGGAGTTTGTGAAATCGTTATTTGCGCCTAATTTCACAGATTTCGCGTTTTTCAAGTTGTACAAATCTTCGATTTGGACCCAACTCGCGTCATGGTATTCGATTGATTTGAATGAGGAGAATGCCTGAAATTTCAAATTAAAAATGTTTTTCTGGATTTCCAGATGTATGGATGTCTAGGAATTCAGAAATTCAATGAATTTGAAAAATATTAGGTTGAACAGAAAGTTTCTTCCTTTTTGGCAGGGTTGTTTTTGATATTCAATTTCTGGTTTCCAAAGTGGTGTACCAGGCTGGATGTTTTTTGTTTTATAGCTGTGTTTAGTGTCTATTAGATTATAGATTGGTAAGTTTTTCTCTCACTCCGTTTTGAGAAAATGACGATTCTTTTGGTCCTTACCAAACGAGACATGATTATATTTTTATTTTTATTTGCTCTTCAAAACCCCGGTATTCACAAGCAATTGGTGAATGTATATAAGGGACATGTTTGGCCATCGCCTACAAGTTGCTTTTGGTCCGAAAAAATTCGCGCAGGGGAGATCCGGTTGAAAGATGGCAAAGGCCCAGTGAGCTGGATCTCAATCAATTGCTAAAAGTCCTGAAGGGGGATCTATTTCAAACCACTCGTAAAATGTCAGAAGCATTGTCTGTTAGTCAACATAGTATTGTGAACGGATAAAAGTATTTTGGCAACTTCAAGAACTGGGTCGATTCGTACCCATGTTTTGAAGGACTATGATATGGATCGCCGTGTAGGCATGAGCATGTTTCTCCTATCATTTCTTTGCACGTTTACATGAGTGAATGATCTAGTTACCGTAGATTATATTTATATTTTTATTTGGTCTTCAAAACCCCGGTATTCACAAGCAATTGGTGAATGTATATAAGGGACATGTTTGGCCATCGCCTACAAGTTGCTTTTGGTCCGAAAAAATTCGAGTGGGTAAGTTACTATATCAATGTGCGGAAGGGTCAGTTGATTGACAAAGAAGAACTTGCTCTGGACGTCCCGATATCTAAATTTTACGTGAAAATGGGGATGTTATGTGTTTGGTGGTTTTTCAAGAGAATGGGGACTGGAAACTTTTAGATGAAGGTATCATTAAAACTGCCGTCTCGTATAGTTCCTAAATAAAGCAATTAAATTGGGCAGTCGAAGCAAAACAAATAGAAAAAACCAAAGTTCACATTCAGCGCGACAATGCGAGATCACTCGTGATTAGAGGGATCAGCCAAAAATTCATGTCGTTTGGCTGAATCATTCTTTTGCATTCATCGTATTTTCCGGGCATTGCCCTTTCAAATAAATGGTCTTTTGGGGCTCTTAAAGGGGGACTCCGACCAAAAATTTTTATTGCATTAAAATGTGTTAAAAGTTATCTATTTTCCGAATATTATTGCGAAAAAATTCAAAGAAAATCCGAAATCTCCGAAAAACGGCGTTGAAAAGGAAGAAAATTCAAAAAAAGGTGCCGCCGGGGGACGAGGATTTTCAGTGAGAAACCTAGGCCACGGCAGCGGATGCCTTTCCTACGTGGCAAATTTTCCGGATTTTTTTAAATTTCATGTCCGGCAGGTCAAAAACGTAAAAAACCACTGTCGGCGACTTGAAAAAAAGGCTGTCAGGTGCCGTGACCTAGGTTTCTCACTGAAAATCCTCGTCCCCCGGCGGCACCTTTTTTTGAATTTTATTCCTTTTCAACGCCGTTTTTCGGGGATTTCGGATTTTCTTTGA
>NC_013486.2:5067665-5068732 GCF_000004555.2 Caenorhabditis briggsae | reverse complement strand
TTTTTTTGAATTTTATTCGTTTTNAAAGCCGTTTTTGGGGGATTTCGGATTTTATTTGAATTTTTTTGCAATAATATTTGAAAAATAGATAAATTTTAATACATTTTAATGCAATAAAAATTTTTGGTNGGAGTCCCCCTTTAAACGTCATCTTGATAGCAAATACTTCAATTGAAAAGATGACACCAAAAAGGAGTTGACCCACTTTTTCAATCGCAGTCTTCCTCGTTCTGGTCCCATGGAATCAAGAAATTACCGGAGCATTGGAAGACAGCTATTGATGCCTATGGACGTTGCTTTCATTGTTCTAGCCCTCTCTCCTTTGAGAAAAATTTGACCAAAAAAGTTGCCAAAAAAGAAACTTTCTGTTCAACCAAATATATGAATTCGAAAAAATTGAATTTTCAGTATCACAAAAATTCAAAATGTACAAAACTCTGCAATAATGAAATTAGGGAGTTTCAGAAAATTCAAAAATTCAATAATTTTCAGCTTTTCACCTTTTCATGTCTAAATCTCTTTGGCATCTCTGTCCCTTTAATCTTGATTTGAGCCAAAGATCCGAATGTCTTGGGAATCGGACAAGTTGTGAGTTTTTAAGAATTTCTGTTATTTTTTTGTTTCTGAATTCGAATTCAAAAGGAAGTGGGAAATTGAAAATCTCTGAATTTTAAAGATTTAAAAAATAACTATTTTTATGTTGGTTATTTGAATTTTTCATATAGGCTGGATTTCTGGAATTTTCTGAAACATTTTAATTTCAGAATACCTTCGATTTTTTTTTTAATTTTTCGTTATTATGGAATTTCATGAAATTCTGAACCTGCTCGATTTTATGAAAGAATTTTCAAAGATTCTAGCATTTACAGAGTTTTCTGGATTGAATCCGTAAGCTGACCCATTTGTATCTTGGAATTTCGAATTTTTCGAACATATCCCATTCTTTGTGGAGCCAATTCTCAATGAGCATGTTGGCAAATAATTCGGAGAATACAAAAATTTAGGGGTCATTGGGGTACAAAGCAATTTAGGGGTACAAAATCTTCAATTCGAGGGGTACAAAATAC
>NC_013486.2:5064213-5067285 GCF_000004555.2 Caenorhabditis briggsae | reverse complement strand
GTTTGGTGGCCTAGAAAATTCATGTTGGAAAAATTATGCCACCAGGTCAGATGTCCTAGAAAAAATATGAGCGGTTAATAGCAATTTTTGTCGATAATTTGTCGACAAATGCCCTCTTCGACAGATTTATCGACAAAAAAAACGAAAAATTTATCGACAACGTGTCGACAAAATTTTGTCGATAAATTACTTTCGAAAAATTTACCGATAATTTGTCGACAATTTATCGACAAAATTTTATCGTTTTTATCGGAAAATTTATCGATAATTTGTCACGTAAATTTGTCGACAAAATCGGAAAATCTTTGTCGATAAGGCACACTGCACAAGAAGTATGGAATGATAATATTATCGGAGGAACACCATACGACTTGGACGGTTTCGAATTTTTTGAAGAAAACGAAGAGGCGGGAAATTTGAATCTTCATTTCTCCCAACCCCCACCGAACGCTCCAGAATCATTCAAAAGCCAATGAGTTCCATGGATTCAGTTTCGTGTGAATTTTGAGAGAAAATAGTATTTAGAATACGAAAAAAGCATTCGATCCGCATCGAAGTATCTGAATTCTCTATTTTTCGCAAATAGATTTTCCCCGATGTCGGTGAATTTTCTACGGATTCGAAATGGGAATATGGAGATGTGCTTGCCATACGAATATTTCGTACAGTTGGCTAAGAATTTGATCCGAGATCAAGCACCAATTGGCACAAACTTTTCCGCTGGTTTCCAGGCCAGAGGACAAAAAGTCATGGATCGTATTCAGCGCGAGTTTGAAGTCAATTGGAGGAAAAAGTAACTTTTGGAGAGCAAACCAACTTGCAGGAAACCATACTTGTGAACCGGACCTTTGCGGGCGGGGGGGGGGGGCTGCTTAGATTCTTTTAGAATCAATGATTACAGATATATTAGAACTTGATGAGTGCAAAATGATACTACGCTGCGCGTTATATATAATTATAGGACTCCCCTCTCGAAAGTTCCCAGAACTCCAGAAAAGAAAGTTTCTGAATTTCTGGATATTTCAAATTTTCAATTTTTTGAAACTCTGAATTTTCGAACACTGACATTCTGGAAAACTGATTTCAGTCATAAAACTAGAATTGAAACTTTAAATTTCAGCGTTTCTATTTCACATTTTGTGATTTTTCGAATTTACGGATTTTTGGGACTTATGGAACAGGGAAACATTCAAATTTCCTATTTTTTTAAATTCAAAACTCGAAATTTCCGATTTCTTGTTTTTCAGATAATTCAACAAACATTTCCAGACTCCCACTCCTCTCCATACCACTGAATGAGCAATCGGAAATCAAAGTTTCCCTCGACGAACAGAATCCACCAAATTTTCATGGAACGTCGTTCATTTTGAAGATGCAAGTTATCCCTAAACGAATCCCGAATGCTGAAATTTCTTGTTTTTTGTTCAATTTTCAGTTCTTTTTCCTGAAAACCAATAAAGTTTAAGAAATCAATTTCGCCCGTATTTTACAGATTTATTGAGCTCAGACTAGGCTCTTTTTGGTGGGATCAGAATATCGATAAATGGATCAAAATAAGTTTGAAGAGTTTAGGTAAAAATAGGAAAAGTTAGAATAAGTCAAAAAAATCAGCAAAATGAGAAAATTTAAATAAATAGAGGCACGGGGAATAAGATTATTGAGCCATTTCGGTGTTGTTGGTTTTCTCGGTGAGTGGTTCGGCGTTAGTGTTGATCTTGTCAGTGTTGATCTGAAGTCCATCGTCATCTACAATTAGAAAAAAGGGGTGAAAAGCACACACAAATTTAAAGGGACATGCAGGGGGAAGTGAATGCGTGTTCAGGTACAGTAATTTTGGATGCATGAGTTACGCTTACCGTAATCATGTAAGCCTTACAGTTAACTACATTAGGTACAGTAATCCTAAATCTAGTAAAGGATACAGGTACAGTAATCCTGGCTCACAGTTACATCTAGCTCTCTCCCAACTTCTGAGATAAGATATCCTCATAGTCATAGTCAATCCTAAACTTTTTGGGCCATACTACCGTAATCCAAAACCCAGACACGATAATGCTGGAACTGGTTACAGTCATCCTGAATTCAGCTACAGTAATCTTTGCTCACAGTAATCTATAACTCTCTCTACTTTGGGATATAACAAGTAGTGATTTTCAAAAGTTTTAATTTTGGGAAAAAATATTCCGAAAGTGTTAATATTTCTGTTATATTTGTTGAAAAAATACGTTGCTCCCAAAAACTTAACGGTCCATCTTTTGGGAGATTCAAAAGATTCACGTGGCTCACAAAAAATTTTGAAATTTCAGTACTTTGATGTGAAAATTAAAACTTTTGAAATTCACTACTTGTTATATGATTACAGTAACCCTAGCTTACAGACACCTCCAGGTATATTTCTAGCAGTAATACTGTAATCGTCTTAACTACAGTAATCCTAAGCTTATAGGGCCATGCTACAGTAATCCACCCCTCTGATTTCCTAATTCTGGATCCGGTTACAGTAATTCTTGCTCAATGACCTAAAATCTAGATGCAGTAACCCTAGTCTAATCCTCCTAGCTACAGTAATCTAACACCACTCTTTCACTAGGCCATGCTACAGTTATCCTGAATCTAATGAGGTAACTGCTACACAACACACTTTTCATTGACACGGTACCCCAACCTACCTCCCATCTCAACATCCTCAACAGCTTCCTGTTCCATTTGCTCTCCAGCAGCCTCAACACGTGCTCCCTCTTGCTGCTCTCCGCCCTCCAGAGCATTTGCCATACGCTCGTTGAAGCTCTCATTGAGATCGATCTCAGCATTTCCACCAGTCGCATCCATATCATCGTCCTCGTCATCATCATCGTCTTCCTCTTCTTGTCCCTCATCGTTCAATGGCATGAGATCCTCTTCGGCGAACACTTGTTCCTCTTCGACGGCTGGCTCGGGTGCTGGATCCTCGTCAGTCCAACGGATTGGGAATGTCGTCACACGCAGATCTTCGGTTTCGACTTTGCGGGAGAGCTGGAAGGTTGAAAGTTAAGAATAGAGTCTAGGAGACATGCTGGTTATTTTCATACATGT
>NC_013486.2:5013961-5063163 GCF_000004555.2 Caenorhabditis briggsae | reverse complement strand
TCCACATCAGCAACATTTTACTAGTTAACCACTTTTTGATATCTTTCAAAAGAAGTGAGATATATAGGCTCAAAGTGGACGATCCGGGTGTCGTTCTATTAGAGGTTTTACGGTATATTAATCCAAATGCATACAACCATCCGAAAAAGTCAATATAATTGAATTTTTAGCAAAAAAAAATCAGACTTCATTAATCCAAGGATGAAACTTTTTTTCTAATTACGACTTCAAAACAGTTTTTGTCGACAGTATCGGCCTCTAGTGTGGATTTTCATTCACTAAGAAGAAAAACCATCTTGAAAAATGATGATTCGCTCTAAAATTTCAAAATTTTCAAAAAGCGGGCCGGCCATGTGTAATTTTTTCCGGCCCGGCCATTTTTTCCACAAGTATCGTTATTTTAGACTGCCAGTATGCCGTCCAGGAGGAATCTAGGTTTTCAACTTCAGGTCCTGAAGTCTGACTAGGCATTTTCTGGCAGGATTATGCCATTTCAATAGTCCGGTAGTACCCGACTAACTATGGACTGCATATACTACTGCATATAGTACTAGAAGCCATTCGGATTGCTCTGGGACGTTTACAGGTCGTAAAAGAGTCACTTCAGGAGGGCTGGAGACTGATCCTGTCTACTAAAGTCTGATCCTGTCTACTAAAGTCTGATGGATGCTCAGAGCCGCCAGATGTGCTCTAATCGTTCCAAATCGATCTGATACGATCTTCACAGGAACCCTAGTCTCCTCCCGGTACAGCATTATGTCAATTACGTAACACCCTCCCTCTCTCACACCAACGACAACTGTTGCGTGTATCGCGCTCCATCTCAACAGGCCATCTGCTCATCCAGCGCGCGGGGGATTCGAACCGCCCTACCATTGATTTTACCTCCAATTAGCAATTCCCAATTCTCCAGATGCTCCAGAATTCCCCAGTCATTTGTACCCTACCACACCCTTTTTCAACCTACACCGCCGCAATTCTTCATTGTTTTTTTAAAACCTGAATTCCCTAGTCACTTGTACTATATTTCTCGTTGGTTTCCTCTCAAAATTAGTTCTCAACAATTTCAATTTTTCTTATCTAATCTTATAACCTTCAGAATTCTATAAAATGGTTAAATCCGCTGCTGCTGCTCCTACTACCACCACAAACTCATCCACTTCAATGATCGGCAATGCCATCGACTCAGTCATCGGAGCCATAATCTATTCCAGCTTCATCGTGGCCGGAGCCATCGTTTTCGTCGGAACCCACGTGGAGAATTTCATTGGTCTTCAAGACACCGAAGACGAGTGGACTATCGTCAAGTAATTTATTTATGATTTTGAGAGGTTTTTGTTGTTCTTGTTGTATGGAAAGTGATCGGAGATGAATAAAATATTGATGTTTCTAAATAATTTCTTCTCTTAAGTCTGTATCTCAGACCATTCTGAACAACATAAAAGAAAGTCCAAGTTATTTAGCTTAAATTTTTGGATATCAGTGAACCATTATTGAGGTCCAAAGGAATTATTTTTCAAGTTGATTAAACTGTCTTTTTAGGCTATTTCAAAATCTTTGAGACAGCTTTTTAGACCTTTTTAGCGATAAACCAATCCTCTACCTTATCGACTTGGGGTTGCGCCGGCGGATTCTCCTTCAACTCTTCGTCGGTGTACTCGTTGGCGACGAACCATCCCATGTTGATGAACTCCTGCTCGTTGTATTTGCAACGCAGAAGGAGCACACTGACACCGACAATGTCGTCCGTCGGAATCTTGGCAATGTTTGGATGATCGGCGTCGAACACGAACTTGTGACGTCCCTCGGGAATCGGTCCGACGAGCGCCGAGTCGAGCACTTGATCGTACTCCCGGGAAGTGCCGGAGCCGACGTAGACGAGCTCCCATTCGAGGTCTGGAAGAAATGTGAGGATTTTTGACTGATTTTCAGGGTTCTAGGTTCGATTTGATTATTTTGAACGTATTTTTGAGCCGTTTTCATCAAAGCTAGCTGAAAAAAAATAGCTCAAATTGCCCAGATTCGTCTATGTACGAAATTCGATAAAATCTATCATAAATTCGCCGAGAAAAAGACTCGAAAATTCGAAAAGCTGTTTTCAAAACCCAAATTTAACCCTGGATTCCCTTTTTGAGGCTTGAAAATTATTTTTAGGACGAATTTTGTGAGTTTTGAGTCATTTTCAGCCAAAGTTTCCAGTTTTCAATCACATTAAGGTCATTTTAAAAATCTCTAAAATCAAATTCTGATCCGAAATTTTTTGGGTCATTTTCGTTCAATTTTTTCGAAATTCAGTTTTCCTTACCATGCGGAAGGTGCTCGAACACCTCAAAAGTGATCTCCAACTTGAATTTATCGTTGAACATCGCCGGATTGTCGAGATGCTCGACACGAACGATATTGACACGAGACGCCATTTCTGAGGGGTTGAAATTTGTTTAAAATCGTTAAAAATCGACCAAAAAAGATATAAAACTGCAGAAGAGACAGTAAAAAAACGTATCGAAATGAAGGAAAATTTAAAACGGTGTGCATTCTTCATGAAGAGTAATAAAATGAGATTAGATCAAAAGGTGCGAGATTTTCTGTGCAAAATTATACAAATTGGGTAGAACGGTTGTTTGAAAAATGCATTTCTATTCCATAGCCGTCGTCTGGATAGCTCGTAGAGGTGTTCGTGGTGGCACTACAGAAACCGACTCTTGGAATTTCGGTCCAGATTTGATCAGAATCTCTCCATAAGGCTCCGATTGTTCCACTTGAATCGCTTGAGATTTCGCCAGACTCAACAGTGAATAGAATTGCTCAGCGGCCTGTTTCCGATTCTTCGCCGTCGCTGTAATTGACGAAAACTCGGCTTTTCCGCTCGTCTCAATGTCTGCTGACACTTTTTTGAGAATGTGATTCGCTCGTTTCGTCCATTTTCCTTCGTCATCGATCGTCGTTGTGTTGGCTGGAGAGGCACCGAATCCATAGGCTTCTAGGCGGCCTTTTTTGCTAGAAATGGAGGAGCCGAACGGGTCCGACCAGTCTTCCTCGTCGTCGTTTTCCTTGTTCTGGAACTTGGCGATAGTTAAGATTTTGGTTGCGGATAACTCAAATCAGTAAATTTTCAAATACAAAAATGGCGAGATTCTTGAAAATTAGGAATTTTCCGGTCAGAATGGCACTAAAGTCGTCATTTTCAGGAATAATTTGCATTTTTTCTTCCAAAATTTTGTATTCTGAATATTCCAAACTAAAACTACCTCTTCATTTTTTCTGGGCACATCCACATCCATCGCCATCTCATCCCTCGGCGCTTCAAGTGTCCGATCGAAATTCAATGGTTCCGGATAGTTCTCTGGCTCGAATCTTCCTCCACCCATATCCACGTCATCAAAAAAGTCATCCATCGGTGCAGGACCCGCCGCTACATTCTCAAACTCTGGAATATTCTCATTCAACTCCAAATCCTCCCACGGAGCCGCTATTGATGGTGTCAAGCTAGAGCTATCGCCACTGAGCTCTTGCATTGTGAAATTTGGATCGAACTTTCGCGTTGTCAGACACTTTCTGTATTCCGCCAACAGTTCTCGATTCCGAATCCCGGTACCCATTTGATTCATGAGATATGGCAAATCTCCTGTGACACACCATTTGAGAGTTTGTCGTGATGGTGGCGCCAGACTACTAGGCTTCAAGGTATCCGTGAAATCCTCTTGCTGCTTTCGAAACGCTTCATCGGAAATCTTCGTTTCCACATCTACCAAAAGTTTTCTAGGCTTTCGAGTACGCTTCTTTCTTTCCGCTTCCATATGTTCCAAATCCAACGGCTCCAGTGCAAACGATTCCGGACTAACTGGACGTGCTGCAGCAGGCTCCTCAGCTTCCGGCTCAAAACCAAAATTATCATCTTGATATGGCCGATCGTGTACAATAGAATCAAAAAGTTCCACTGGGTGTTCATAATCAAATTCTGGGTCATTAGAGAGAGGCTCCTGCTTGATTCCTCCGAAATCCAGTGGCTCCGCCTCCAACAAAGTGGTCCCATCGTCTCTTCCAGTGACTCCAGTCAAATTGATCGTTGCATCACGAGCTCTTTCCATTTCCATTGGTGCATCTGGAATCGGTGCCATGTGCTCGGAGCCCATATCTAGCATTCCCATTATGGATTCTGGAGTTGGCGTTGGTCGGATTGACGGCGGTTGAATAGATCCGTAGAGTTGTTCCAGTTGTGTTAGGTCTCCTTCATCACCGAATCCGTCGTCAATGTTCGCATTGATCGGGTCGTTGAGATTGACGTAGTCGTGGAGGGTGATGTCTTCGAGACGGGCTCGGTTAGCCTGGAATAATGGGATTACGAGGGTTTTTAAAAGATCAGATGATTTTCTAGTTCAAGAAATATTCGAAATTGACGATTTCCGGGTGAAATTGGTTCGAAACTGAGGACTCAAAATTAGTGATTTTTCAAGTCAAAATGGCTCAAATGTGATAATTTTTAGGGTCAAAATGACTTTAAAAAAGGTGATTTTCCAGGTCAAAATGACCCAAAGTTTTAATTTTCAAAGATTTTTGCTCATTTTTGCGCTTTTCAGAAATTTTTAATCTTCAACTCACCAGCATAAGCTCTACATTATAATCTCCCTCGTGAAAGTCTGGAACAGAGATATTATGACCATCAATCGGGAAATTCTCATCGATTTCGAGATTATTCAACGGCACATCGGCCTCCACAGTGAATCCGTCGCGGAAGTTGACTTTCATCTAAAAAGACAAGAATAACCGGATAATAAAATCTTTTCAAGGTCAACAATATCTTTCTGATAAAAAATGCCTACCTTGAGATAGGCCTCGTTGGTGTCTGCAAGAAGATATCGTGTCTTTTTCGAGTAGATTCTCACGATGCCCAGAAGAAGATGTCCAACTGTACGGAGAGCCATTTTCACCTGAAAAAAAATCTTTTTCGATTTTTTGTTCGAAATTTCTTCTAGACCTTTGGATGAATAACTTCTTCGATAGCTTGAGGAACATCTGTTTCGTAGATCTGCGCTTTGGTTAGTTTCTTTTCCCAGTGAGCTGCTAGCCAAATTTTGGCCAGTGGGCCCTTTTTGGCAAGCACAAATTGTGCATAGAACATCTAGAAGCATGAAAAATAATGAAATTCATTGACTTTTGACAGAAAAACATGAAAAAACAGCTGAAAGTCATGAAAATGGGTCAGCCAATTCAAAAACGGCAGGTTTTACCGCAAAAGCGCGAAAAAACAATTTTTAAAAACAACCAGTTTCCGCGCCAAGGTTTCGCCGCGATTTGGGTTACGGTCGCAGTTGTTTCAACTGTGCGAATTATCATTCAAATATTTTGCTGCAGCAAATTGTCATCTTCTCTTGTTTTTCCAAAATAAAATCCAATTTTCAGCCGATTGTTTCGAGTTTTTTAAAAAATTATCAAAAATGATGAAAATTACTGTTTTTCAGCTAAAAATTTGCCAAAAAATTTATGTCTCATATTGCTTTTTGTGATTGTTTTGCTCGAAATTCTCCCTTCCGATTTTTCCATATTTACCTCTTTGGATAACCCCAATTTTTTTTCAGAAATGGCCGATAAGCGTGAGCCAATTCCGGTTGATCCTGTCGACATCGGCGAGACCACCGATCTCGACAGTTTGGCTCATTTGGCGGCTCATGTAAGTTCGAAATTCACTTTTAAAAAGACTTCAACTCATTTTTTAATCTTTTCAGGGCGGAGATGGTCGTCTTTTCAAAATGGAGCAAGATTACACAAAACAAGTAGACGAAGCGCTCCTCAAAGCTCGTGATCTGGCTCAAAAAGATGTTCTCGCTGCTGTAGAGAGTCTTAACAATATTGAGAAGCTCACTCGTCTTGGTGCAGATATGAAGAGCAATACTCGTGTTGTTCAGTACATGGTAACTATTGATTTTTGAGAATTTTCCCATAAAACTTTCAAATTTTTAGACCAAACTTTGCTTCGAAGGTCAAAAATGGGATCTTCTGATGGAAACTATCATGACACTCTCCAAGAAGAGACTTCTCATCAAGATGGCCATCGCCAAAATGGTTCGTGACGCAGTCGCCATGATAGATAAGATGCCAAGCGACGATCTCAAAATGAAACTCATCGAAACCCTTCGCACTGTCACCGCTGGCAAAATCTATGTTGAAGTTGAGCGTGCTCGTCTTACATCTATGGTTGTCAAGAAGTTGGAAGCTGAGGGAAAGCTTGATGAGGCCGCTACGATGCTTCTCGAGCTTCAAGTCGAGACATATGGTTCTATGGAGATGAAAGAGAAGGTTTCCTACCTTTTGGAGCAAATGAGACACTCGTTGGTTCGCAACGACTACGTTCGTGCAACAATCATTTCCAAGAAGATTAACATTAAATTTTTCAACAAATCTGACGCTGAGGATGTGCAAGATTTGAAGTTGAAGTACTATGATTTGATGATCCGTATTGGACTCCACGACGGAAACTATTTGGATGTCTGTCGCCACCATCGTGAAATTTACGAAACCATAAAGATCAGAGCGGATCCGGCAAAAGCGGCATCGCACCTTCGCTCGGCTATCGTCTACTGTCTTCTGGCACCTCACAACAATGAGCAATGGGATCTGTTGAATAGAATTGCGATTCAGAGAGAATTGGAAACAGTTCCGGACTACAAAATCATTCTCGATTTGTTTATCAATCAGGAATTGATTTCTTTCAAGGGAACCATTGTGGCTCAGTACGAGAAGTTGTTGAGACGTGGAACACCGACGTCTCCAGACACTGGAATCTTCGACAAGTCGCAGGAAGGAGAAAAGCGGTGGTCGGATTTGCACCTTCGTGTTGGAGAGCATGTAAGTTTCATAAATTTCAACATCGTCGAAAAAAAATGGCGACCAAAAGTATCTCAGAATCCCGTTTTCCCCAAAAATCTCGCTTATGATTTTTAACATTGAATTCTTCGAATTTCAGAAAATTTTCTGAATTCTATTAATAAAAATCGATTCCAGAACATGCGTATGATCGCCAAATACTACACCCAAATCACATTCGAACGCCTTGCCGAGCTTCTAGACTTCCCAGTTGACGAGATGGAATCCTTCGTTTGCAATCTCATTGTCAGCGGCCAGATCATCGGCGCCAAACTTCATCGGCCATCTCGTATCGTGAATCTGCGTTTGAAGAAGGCAAATGTGGAGCAGTTGGATGTTTGGGCGAGCAATGTGCACAAACTGACGGATACGTTGAACAAAGTGTCCCATTTGATTCTCAAGGAGCAGATGGTTCATAAGAATTTGGATCTCTCGGCGGCGCCACGTGCATGAATATAACTGCCTTTTGTGTATATTTCGGTCTTAAAATCCCCACTTTTTTTTTGAATGTGCATCCTCTCTCTCTCCCATCGATTTCCGGTTTTATTATTAATTTATTTACTGAAACTTGTGTATTGATTACAGCGTCTGACTTGAAATATAGCACAATGACATAATTTCAAATTAAAAGTTTTTCCAGGTCCAAAAAATTCGGAAAGTAATTTCTCAAATGAGAAACAAATTTGTTTTGCGAACTTCACCTAAAATTTCAAATCCAAAAAGAAAACTTTCTAATAAAACAGGTTTATTGGTTATTTCCAAAAATCACTAGGGGTTTTAATCTTGACATGATTCCTTAAAAAACCGGTAACACGAGAGCACAGGATTTAGAAAATAATATGGTAGAGGTATATGATATGAGCTCCGGGATAGTAAGGAAAACAAATGGCAAGGCGGATAATTTTTGTAATAAGGGAAAACGGAATTTAAAAAGAAAAGGAAAAATAAGGTTAACTGAATATGATGATGATCCGTATTGGTGTAGAATGTCTAGCGAGTTTCTGTTTTCTAAGGTTCTGTGTTTTGTCTGTTAATTCTGTGTCAACGTTTCTCTATCGCCTTTGCGCGAAAAAGTTGAACAATCTCGGTTTGTATTCCGGTGTTTTATGAATCACTGTTTTGAAGAATTGATCCATTAGTTTTTCGAAATCATTGAACGTCGGCATGAAGTGCATCGTTTGGCCAATGGCGGGCTCTGAAAATTTACGCGGGTCTGGATTACGGTACCTAAGCAACAGGAGGAGGGGATTCTCTCCCTAGGGAGGTATCACAAGAACGGAGTTGGATGACATAGGGGGCGATAATGGGGTGGGGCATGTTCTAAAAACCTATATCAACTTCTTTGTATTGGAAAAATTCGCGGAACATTCCCTCGAGCACTTGTTCTTGCGTTTTTCGGTCCTTGATGCCGTGCAGGTGGAGGCTGAAAGAAATTTTCGAATTTTTATAAAACTTGGGAATCTTTAGAATCATCTACTCCAGAATCCGTAACATTTTTTCAGAAACTTCTAAAATGTCATAAAGCTCTGAAAAAAAACTTTAAAACTTACAATGAGCAACCTCGATTCTTTTCGCACTTTCCGTTCAGCTCAAACTTGCACATTCTGTACAACAACTGACGACACTCTTCAGCACGCGAGACCGCCGTCGTCGATGATGGTGAAGCCGTGGTGACAACGGGCTCCGGACTATCGTCGTTTCGTGGACTCTTACGCTGCACTTTGTTCAGAAGACGTGCACGCAATTCCAGCTCTATTTTCTTGTTGGGAGCTGGAGAGGCTTCTGGAACAGGAGCAGCTGGTACAGAAGCTGGGACAGGTGATGACGCAGCTACTCCATTCTCATCTGGAGACGTTGGGAGAGACGGCGTCGGGGCGGGTGCGACGACTTCATTCTCATCTGTATCGTACTCGTCTTCTCCTTCTACAACTTCGCACTCTTCTTCCTCTTCTCCATTCTCAACGTTTTCACTTGTTTCATTTCCTGAAAAATTAAGAATTTCAGATTTTTTCTTTGGAATTCTGTGATTTTAAATGACAAATTTAGAACTGAAATTTGCTAAATTCAAAGCTTTAAAAACCTACCATTCGAGGAATTGAATGATTGCTCAGCTGTTGCTTGAACATGCTCCATGGCTCTCGCCTCGTGTCCCCCTACTTGACGCGGGACTTCTGGAGCCGACAAGGCTTCTGGAGCTGCCAAACGAGCTGGAACGACTTCTGGAGCAGCCAAGGGTGCTGGTGGATTCTGAGGCTTCAAAATTCCGTTCTCATTAGTTGCAGGCTCTTGCTTTGGAATTTTCTTCTCAACAAATTCCGCTTTTTTCACCGTCGCAAAGAATATAACAGGGAATCTGAAAAAAAAACAAAGATTCTAGAAGATTCTAGAAAGATAACAACTCACTCTTCCACATCAATCTCCTCCATATCATCAATGCTCATTTCATCAATTGCCGTCTGCAATTCTCGCTTCTCAATCAGCATTTTCCTCATTTCCTCTTTCCCATTCTTCGTGTCCTCAATACACTTTTGGCGGAGTTCCACAGCTTCCTGGTTCAATTGCTCAGCTTTTTTGGCCAGTTCTGCGGCTTCTGCAGCCATCGTAGCAGCTGTTTTCGACTGTTTCGCTGCGTTAGACACTTTCTCACGTTGCAATCGGAATGATTCCTCTAGCTCCTTCATACGCTGGTCCAGTTGGGCTCTTCTTTCCTCTCGGGTGAGCTGTGGAGCAACCGGAGCAATCGGATCAGCCGGTGGTGGAGTCAAAGGAGTTGGTGACACTGGAACAGTTTCTGGGACAACTGCGATAGCTGGAGCTGCCTGACCAATATTGACTTGTATTTTCGGCGCTGGTGGCGGTGTTTGTACAGGTTTCTGAGCTCCAAACGCGTTTTCAGCTGATGAAGATAGCCTCGAAGAATTCTTGCGAATTCGTTTGGCTTCTGCAGATTGTTTTGATTTCTCTGCAGTTCGTTTTCCGGGTTGTTTGATTTGTGCAAGGAGAAGAGCTCTCAATGATTCCTCGTCATCGTGGATTCCAGGTGGATTTGATGGCGCTTCCAGCACTTTTGAAGGCGTTGGCACAGGAGTTTTGGGGAGCTGAGGAGGTACTGGAGTAGCAGTAAGCACTGGTGTAGTTGAAGGAGGTACAGCGTTCAATGGTATATGCACAGGTGGCTTCACAAATGGATCAATTTGAACGTAGGGTGGCTCTGCAGGTGATTCCACATCCATAAACACCTCATCGTAGTTGTCAGAAGGAGTACGCCAGGACGTGTTGGGCCCGTGAATCATTGGAGATTGCTGGTGAATTGGTGGAGGAGGACGGTGAATGGGAATTGACATAAGGTTTGGAATCGGTGGGTCTTGGAAATAGTGAAATGGGACCCGAGAGACCATTCCTGGAGGTGGTGGTGGTTGGTAGAAGTCACGGTTGTGGTTGACTATGTTCTGGAGACGAGTGATGTCTGGACTCACAGCCTGAAAAAAGTATTTTGGTGCGAAAAAGCCGGGAAATTTGATTTTCAGCATTATTTTTTTGCAATTTTTCAGGTCCGAAATGAAAATAGCAAAAACCAAAATCCAAAACAACGCATTTCTAGAGGTGTGGCGGGAATTCAAAAATATTATAAGAACCTTCCAGAAGCTCGCAGAAATGGGATTTCTCTCTTAATTTTTATAATTTCCCTACCATTTGCTGTATTTGCATATGTTGCTGTTGATGCTGCTGCTGATGCATCATTTGCTGTGGTGATGGTGAATTTGGGATTCCAAAAATCACAGATTCCGGTGGCGGCGGTCTACCGAACTGATTTCCACCATTATTTCCACCACTGTTTCCTGTAAGATCGATGCTTGATTTCTCGAAAAAACCTGTTCTTGTCAGTCGACACACCACCACCGCACACGATGAAGAAGCGGCCGTTACAGCGTGTATATTCGCTTTTTGCCACCATCGAGGTTGCCAATAAAATTTATTAATGAGCCAACTAACCATTTGTGTGCCATGACGTTGCCATCATGCCGGCTGGCTGAGGTGGCGCTTGATTCGAGTTACGCTGTCTGCTACGACGTTCTGAAAAATTGAAAATGCGGTATATCAAGGATTTTCCGGAAAATTACCTGCTCTATTACTAGGACGTTGAGATTGTGGTTCCAGTCTCCTTATTCTTTGAGCCGATCCATTCTAGATTATTTTTGGGGTGATACTTTTGGAATTCAGCGAATAGAAAAATTTCAAAAAAGAAAAGAAAAAAACAACTCTAAACCTCATTTTGAATAATCTGATCAATTAGAACTTCGTCATTGAAATCGCCTTGTTCTGGACTTTGTTCTTCACTGAAAAATGATTTCAGGGAATTATTCAACGAATCCTTCCGGGAGTTTTCTCACTGCTCGGATGCGATTTCTCCGTCTTCCAACGACTCAGTCGACATTTTTCCGGGATTATTTTTCTCGGATTTCTCTTATAAAACTTTACCTGAAACTGCAATAAATCCCTAGACAAAAAACCGACGAAATTTGCGCGATTTCTTTCTGCAAAATTTGAGATCAAGATTTAGAAAGTTTTCAACAGCGCCTGACACACTGAAAATGCGAGAGAGCTCGTGGAATGAGGAGTGTGCCGGCTGGAAAACTGAAATCGCGGTGAGACCCGCGAGGGTTTGGCGCGATTTACGGGTAGCGACTTTCAGACATTTCCAGCGGTAAAGTGGTGCATTTTCAGCAAAAATCGGACATTTGTTGCAGTTTAAAGTATTAAGAATTGTTTTATGTGAAGCTGTGAACAACAAAGCAAAAAGAAATGGAACCTTTCAGCAGGAGCTAAATTTTTCAGCGGAATTTCATCAAAATTTCAAAAAAAGAATTCAGGATCCATTCGGCGATGCTTCTTCTCGTTTTTTCATTTAATAAATTCTATGATTCGTGTAAAGTTATTCATACATGAATAAAGTTCAGATTATTTGAAAGATTAAGCTTTTTTCCATGCATAAAAAGTATGTTTTAGGAGCTCAATTTTTGATTATTTTTATCTCCAAATTGCCCCAGACATTTTTTTGACCTATTTAATCGAAAATATTTGATAAATCCGCGAAAAAACGTCTTAATCAGCGCGAAAGTTTGCCGGAGATCTAAAAAGTCGGCTACGAGACAGTGTGTGAATTGGAGAGAGCATGGCTTGACAGAGGTAGATCGTGGCGAGACCTTGCAGTCCGAGTACGGTCAGTGAGAGATAGATGAATTTTTCCATGCATTTTCCGAACAGCACACTGGTTTTCTCTGGCTGTACGTGCGTGATGTTCATTATTTATTCGGTGGAGAATGAAGACGTCATCTCTTCTGACACCTTCATTGATTTGAAACTAAAATTTGAGATTTTTAGCTGAAAAAATGGGTTTTAGGCTTCAATTTTCGTCATAATTTTCTTAGTCTCCTCTGCTTTTCGTTCCTTAAAAATTCATTTTTCAGGGTTATTTAAGCAAAAACAAAAAGAGAATGTCCGACGCCGCAGCCACCGCCTCCCCAATCGCTCCACCACCAGCCTCATCCACCACGCCAGCCGTTCGCCGTGGTCTGGTCAAGTCGGTGCTTTCAGGAGACGCCGTCATTCTTCAAGGACAGCCACAGAACGGACCACCACCAGAGTGGACTGTCTACCTGAGCAACGTGTCGGCTCCGCGACTCGGGCGCCGTCCAACCGACTCTGCACCAGCCACTCCAGACGAGCCATACGCCTGGGAAGCTCGAGAGTTCCTCCGTGGCAAGCTCGTGGGACAGTTCGTCACATTCGTTAGAGACTTCACCGCCACTTCTGGACGTGACCATGGACGTGTCTATTTGGGAGGAACCAGCCCAGCTGACGCAGAGAATGTTGCTGAGGAAGCAGTAGCTGCTGGTCTTTTGGAAGTTCGCCAAGGAAAGATCACTGAGTGAGTTTTAATATGAATTCGTTTTAAGAAAACAAGTATCTCGATTTCAGTGATTATACCACAAAGCTTCTCGAACTCCAAGAGCAAGCCAAAGCATCAGGAAAAGGAAAATGGAGCTCCACTCCTGGAACCATTCGTGAGATTCGTTGGGTGATTGATAACCCACGTGAGTTGGTCGACAAATACGCCCAGAAGCCAATTGACGCTGTCATCGAGATGGTTCGCGATGGATCTACCGTTCGTGCTTTCCTCCTTCCAAACTACGAGTACATCACTCTCCAACTTTCCGGAGTCCGTGCTCCATCAACCAAGAATCCAACTTCCCATGATTCTCGCGCCGAGCCATTCTCAGAGGAAGCCAAGTTCTTCGTCGAGTCCAGACTTCTCCAGCGTGACGTGCAAATCATTCTTGAGTCCACTTCCAACCAGAACTTTGTCGGATCTATCATTCATCCAAAGGGAAACATTGCCGAATCACTTCTCCGTGAAGGATACGCCAAGTGTGTTGATTGGAGCATCGGATTGTGCACAGGAGGAGCACAGAAGCTTCGTGACGCTGAACGACAAGCCAAGGAGAAGAGAGTCCGCCTGTGGAAGAGCTACACACCAGCTGCTTCTGGATATTCCGGAGATCGCAAGGCTTTCAGCGCCAAGGTGGTCGAGGTCGTTCTCAATGACGCAGTTGTGGTACAAAAGGAGGATGGAACTGAAATGAAGCTTCACCTCTCCTCAGTCAGACTTCCAAAAGAGACTGCAGAAGACAAACAGCCATCAGTTGGCCGTCAATTCCGTCCACTCTACGATGTTCCATTCATGTTTCAAGCTCGCGAATTCCTTCGTAAGAGAATTCATGGAAAGAAGGTTCAAGTGCAAATCGACTACGTTCAACCAAAGACAGACAACTTCCCAGAAAAGACCTGCGCTACTATTAAGCACGGAGACCTCAACATTGCCGAAGGACTTATCAGCCGTGGATTGAGCAAGGTTGTCCGTCACCGTGCCGATGATGAGAACCGATCCTGCGAGTATGATCTTCTTCTGGCCGCCGAAGCTAATGCCGAGAAGGGAAAGAAGGGATTGTTCGCTGACAAGACTGCCGAGAAGAAGGACACTCTCAGAATCCAGGAGATCGCTGGAGACGTCGCCAAGTCCAAGCAGTTCCTCCCATACCTTCAGAGAGGAGGAAGGTAAGTTGTATTCTTGATTATGTGAATAGTTCTGATAAACGGTGTTTCAGAGCCGAAGGAGTCGTCGAATTCTTGTCCGGAGGATCCCGTCTCCGTATCTACATTCCAAAGGAAACTGTTCTCATCACCTTCTTGCTCGGAGGAATCAACTGCCCAAAGGGATCCCGTGTTGGACCAGGAGGAGTTACTATTGGAGCTGCTGAGCCATTCGCTGATGAGGCCGCTGCCTTCACCCGCAAACTTGTGCTCCAGCACGAGGTTCAACTCGAAGTCGAGTCTACTGACAAAAACGGAAACTTTGTCGGATATCTCTTCGTGTCTCCAGACGGAAACACCTCCCGAGGAATCAACTTGAGCGAGGCCCTTGTTGAAGCTGGACTTGCCACTCTTCACTTCACCGCTGAGCGCAGTGGACACTACAACGCCTTGTTGGCTGCTGAGAACAGAGCCAAGAAGGCAAAGAAGAACATCTGGGCCAACTACACCGAGGAGCAACAACAAGAGGAAGTTGAAGTCCAACAAGCCGACACTTCTGAGCGCAAGCAGAACTACCGCCAAGTCGCCGTCACTGACCTCGCCCCAGGAGCTCTCCGATTCTCCGCTCAAAACATTGAGGATGGAGCCAAAATTGAGAAGATGACTTCCGAGATGAGACAAGCTATTGCTGATCATCCACCACTCGCTGGATCCTATGCTGCTAAGCGTGGAGACTTGTGTGTCGCCAAGTTCTCCGAGGACGGTCTCTGGTATCGTGCTAAGGTTGAGAGCGTGCGTCAAGGACAAGCCGAGATTGTTTACATCGATTACGGAAACCGTGAGACCGTCGAGGCCGCCAAGCTTGCCCAAATTCCTGGAGGATTTGCTAGCTTCCCAGCTGGAGTTAAGGAATATAACCTGGCTCTTGTCAAGCTTCCAAATGAGGACTACGTTCAGCTCACTTTGGACGCCTTCGCCCAATACTTGTACGGACACTCGTCAGTGTTCGTGAACAGCGAGTACAAGGTTGGAACCGCCGAATATGTCACTGTAAGTTCCTTTTTCCTGTATTTCTTTCTATATCTCTCTCTTGTTCTAGGTCTACTTCGACATGGGAAACAAGAAGGTCGACATCGGAAAGTCTCTTGTCGAGGAGGGTCTCGCTTTGGCTGATTCTCGTCGTGAGCCACGTCTTCAAACCCTGTGCAATGAGTACAAGTCTGCCGAGGATAAGGCTCGCAAGAGCAGAAAGAACATCTGGGAGTACGGAGATTTCACCGGAAACGATATCTAAATAATTAGTATTAAAAATAAAAACATGATTTTTGCCCGAGAAAGTTTTATCATCCCCCCTTCCTTTTTGTATATCCATCCCCATCATATATCTTTTTTAAAAATATAGTGTAACTGTGATGCATCCTATCCGATTCTAGTTATATTTCCCCCCCCCCCTTTTTTTTCGAACCCCCGGTGGTGGTTATTCGCCTTGTTTTTTATTTAATAATGTGTTTTCCCCAAATTTTTAAAAGTTCCTCTACACTAAATTCCACCGGGTTCTTCGCTCTTCCACATCTATGTCCTTTCCCTACAGAACACCTAAACATATTTATTAAGTTAAGAAATATATTAATTTATTGTCTGTTAGAATACGGAATAAAATAATTTATTGCCTTTTCTATACCTGAGACTGCTTTGTTTTTGGTTCCCTGTGGTCTGGTGTTGGTTCCTTCTCTTCTATTTCTTTTTTAGTTAAATTGTTTCTGAAAGAAAAGAAAAATGGTCCAGATGAGTACAACTGGCCATCGTGCGGGAGTCTTCAAGAAGCCGGCAAAGCCGCACAAGTCGTGGAAGGGAAAACGTACGAAAGGAGAGATCACAACCGAGAATCGAGGTAGAAAACAGCGGAAGTCGTGGGGAAATCTGTAAAAAATTAGCTGAAAAATTCAATTTTTAGGCCAAATTTTTCTGGTTTTTAGGTTATTTTCAGCAAAAACATCAAATTTTGAGCAATCTTTCAATTTTTAGGCTACTTTTTCAGTTTTCAGACGAATTTCTATAATTTTCAGCTAAAATTTTCAAATTTTTAGGCCGCGAAGGCGTCAAACAGCTCACTCGCTCCGCCCACTCCACGCATCGTGCCGTCTCAAAAGACGCTCGTCGAAATCAGCTCAAAATGGCGAGAGATCGAAAGATGGCTGATGCGATGGAGAGACGCAGAACGTCGAATGCTCCGTGTCTTGTGGTAAGGATTTTCGGCTGAAAATGACTGAAAATTGATATTTTTTAACAAAAAAAATGGTCAAAATTGCTAATTTTGTGTTAAGAAAATTCAAAAAATCACAAGTTGAGCCCTGAAAAGGTCCAAAAAGATCCAAACGTTGCTAAGCTCGAAAAGTCGTGGAGGTCCAAAAAAGTCGTTCTGAAGCTATTTTTAAAATCTAAAATTCTCAGTTTTCTCTTCCAAAATGTGCTAAATTTTTCAGACAATCCTATCCCTTGGCGTCGGTGCCCGCCCCTCAGAATTCCTCAAAAAATTGGCGACGTGCGACGAAACAATTGTCCAAACGCACTCCCCATCCACCATCGACTTCGCGATTCCACGTTTCAAATCGCGAATCTCCTTCCTGACTCCAGACAAGGAGAATGTCGATTCCGTTCTTGACGCCATCCGCGCTTCCGACGTCCTCTGCTTCCTATGGCCTCTTTCGGCGGAACTCTCTGAATGGGATGAGCAATTGCTCACGATTTGCAAGGCCGCTGGTCTCCCAACAATCGTTAGTGTTGTCCCAGGACTCGGTGGAATTCAGAATCATAAGAAGAAAGAAGACGTGAGAAAAGGAATCGAGTTCACTATTTCGAAATGGAGCATGAGCAATGCTGGAGTGATGCCTGCGGATTCTGTCACTGATAACCTCCAATTGCTTCGAACTCTGAATGAAACTAAAAAGAAGCCGTTGACCCTCCAAGCTAGACACTCCTATATGCTTGTTGAGAATCTGGAAGCCACTGAATCTCCAGAAGATTCTTCTAAAATCACTTTAAAGGCTCAGGGATACCTCAGAGGACCGGAATGGAACGCCAACAATCTTATCCATCTTCCAGGCTTTGGAGATTTTCAAATTTCGAAAATCGAGACTGCCGCTGATCCGCATCCCTTGAAGACGTCACCACCGAAGGGTGCAGAAGTCATTGCAAAGGCTGACGAGAAGCGGCAGAGTTTGGAAACAGAGATCACTCTAGATGCGATGGATGGAGAGCAGACGTGGCCAACGCAGGAGGAGTTGGAGGAGGCTGATAAGGAGATGCGTCGTGTGCCAAAAGGAACGTCTTCATATCAGGCAGCGTGGATTTTGGATGATTCGGAGGATGACGAAGATGAAGAAGATGAGGATGAGGATATGGATGATGAAGAAGAGGATAAGGATCTAGAAGGTAAGAAGCATACTTGCAACGGGCGGGCCGGGCCGGGCTTTTTTTCAGAATTTTCAGGGCCCGGCCTGGCCCGTCTCGGCCCGGATTTTCGGAAGCATTTTTTCTGTCTTTTCAGAAATTTTTTTGGGGTCAATAGAAAAAAATGGAAAATTTTTCTGACAAGAAGAACATTTTTCAAGATAAGAGTGTCCATAAAAAAATAGTTCTTTTATAAAAAAATGTGTAAGAAGAGGCTCTTTATGAGAAAGCCTAGTTTAGAATTCGGGTTTCTAGGCCACCAACAAACGGGGACTATTTTGGGCACCATCACTTTTGAATTTAGAAAATTCCAGTATATTTGAAAGATTAAATTTTTTCCAGAAGATGACGAGGAGGAAGACACTCCAATGGATCTGAAATCGGAAGCCGGAGAAACCACAGCTTCTGAGATGATGTTCCACGATGAAATCGACGAGGACATCAATCTCGCAGAAGTTGAAAAGTACCGAAAAGAACGAGAGAACGCTCAATGGCCAGACGAAGTGGACACTCCGATCGATCAGCCAGCGAGAATTCGTTTCCAAAAGTATCGTGGATTGAAGAGTTTCCGTACGTCTACATGGGATGCCAAAGAGAATCTACCAGTGGATTACGCGAGAATTTTCCAATTTGCCAATTATAAAAATACGAAAAAGAATGTGATGTCCAAGATTGGAGGGAACGATGTGGATGCTGGCGACGCAGTGATTGATAAGAAATTCAACGGAGTCTTCGCAAGTGTCTATATTGAAAATGTGCCTGTCTCTGTGATGGAGGCTTATAAGGAGACGAAGAATCTCGTGCTCTTCCAACTTCTCCCTCACGAACAGAAGATGTCGATTCTGAATATGGTTCTGAAGAAGCATCCATCGTGTACAGTCCCGATTGGTTCTGAAGATCAGAAATTCATCTTCTACGTGGGATTCAGACAATTCGAAGCGCACGCTGTGCTTTCGTCGAATACGCCTGGGGACAAGTTCAAATTGGAACGATTCATGCCGACGGAGAAGACGTTTGTGGCTACTGTATATGCACCGATTACGTTTAATCCGGCGACAGTGTTGTGTTTCAGACAAGATGATAAGGGAAGACAGGTGAGCTGGAAATGACTGAAAATTGGAAGAAAACTAGAGGAAAAGGGCTCTAAAATTGAAGAAAAAAGCTTGAAAATGGCTGGGAATGGAAAAAAAATCGTAGAAAGCTAGTATGAAAGTCGGAAAAGGGCAGAAATATAACTGAAAAATGAGAAAAATGAGCTGAAAATTCGTAAGAATTGTCAAGAATGAAAAAAACTTTTTTTGGAAAAAGCTCGAAATTTCAAGAAAATGACGGAAAATCTGAAAAAAAATTACTCAATATTCGAGAAAAAACTAGAACATATATGAAAATCCAATGGATTTTTAGGAAAAAAAAACTAGAAAATTTAAAATTTCCCTGGAAAACCTAGAAAAAAGAGCTGAAAATTTTAATTTTTCCAGGAACTCGTCGCCACTGGCTCAGTCCTCGACACGAATCCGGATCGAATCGTCCTGAAACGTACCGTACTCTCCGGTCATCCATACAAGATTAATCGCCGTGCCGTCGTTGTCAGATACATGTTCTTTAATAGAGGTTCGTCAAAATACATGCGTTAAAACCGGGTTCCTAAGCTAAAATTTGGGCAAAACTGTCTAAAAAAAGGACCTTAAAATGACCCAATTTGATAGATTTTTTATTTAAATTCAGAGTTTTTAGTCCAATTCCCTTTTTTTCCAGAAGACATTGATTGGTTCAAACCAGTGGAACTCTACACGCCATCAGGACGTCGTGGACACATCAAAGAAGCTGTCGGTACTCATGGACACATGAAATGTCGATTCGATCAACAGTTGAATGCGCAAGACTCGGTTATGCTTAATTTGTATAAACGCGTCTTCCCCGTGTGGGATTATTCGCTTTTTGTGAGTTTCTAGCTCTCAAAAATTGAGAATTTCGGTTGTAAATGCATTTTTCAACTGGAATAATCAAGAACTCCTTTTAGATTTTTCAATTTAATGAGCCAAAAAACCAAAAATTGATGCTTTGACCACCAAAAATCGAGAATTTCGAGTTAAAATGGACTCTTAAATTTCAACTTTTGACCTGAAAAATCGAGAATTCCTTATTTTTGAATGTCTAAATTTTTCGAATTGCAGTCTAACAATCTCAAAATTTAATCTGGAATCAGCGATTTTTGGCTGCATCGATGAAAATGGCAACAAAATCTCTAAAATTATGTTTTTCGAGCTGAAAAATCGTAAAATATGCGGTAAAAATCGTGGTTCAGCACAATTTGGGACTGAAACTCGTTGAAACTGCTGTGAAAATTTGAAAAATTGCAGTTTCTAAGCCTAATATGTTTTCTAAATGTCCTTTTTCTTTTTTTAAATCCCATTTCTCCAGAATCGCAACCTGAATCCATCTCGTTTCGTCGAACGTTCGCGTGTCGAAAGCATCAGCTTGGTCCAAGAGGATGCCATGGAGGAATAGGACCATTCTTTTCAATTTTCTTGAAATTTTGTCTTCTTTTTTTTGTTAATTTCTCCAGCTCATAATCTTGTTCCTCTCTTTTTTGCTTGTTTTTTCTTCTTATTGTTAACGTTTCCCTTTCGTTGTTCGTGAATTTGTTGAATTCTATCCGTTTTTTTTGTTTTGTTAGCCAAACTGTTTTCATAAAAATTCTCCGAATTGAATTCTCCGGTCTCACAAAAATCTAGTTTTCTCAAATCCCAAAATTTTTATGTTTCTAAAACCAAAAATCAGGAATTTTCAAAAAGAAAAATTCTGAAACTGATTTCCAGAGTTATCAATTTTTGAAAATTTTCAGTTTAAAAAATTAGAATTTTGATTTCCTTGTATTCTCGGGTTCCGATAAGTTTGAATTTTCAGGTATTCCAGATTTTTTAAAGGCTTTCATAAATTTCGATTTTTGAAATTTTTTTTTGGAATTTTTCCAATTTCCCTCTCTCTCTCTCTCTCACCTCCAAAAGTGAAATTTTTGTCGTATTCTCCATCGGCTGCTGCTCTCTTTTTCTTTGACACTCTCACTCTCTCGTCGAATTTTTACATTTCGTCGCCTAATTTTTTGGAGTAATACAAATAACCGACACCTGTGGACGACCAACAAGCTCCGCCTTTTTTTTACAGCGTCTGCGTTCTCTCAAACAAAAAACCGACCCGCTAAGCACAATGTGTTTGAATTTTGCCTAAAATCATGTTTTTTCCTCTTAAAATTGGTCAAAAATGTCAATTTCCGATATTGTCTCGGTATACTGTACTAAAGGCGCATAGCGAACAAACTTGCAAGGAGTTTTACCACGAGCGTGAATTTTGAGCGGAAAATTCGATTTTGTCATTTTTTTAATTTTTCAAGCGCTTTTTAGGTTAAATAAAAATACAAAGCATTGTTTTCTATCTGAAATGTTATATTTTAACGTTGTTTAAGCGAAAACTGATGCAAAATCGAAAAATACGCGGGATACTGTATTTGAAAGGCGCATTGCAGCAAATATTGTGTGGGTCCTGCAGCGACTTCGCTTTATCCGCGATTTTTTTAAATGAATTTTCAAATTTCCTCTCTGAAAAGCTATGTTTTCGGCCTAATTTATCCTCCAACCGAGTCGATTTCTTCGAAAAATAATTTAAAATTCCATCGCTTTTGTATTAAGGGATACAGTAATCGTCGATGATACAGTAATCGTCGATGATCCCGACGCGATACCACCCGGGAAGTTTTTCGCGCATTTTTTTCATGGAAATCGGCGGTTTCTTTTCGAATGTTCTCTATTTTTCATCGAGAATTTCCATATTTTCAGTGAATTTTTCGTTATTTTAGCCGAAAACTTTCAGATTCTCAGCGAATCTCTCTGTTTTTTTCGCCAAAATATTCCAGATTTTCAGAGAATTTCGCGATTTTTCTCAAAATGTTTTCGATTTTTCAGCGAATTTCTCTGTTTTTGTGCCGAATATGTGTAGATTTTTCAGTGAATTTCTCGATTTTCTAGCCGAAAGCTTTCTGATTTTCAGGGAATTTCTCTGTTTTATCGCTGAAAATTGTTCAGATTTCCACTAAATTTCCCGATTTTTTCAGCTAATTTTCGCCTTCTTCCGTCGATCAAAATGAATCCGCCCGCCGACGAAACCGCCACCGGCACTTCAACGCCGACGTCGTCGTCAACACCGAGAAGGCCCGGAAAAAGGACGGCCGAGGAAATGGCGCTCGATTTGATTAACAATCGTCCGAAAGTTAAAAGAATCGTCAAATTGGTCTCCGTATTTTATGAGGGCAAAATGCTGGAGCTCGACTTGAACGAAACGACTGTGCCAAGAGGATTAATTCAGTGGTTGCGGCAGTGAGTTTGCGATTTTGACCGAAATTTTGAAATTTTCGAAGTTTTTGCCCCAAAAGTGAAAATCACGAAAATCGGCGAAATTTTCACTTTCTTCTCTAAACGTTCGTACCAAAACTTGTCTCATTTTTGACCTAAAATCGGTTTTTTTCAGCCTATGTAGTCTTATCGATGAAGTGACCGAGGGAGGATTCCCAAAGGAGTGGAAGGTCGACGATGATCCAAAAAACGTGCTTGGGCCTTATACACACGATGAATTAGTCGAGCTGGTCGACATGTATAATCTCGTCGCCAAACCGTTCGCCGGGGCGGTGAGTGACGATTTTCAGTCTAAATTGATGCTTTTCAAGGCTTTTTTTAGAGCTTTTCGATCAATTTTGCCAATTAAATCGTGATTTTCTACCATTTTTGACGATTTTAGGCCAAATTTTAGGCGTCTGTTTAGATTTAGAGTCACAATTTTTTTGCGATTTTTTGGTTTATAAGAAGGATTTTTCGCCTTTTTCAGCCATTTTCATCATTTTAAACAATTATTTTTGCAGTGGGCTGGTTCCTACAACACTGGAAACCTCGGTGATTGGGGAAATCCACATTGTACGTCTGAGATTGCTGGAAGTATTGTCCAGCTTGCGATCGAAATGGGCATTCCGAAAGTGGAGGATCTCAATAATTGCTATCGTGCATGGTCATCGGAGGTACAGAATTAAGGGACGGAAAAATCGAATTTTTAAAAAGGAAAATGAGATTTTTTAAAGCTTTGGAGAGCTTTCTGAGCAGTTGAAGTACTGAAATAATATGATTTGAGGCTGAAAAGTGAATTTCAAAAGGGAAATCTTTTCGAGTTTTTAGAGTTTCAGACGTCTCAGTTTCAGTAACTTAACAAAAGTAACAAAAAACGGCCCATACTCCCAGGGGGCATCGAAATAGGGGGCATCGTGCTCAAAGGGAGGCATACACTCATAAGGGTCACTAACTCATAGGGGGGCATCCTGAAGTTGTGTCTTAGGGGGCATCCCACCATGTCTCATAGGGGGCATTGATAGTCTCATAGGGGTCATTGAGATCAATTCGAGTATATGATTCTGAACATGATGAATTTTTGTTTTTACATCTTTTTCGTAGTTTTTTGAGGAAAACAAACACAATTGCAGACTATCGAAGGTGTTATTTCGGAGGGTCAACTGGGTAGAATTTCTGCCAAAAATTCGGGGGTACAACTCATTTCATTCAGGGGTACAACGCTTGTGATTCGGGGGTACAGTTTTTTTTTTGAGGGAGTTTCTGAATTCCTGAATTTCAGAGCTTGAAAACCTCCGAATTCTTAGAATTTCAGAACTTTGAAATTTCAGTATTTCGGAATCTGAGAATTTCGGAACTTCAGAGTCTGAGAATTTCAGAATGTTAGAATTTCAGAACTTCGAAATCGCAGAACTTCAGAATCTCAATATTTTTGAATTTTCAAAAATTACGACAGAAAATTTTCACTTCTCATTGCCACATTGTTCTATTTGACTTTGTGTCATATTTTTCACTCATCATGTCCAAAATTGTGGAAATTGTTCTGTGCTGAAAGGCATTAGTTTTTTTTTGAATTTTTGAGTCCCGAAACTTCAGGAAAGCTTACAACGGAGAACTGTAAAATAATTTGACAAGTTTTACAAACTTAAGACTTTAATGCTTAATTTATGTTTTAAAACTCAGTCAATACTTTCCTCTACCAATTTTTCTCAATTGCTTTTCTTCTCAATTCTATTTCATTTTCTTCTGTTTCTCAATATTCCTTCGGTTTTTCCCAATCTTCTCTTTTTTTTCTCAATTTTCCTCAATTTTTCTCAATTTTCGTGGTAATTGAATCTTTTCTCATTTTTTCATAATTTTATTTTGGATTTTTCTCCGTTTTCCTTCGTTTTCCATCGTTTTTGACGTCATCAATCCATGGCCGTGGTCGAGGTGGGGAGTTTTCTCTTCCATGGGAAAATTTCGAAAAATTCACAGCTTTTCGCAAATCCCGTTTTTCTCCGTTTTCCTTCGTTTTCCATCGTTTTTGCTCAGATTTTCGTGGTAATTAATCAAAAAAATTAATTATATAATTTTTGCGATGTTTTATTGCTTGTGCGAACAATTTTCGAAAGAAAATAGCTCATTTTGGGCCAATTTTTGGGATTTTTTAATTTTTGTGTGTAAATCACTAAATTGTGATTGCTTCCTTCATTCAATGATCTATAAAATTATGAAAAAATGAGAAAAGATTCAATTACCACGAAAATTGAGAAAAATTGAGGAAAATTGAGAAAAAAAAGAGAAGATTGGGAAAAACCGAAGGAATATTGAGAAACAGAAGAAAATGAAATAGAATTGAGAAGAAAAGCAATTGAGAAAAATTGGTATTATGCTTGTCTGAGAAAAAAAAAGGTTGAGACTCAGAGAAAAAAGTCTCAGGCAACGTAATAGAGGAAAGTATCGACTGAGTTTTAAAACATAAATTAAGCATTAAAGTCTTGAGTTTGTAAAACTTGTCAAGATTATTTTACAGTTCTCCGTTGTAAGCTTTCCTGAAGTTTCGGGACTCAAAAATTCAAAAAAAAACTAATGCCTTTCAGCACAGAACAATTTCCACAATTTTTTTCATGATGAGTGAAAAATATGACACAAAGTCAAATAGAACAATGTGGCAATGAGAAGTGAAAATTTTCTGTCGTAATTTTTAAAAATTCAAAAATATTGAGATTCTGAAGTTCTGCGATTTCGAAGTTCTGAAATTCTAACATTCTGAAATTCTCAGACTCTGAAGTTCCGAAATTCTCAGATTCCGAAATACTGAAATTTCAAAGTTCTGAAATTCTAAGAATTCGGAGGTTTTCAAGCTCTGAAATTCAGGAATTCAGAAACTCCCTCAAAAAAAAACTGTACCCCCGAATCACAAGCGTTGTACCCCTGAATGAAATGAGTTGTACCCCCGAATTTTTGGCAGAAATTCTACCCAGTTGACCCTCCGAAATAACACCTTCGATAGTCTGCAATTGTGTTTGTTTTCCTCAAAAAACTACGAAAAAGATGTAAAAACAAAAATTCATCATGTTCAGAATCATATACTCGAATTGATCTCAATGACCCCTATGAGACTATCAATGCCCCCTATGAGACATGGTGGGATGCCCCCTAAGACACAACTTCAGGATGCCCCCTATGAGTTAGTGACCCTTATGAGTGTATGCCCCCTTTGAGCACGATGCCCCCTATTTCGATGCCCCCTGGGAGTATGGACCACAAAAAACAAAATACTTTTTTAAAAATCCGGATTTTCAATACGAATTTTCAGATTTCTCGGCTCACAAGCTTGATTTTAAAATGCAATTTTTCCGAATAACTTTCAGAAGTCCAGAGTTCAACGCTGGTATTTTCTAAAATCAATACCACCATCGGAGTTCTCGTGCTTTCTGACCCCTATCCTGAAATTTACAGCCCTCTAGCTCAAATTGTCGTAAGATGTGGTGTTAATGTAGTTCGGTGTTTGCGTACCGTACCTTACATCTTACGACACTTTGAGCTAGGATGCTGGAAATTGCGGGCTAGCGGTAAGGGTTCATGAGAAATCGATTGGCGTTTTTAGATTTCGGAAATTGCGAACCAGTGTGTGCTAGAGAATTAGATTTCCGCCCAGAAATGGCCATATAATGGCTCAAATTAATTGCCTTTGAACTCTAAAACTAAAGGGTAATTGAGAAAAGGTTCCAGAACGTTCTAGAAGTAGCCAGAAATTAACGTAAACTGATTTGGTTTTTCGCATTTTCGAGCAATTTTTTAGGGGCTTCAAGCCAAGAACTAAATATTTTACGCCTAGAAGTCATGATTTTCCAGTCAAAAAATCCTCAATCATGCTTTTCCAGGTCTATGGAGAGACGAATCTAAACCAAATGGCGTCGATTCTCGATGAAGTGGGTGTAACAAATAAGGACGTCTTCATCGACCTGGGCTGTGGAATTGGACAGCTCGTGTTCTTCACCGCCGCCTATGCTCAATGCAAAAAGAGCTATGGAATCGAGCTGAATCCATTCCCATATCAGCTGGGTGCCAACGTCCAATCGATTTTCACAAAGTATGGAATCCAAAATGTTGAAAAAAAATACTCAAAAAAATCCAATTATTCAGGCTCATGAAGAATTTCGGCAAACGATTCGGAAAGAACGAAATTCTGGAGGGTGATCTGATGAACGTCGTGTTTCGTGCGAAGATCAGTGAAGCGACGGTGATCTTCATCAATAATTTGCTGTTCGATGCTGAATTTATGTGGAGGCTGAAGACGGAGATTCTTCAGTATCTGGATGAAGGCGTCAAGATAATCACTACGAAACCGCTCGGAGATCCAAAGAAGATCAATGTTACAGACAGACGTATAGGAGGTAAGGTTGGCCTAGGATAGAGAACTTGGTGGCTTAGAAACCCTTTGTCCTTGAGTTCGTGACATAGAAAGATCTTTTCCAAGAGTTGGTGGGTATAAAATTGTACATTTCATTGGTTCCAGATGGCCTAGAATTCTCGGTCTAGGCCACAGGCGTGTAGCTCCGAGCATTATGGCCTTGAAAACTCCCGTGGCCTAGAATTCGGAATCTCGAATCTGGCGGCCTAGAAAACGCCACCTGTAGTGTATGTCCTAGTCTTGAACACGACGACCTAGAAAACACCACCTGAAGCGCAAGGCCTAGAAAACACTTGCCCTAGTGTTGATGGCCTAGTAAAGGCTATTCCTAGACTTGGTGGCCTAGAATAATACAGTCCATTAGTTCCAGATGGCTTAGAAAACTCTGTGTGGGCTCCAGACATATAGCTCTGAACAGGATGGCCTAGAAAACTTCCGAGGCATAGAATTCTAGATCTCGAATCTGATGGCCTAGAAAACGCCACATTTAGTGTATGCCCTAGTTTTGAACGCGATGGCATAGAAAACTCTTGCCCCGGAGTTGGTGACCTAGAAAACTGTTGTCATAAAGTTGGTGGCCTAGTATCCCAAGAAAGAACTCACTGCGCTTTTTCTGGGAATAAGATCGCCTAGAATTCCAAATCGATGCGTCTCATGGCCTAAGATACATAACTGAGCCCCCTAGGCTTCCTGACCTAGGAAAGCACCATATGGCCTAGAAACCCTCCCCCTCTAATTTCCAAATTTTCAGATTTATCTGCGATATCGGAGACAGTCTACCTGAAATCGTTGCAAGGTGGTGTCTCGTGGACGGACAAACCGTGTCGCTTCTACCTGACAACAATCAATCGAATGAAGGTACGCTAGAATTTACAAAACTCGACCATCATCAAAAATTTTCATTTTCAGCTCATGAACTATTTCAAGCAGAAGAGAGTAATGGAGACAGAAATGAGCTCGAAAAAGAAGAAGCCAACGAAACGTAATCGTTCGAATGATTCCGCGACGTCGTCACTCGATGAATCCACGTTATCAATTCCACCTACTACGGATGAGCCGATTCAGAAGCGCCACGCGGGACGTCCAAAGCTGCCAAAGGCGATTCCAGATGTGCTTGATGCTGATACACCATCCAAAAGCCGTGGTCGTCCAAAGCAGATTTCGGAGTCATCCAAGTCATCGTCCCGTCGCAGATCGTCTGACGATGAGGACTACAAACCACCGTCTTCTTCGATTCGTCGCAAACCGGCTCGTCGTTCTTCAGTTTTGCAGCCAAAGCAGGAGCCATTGGACTACACCGAAATGCCGCTTCTAGTCAAAGAAGAGATTCTAGATGACGTTAAGAATGAGGACGTCAGCGATGTGATGGAACGAATGCTGGAGCAGGTCGTCAAGATGGTCTAGAAACCTCCAGAAGTTATCAATCCCCTATATTTTCTATTTTTATTGTCTGATCTCCCTTGTTATCTCAATTCTTCCTCTAAGTCAATTCTTCCTCTAGACCACCGTAACCCTTTTGAAAACTCGCCCCATTGATCTTTCTTCCTTTTAAAAATTATGTTTGTCTAGTAATTCAATTACACCTTTTACTCAACGACCTCCTTTTTCTGTATTTTTTAGAAATATATTTTTTTTATTTTTATGCTTTTTGACTTCAAAAAAATCCGATCTGTCACATTTTTTGCTATTTTTGTATCGCCCCTTTGCTATTCCATCTGAATATCATCGTCGTCACCATTCTCTGATCTTCTGAATTAATTTGTCCCATCGTTATCATCTTGAAAGAAGCCAGCTAGCTTAGTGAGAGACAGCGAAAATTGGAATAAATTTTGAAAAATGGAAAAGGGTGTAATTTGGTCTGGTGAGAAAAGAAAGTTTAGAATCGTTCACAACAGTAATCAATTGAATCTGGGAACGAAGCTAGGTAAAATGAAAGGGCACGGTCTCCCACAGAACATTTCCGAACTGAAAGAAAAAGAATATCTAGTGAGTTAGAAGCGAAGAAGGATAAAAAACTAGGAAGAAAAGAGGGAAATTTAAAGTTTGTTTTTGGAAAGGAGACGGAGTGGCGTTCGAGAGGACTTTGGGAAGGCAAAGAATCGAGAGAACGGGGGAGAATTTAGAAAAAAAACTGGAGAAGGTCGAGAATATTTGGGAACATGACTGACTTTGGTACACGGGGAGGAATTCGAAACATATTGGGTCGGAATTTGGTACTAGGGGAAAGCTGCAGTCAAATTACAAGGCAATAACACGAGGTTCTTTAAGAATTAGTCTTTTATTAGACAAGATTTAGGTTTACAGGATAATGGGACAAAGAACAAAGAAGAGATCACGGAATTCAGGTCCAGTTGTCTCGATGGAGGGGGGGGGGGGGGTCATGTAGTAGATGGGGATATCGAAGTGTGCATGCTGGGGAGACGGTGGGATGACGGCCTTCTGTCGAGCCTGTAAGAAGGAAATGATTAACGGGCCAAGAATGTTCTAATGGTAGAGACACGGGAAAAAGGGGAGGCCCAGCCTCTGTCCTGGACAGAGTCCAAAGAGCCTTCTATATCCCATGCTCTATGAAAAGATGATGCAATTCTTAAGACTTAGCAATCCTATGAGTCATCCAAATGGAATTCAGATGAACCTTAGGAATGCCCAACTAAGGGGTACGGAACCTCTTACATAATTTATTGTGCTGCCACCCGGCTCCCCATGAGAATGATTTGAAATCGGCCTCTAACAGTCTTCAGTTGGCAGGAACCTGGAAAATTACGATTTTTAGTTCGGTCCTGCTATATAATTCCAAAAATTATTTTTCGAGCCATTTTACCCACCAGGGAATGGTGCAAATGGGTCATGGAGTTATGGTACATGACCTATATCATTGGAAAGCAGAGAAAAAATTATTTACGAATATGTAGTCAGGATCTGCTAAGCGGTAGACAGCTCGGAGAAATGAGGTCTTAAGCTCTGAAATCACTACTTTTCTTCCCTTTATTCAGTACAATTTCAATAGAAATTTTAGATCGCGTGAAAAATAAATGAATAAATGAAAAATCTCTATTGAAATTGAGGAAACCAGTAGTAAATCCAGGGCTTTAGAACTAATTTTCTCCGAGCTGTCTACCGCTCAGCAGATTCTGACTACATATTCGTAAATAACTTTCTCTCTGCTTTCCAATGATATGGGTAATGTACCATGACCCATTTGCACCATTCCCTGGTCACCACTGTAAAACTAACAATAATTTTTTCCCAGAGTAGGATAGTAGGATGATATTATCATAATTTATTTTCCTAATCATGCCTATGATGATTATGACGTTTAACATTCAATTTCAAGCTTACCTGCGGCTCCACTGTCTCATCCAATAAGGTACCGTAATCGTCCATCATCAGAATCGAATTGTGTACCTCCTCACTCAACGCGATTCTGACGAAAAAGGTTCATCAGCTCTTTCTCTGTGTGGGAGAGAGAAATCAACGGCACATCGTGGGGACCAGTCGTCACCAGGTGCCCCGTGGTGTGGCTGTACCGGATTTTCATCTGGTTGACAGCGCGTCCAATCGCCCTGGTGGCATTATTATATTGCCGGTTTGCTCCTTTGGATTTCTGAATTTATCTCCGAAATCAGATTTTAAACTATGCCAAGTTTTTCTCATTGTTATATTATTTGCTTTGGGTTTTTCTATTCGAAAATGTACGAATTTTTTGAATTCATCTGGAGATTTTCAATAACATTTTTTCAAATATTCCAGATTCTTATTTTCGAAACTTCGGTTCAGCAGAAAAATAATTCAAAGTTTAAAAATATGGAATTTCTTTAACTCGAACTGATCCAAAAAATATGGAAAATTCAGGAAATTTACAAAAACTCACTTTTTACATTCGAGTTTCCAGGAAAATAGATAAAAACCAAAATCCATTCATTCATAGGATTTATGGGAATAGAATAGCAGAATATAAACAAAAATCAATAGAAGGGAATTCCCCAAAATCCATTCACTTTTAGGATTTTTAGAGAATTCCCGAAAAATATTTAGACGTCTATTCAGTAAGTCGTCAAAAGAGAAGAATGATGCATTCGGTGGGTAGAACAGGCATGGGACGTCCAATCTGACCTTTCTCTGCGTCTCTTCGATCACCATACTCTCTAAAACGAACAGGTGTAAAGAAGAAAGTGAGAGCTTGGGAACAGACGACCATAATGACATAGTATGATGTGAGAACTCTTATATCAACAAAAAAAAGATATAATTGATTTTAGAGAGTGTAGAAATGAGGGAGACGCAGAGTCCTTACGTCGTCTACAGTAGCAAATGTGAAATAATTTGTAATCAAAACAGAGCTTAAAAGAATTAGGGGTACAACATTTAAAACTTTGTGTTCAGAAATTCGCAAATTCAAAAACTCGAAAACAAAGAAATTCAAAAATCCTGAAATCCGTCGAGGACAAATCCGAGAAATTGGAAAATGAGGAAAAAGCAAAAATCCAGACATTCAATATTTTAGAAATTCAAAAATTCAAAAATTCAAAAATTCCAAAATTCAAAAATTCAAAAATTCAAAAATCCAAAAATTCAAAAATTCAGAAATTCAGAAATTCAGAAATTCAGAAATTCAAAAATTCGGAAGACGGATGACGGAAACGGAACAACATTTTTTGACGGAAGACGGAACAAGAAAATACACGGAAGACGGAAGACGGAAGCCGGAAGACGGAATTCCGCTCTACACTGGATACCACCAAGAACGTCGTCCAACCGAGGGCAAGGAGCGGCGCCATCAATCCTCCAAATCTTATCGACAACCAAGAGACAAGGACAGCGGAGAACCTTCAGCCAAAAGAAGGGAATTCTAAATAATGTTTTTTCTACCTTTTCTCCCTCGTCCCTCTTCATCCCTCATTCGCTCTACCCCCATTTCTCAATAAACTCTTAATAATCTACCAATCATCTGTTCTCGTGTCTTCTAATCATTAGGTGCTAGTGGTGAGCAACTATTCTTCAGGATCCACACCGGTGGCAACACATAGTGCATCGACCGGGAAAATGAAAGTATCAGTTTCTTTTTTTTTTCAAAAATTGTCAATTTTCAGTTTTTCAGATTTCGCTGGTTCAGTTTTTGATGATTTTACAAAATTGCAATTCAAAAATTAAGTTTTCTAAAGATTTTGAAAGTTTCAGTTTTCAAAGCTATATTTCTATTGACTTTTCAACTTAAAAAATTATTGACTTTTCAACTTAAAAAATGTTTTTAATTGAAGCGGTCCAGTTTTTTTTTTCAAAAACTTTCGCAGATTCCTGGAATTTTATATTTTTGGGTTTTAAGTTTTTTGAATTTCCAGATTTTCCGCTTCATTCTAAATTTCAGGACTACAAAATTTTGGTTTTCCACAGAAAATTTTCAGATGTTCCAGAACATTTCGTCTAAAAATTCTGATACATTTCTGAATAAAAATTAAAAACTAAAAAAAAACATTTTCATCAATACCACTTCATTTGAATCCAAAATGCCAATTTTGAATTTTAAACATTTAAAACCACAGAGAGAGAAATTTTCAAGTTCACACCAGGAGAAGGGGGACAAAAATAGGGGGAAAAAACTAAAGGCACACATAAGCACAAATTACAGCACTAAAATGTACAGAATTGAAAAAAAAAAGTTTCTGGAAAATAACTTTCACAAAAATAAATCAATAAATCAATGATGGAGGTGACAATCGCGAATATAATTGATGAATACATTAGAATGGAACATATTGAACCACTGATAGACACGCTGCCATTCCTGATCAGCCCAATCGTATTCTAGCCAACGGAGACGCGTTTCGCATAGGAACAACGGCTTGCCACGCTGGAAGAAATTAGTAGTTAAAGTTGGGGTAATTATTGAGAAAGCAATTAGCATGATAATCGACCAATTAGGCAAAAATTTGAGAAAAACCCAAATTTCCAGTTAATTTTGGTCTATGTTCTGCAAATTTCGTAAAGTTATTTTCAGAAAAAATGTGAATAAGGCTCTTAATTAAAGGTAAATTTTAGAAGATAATTAGCACAACTATCAACAAGTTTTTTGAATTTTTGATTTTTTGAAAAAAAAAACATTTTTTTTAATTTTTTGAAATTCTGATCTGAAAATTCATAATTTTCCGGTAATTTTCTGCCATTTTTTAGCGGATTTTCACAATTTTCTGGCATTTTTAGTCAAATTTTCAGAAATAGTTAATATTTTTCTCAGTCGTTTTTTTTCAGATTTTGAGCCAATTTCCAGTTGTTTTTCTCACTTTCAAATTGCGATCCTCTTCCATGTGTGCATCCAAATAGACGGTTCCCCAAATCGCCGCCTGTCTGCCACGTGACACCAGAATCATTGACGACGTCAGTGATATGAATAAGCCGGACGACGTTGAGCAAGATTCGGCGTGCTGAAAAAATTAAAAATTGCTTTTTCTGGAAATTAAAAAAAATAATTTTCAGGGTTTTTTTAAACTTGGAATTTCAGCCAATTTTCAATCAAATTTCAAATATTTTTCAATGAATTCTTTATGTCTGAAAATGGCTGAAAAACGGTTTCAGACCAATTTCAGAGAATTCCAGACACTAGACATTCAGACATTTCTAGACCACTTTAAATCAATTTTCACGATTTTCCTGTTATTTTCAGCCAATTTTCAGCCAAAAACTCATTCTTACCGATTCCATTTCCGATGTATGCAATAGTCGATCGGATCCTTGAACATGTTGCTGGGTTTGACAACAATCATCCAGACAAAGCAATTCTCCACAAAATAGGCAGATTATTGGATTTTGAGGCGTCTGAAATAATGAATTTTTTTGAAATTTTATGAAAAAAAAGGAAAATTCTAAATTAAGTTTTAATTCAAAAAACACGATTAAGACTGAAAATCTTCAAAATCGTCGAATCTCCCACAAAGTTCTGCAAATTTTGGGCTTGAAATTATAGATTTTTGGGTCTGAAATTCCAGAGTTTTGAACAGTAAATTGTGAATTCCGATTTCAAAATAAGTAACTTTTAGAAAAATTATGGAATTTCAGAATTTTAAAATCTCGAAAAACAGCAAGTTTTACCTTTGAACACTTGACACACTGTCGATGGAAATATCTCGCGAAGAGGTCCTCGAAACGTTTCGGTGGCCGAAGAATTCGTCGTGGTTTCCAGGCCAGCGGTTGCGAGATACACGGTTGGAGCTGGAAAATTTTCGATTTATTTTTTGGGAATTTGGAAAAAGTCATATTTCCAGATAGCTCTAACCGGAAAAAAGAATTTTTGATTTTCAAGATTAACTTTTTTTAAAAATTTATCTCAATTACAATTGCGCTCTAATGGACACTGATAAACCTATTTTACATATTTTATGTATTTGTGTGAGGAAAAATGAATCATTTTGTTTATTTTTCTGTATGTTTTGTCAATGTGTTTGAATATGGGTCGTCCACAGGCGGAAAAAGAAAAATGGAATAGATTTCATTCTTTTTGAAACATCTTTCTTCTTTTGGGAGCGTGCCAAGAAACGAAAATCCATTTTTTAGAATCTCAGAATTTTGAATTTTCGGAATCCCAGAGATTCAGAATTCTAATTCTTCTGATTTCCAAAACTCAATTTTCTTTTTTTTTTGGATCTTCATAATTTCGTAAAATTCAAAATTTGAAATTTCGCATTCAGGAGTCCATGAATCTAGGAAATCAAGAACTATTAGATTTCAAGAAAGCTAGAAATTCCAATTTTTCCAAAATTAGAAACTCTACTCTTCGAATTTTCAAAATCCTAATTTTTAAAATTTGATTTTCAGAAATCTAAACATTTCAGATTTTGTGCATTTCGGGAATTTCAGACTTCAAAATTTCGGATTTTTTGTAATCCAATGATTCGGATTTTTTTTGATCTTCAGAATTCTAGATGCTAGAATATCGAAATTCCAAAAATTGCGAAAAATTATGAATTTTTTAATTTTTAAATCGAAAAATCAGAATCTCAAAAACTTGGATTCTGCTTTTTTTCAATTTTTAGAAAAAAAAGGATTTCTAGGATTCTGAAAAATATTTTTTCCACATTCTAGATATCCGAATTTTTGGAATATGGAAATATGGGAATTCAAAAAATCATAAAATACAAAATTTCTGAATTCCTGGGAATTTGAAATTTTGGGATCCAGAAGTCGAAACTCAAATTTCTAGAATACAAAACATGGAACTAAAAAGCCGTAGAATTTGGATTTTCAGATTTTTAAGTCTGAAATCCGAAGTTCCACCAAAATTCAGTATTTCCAAGTTTGCCAATTCTCGAAATTTCGCAATTTCAAATCCATTTCTTGGTCCATTTTTTTGTTTTTTTTTTGCAATAATTTCTTCAGTCTGTTTGTCCAGATGTCCCTTTTCTTATCAATAGTCAATTGCCAATTTTCATTTTTCGCTCGATTTCTCTATTCATTCTTTTTGCTCTCGTCAAAATCAAAAATTCTTTGCTTCTGTGCGTCTCTCGCTCTCTCCCCACTGAGTCAATTGAAATTAGACCTTCTTCCCAGTGCCATTGTTTGCTCTTCTCGGGCAGGAAGAAGTGTGCCAAGGAGAGAAAAATACTTTTTTCTAGAAATAGAAAATTCTATTCAAAAATTTCGAAACTTTTTCGCTTTTTTGGATCATTTTTCCGATTCTTTCTGTTTGTAAATTCAAATTTCCAGATGTCCGCATCGTACGTTTCGTTGACCTCCGTACACAACGAAACCTCGTTTCCGGCAGGGGTAAGTTAGTGTCGTCTGTACACACATAGAAATTTTAAGACGTGTCCCTCGTTTAAAATTTTGGTGTGGTGGTATTTTTGTTTGCACAATCGAATACAACATACATACATACAACACACATGATGCGGCTGACTGACTTTTTGGGTTTTGGTATGGTGTGAAGAGAGAGATTGAAACGGAAAGAGAGACATTGAGAATCATAAAAACGCCCCGATTTCATGCTTCTCTGCGTCTCTCTAGCTCTTTCACCCCCAAACAAAAAATTATCAGGAGGCACTCATTTCCTTGTTGATTCAAAAAATTGATTTTTAGAAGATGTTTTTCCCGATCTATATAAAATGAGCTTCCTACGAATCTAATAAATATTTGAACTCTAAAACTTCAGAATATTCGGATTCTGAGAATTCAACGAATTTAAAATCTTTCGATTCTGGAATCTTTTTAATTTAGAAATTCAAGGTTTCAGTTTGTATCAAATCAGAAAACTTTATATTCAGAATTCTAGGAATTCAGAAGTCTTGAAACTTAGAATTCGAGTGAATCAAGACTAACTAGTAAGATCTTGTCAATTCTCCGTATTTCGGAACTCGTGAGAATTCTAATTTTCAGAATTCTAAGAATCTAGGAGTTTAGTATCCAATAAATTCTGAAAATCTAGGATATTTGACGTTTCAGGATTTTAGAATTCTAGAAATTCTAGAAACTCGAATTCTTAGAATCTCAAAAACTCGTGATTTTGGAATTCGAAGAATTTCATAATCCTCGAAAATTTGGAAATTCCTGAAACTTGGAATTTTCAGATTTTTTCAAGAGATTAGAAAATTTCGTCAATCAGTCTGTCTGTAGATTCATCTGTCCTGATGCCTCTATGAATTTTCTCTAATTCTCGTCGTCTCTCAAAAAAACGTTTTCAAATTCTACAGTAATCAAAGTGATGATCTTTGCCTTTTTGGATTACTGTAGGAATCTTTGGATTATGTTTTTTTTTTCGAATTTTCGAAAATCCCTAGACGCCAGCTTTTTCAATTTATCGATTTTCTAGAAGCCAGAAATTTCAACGAATCTAAGAAAATTAGAATTCAAAATTTCTTAGATTTTCAGAATTCGTAGGATTCTGAACTAGATTTTTTAATTCTGAAATTTTGAACTTTTGTCTATTTCGAATTTCGGCGAATTCAAAAATTATGCTTTCTGGGAAAAAAGACCCACGAATTCTTGGATAATTTTCGTTCTGGAAAAAAACCTGTGATTTCGCAGAACTCTCATCCCAACTCTATGGTCACATCCGAACGGATGGGTGCATTCGGCGAAATGCGTCATACACCGTCACCAGCATCAACCACTCAAAAGTTGCGAGTCGATATGAGCAGTTCGGGGTGAGTCATATTCAGGAAAATGAAGCCAATTTTTGACATTCCGTAGTTTCCGATATTCAAGGATTCCCAAAAATCTAAAAACCTTAAAAACTTCAGATCAAGTCCAATTTCAAAAGTGGAGACACCCATTTTACCGTCAAGCTCAATGTCACAGCACCCGCCAACTGCGTTTCCAAGGTAAGCTAGGGAGGGTACTGTAGATTAAGCTTGAAAAGCTCTTTTCCTTAATTCAGAGGATCCCAGAGCTACACGTCGTCTCGTTCGATTCCTCATCGAATCGATATGTCCAATCGATCATCGACAAATTCACAGCGTCCATTGTTACCTCCTCCTCCGCAAGATCGTCCCGTTCGGTTTCAGGCAAATAATGGATATCTTCAGGTAGGAGTTTTTACGACCATTTTAAGCCAAATTTTATGACTTTTGGGTGGTCAGTTTTGACTCATTTTGGCCAAATTTAAGTCCTTTCAAGCCAAAATCTCTTTCAGCCATCGATCTACATGCCAACCACGCACTCTCAAGCAGATTCGTCTGAATCAAGGCGGAAACACGAGAAGCTTTCCGACGTCTACTCACAGAGCGGGGATACTGTAGAGTTTGCCAAGAACCTCAGCGACTATGTTAATGAGAAAATTCCGTATCGTGAGTTTTCCAGATTACTGTAGGAAATTCTGGATTTTGATTCTTCGGATTAAATTCCTATATGCCTAGATAACTGACTAGATTCCATAAAAAACCAAAATTTCGGTCCTTTCAAAAAATTTCAACCAGAGAATCTTCTAGAAATCAGCATAGCCGTCCTCTCCTGCTTCAGTCTTCTCGCCTTTCTTCTCATCATATTCGGTCTTCTGAATGCTCCATTCTGTGCCGTTCAACCAATGATACCAATCTGGTTGATTGTCGAAGGAGTTCTTTTCATCATTTCCGCAACGTTTCGCATCTATTTCCTGATTCCAACACCGCGAAGAACCGCCTATCGTAGACAACAGAGACAGTTGGGTGCCAGTTTGTTGTGTAAGGGATTGGAGGTCCTGTTCGCGTTGGCCAATGTTGTATGGCTTATTTTGGGTGAGTTTTCTTTATCGAAAATTTTGCGAAGTTCAAAATTTTTTCGAAAAAAACCAGAAGAACTCGTATTCTTTGGAATCCAGAATCTCGGAATCAAGAATTTTAGAAATAAAAAATCCAAATTCCTTCAGAATCCATATTTTTCAATAAAATAAAAGTGCTATAATAGAACTTGACGAGTTATACAAGATGGTACCATTTGGGATACTGTAGCTTTTCTATGAGCAAAGTTATAGGCCAAGTTGCTTTATGGCTCGTAACTTTGCTCATAGACAAGGTACATTAATCCAAATAGTACCATCTATTAGGGCTCGTTGAGTTCTACCATACGAATTCTAGTTGGTCGGAAAATGTTATTGGCAAGTGTGGAAAATAGGTTGAAAAAAAAAGTAAGTAAAAAAACAAATGGAAAAATCTTTTTTTCGACATGAAATCATATTTTTTTCTGCTAGAAATTTCAGATTTTTTGCCTAATTCAGGCTAATTTCTAGCTAAAAACGGCCCAAATTTCACACAAATTTCATATTTTGGTCGTTTTTCGTCAAATTTCCCCTAAAATCTCCCAAAAATGCAATTTTCAGGATGCGTCTGGGTGTACGGCTCAAAAGCGTTCGTCCATTTCAACGAGGGAATGTTCGAGAGGCATTATTGTGATCCAATGATCTATTGGTCCGCGTTTTTCGCATGTACCGCGTTTTTGGTGAGTTTTTTAAAGGAATTTCGGACTCTCAAAATTGTCAATATCCAGAATTTGAGATTTTTAAAATTTCCAAATTTCGAAAGATTTTTTTGGAATTTCGATTTTTCTTTCAAATTCAAAAGTTTCAGTTTTTCCAATTTTCAGATATTCTACTGTATCATCATTTTCCTTGTTATCTGTCTGCTGATCGTTGGCTCAGTTAAAGAGAATTCGTCACAGGATCAGAATCTTGATTAATTTTCTGTGTTTCTTAATTTCTGATGAAAAATTGTTTCTAAAAAAACCAATAAATATCAATAAAATCACTCACAAATTTGTTCATTCGTGTGATCCATGTCAAATTGTTACGATACATCATTGTCCAGTAGTAGGCTTTGCCCGGTTGATTCAAACGATTCGGGTCTGGAGAATTTCTAGAATTGAAAATTTCAGAAAAAATTCAAAATATAAAGTTATTTTAAAGAATTCAGAATTTCAAGAATCTTGAAAATTTGAAGAATCTCTAAATTTCAGAGAATTACGAAAATTGTTAGAATTTCTGAAATTAAAAAAATCAAATTATTTTTTTCCAGAATTTCAGAAGTCAAATTAAGAAAGTTCCAAAAATTTTTTTCATTTTTTCCAGAATCTTTTGTTTTTTAGTTTTGAGGGAAGGATTACGGTTGTTCTAGAAGATTACTGTAGCTCTGGAGGATGATTACTGTAGATTTGCGAATACTGTAGTTAAAGGATTACAGCAGTATAATGATCACTGTAGTTTTAGGAAGATTACTGTAGCTTTAAGAAAACTGTGATTTTGGGATTACTGTAGTTTGGGAGAGACTCTTCAGTCTTGAGGGAAGGATTACTGTAGTTTTTGGATTACTCTATTAGATTTCAGAGAAGGATTACTGTAGTTATAGTAATACTGTGAATGAATTTCGGATTTATCTATTTCTGGGATTAGTATAGTTTCGGAAGAAGGATTACTGTAGTTATAGAAATACTGTGAATGAATTTCGGATTTATCTATTTTTGGATTACTGTAGTTTCGGAAGAAGGATTACTGTAGTTTTCGAATTGCTATAGTTTTGGGGTTACTCTAGCAGTAGTGGAAGGATTACTGTAGCTTCGGGGAGGGATTACTGTGCTTTGGATTTTTCCATGTTTTTAAAATTCTCAAAATTCGAACAAAAAATATATATATCAGAATCCAAAACTTCAAAATTCAGAATTTCAGAGTTTTTGAAAAACTCACCAATCTTCAAAATTCGAAAAGCATCTCCAATCTTAACATCTGCCGCATGAAGCCGTTCAATTTCAATACCGTAACCCAAATCCAAATGGAAAAAAAGTTCCGATGAAAATTGAAGAAAATCCAAAAGACATCGTTCCACTGTTTGACAGAATTGCAGATCGGATGGCTGGAAAAACGAAATTTTTAAAAAGAATATTTTCGAAATTTTAGATTAACCTCAACTTCTGGCGATGCCAATCTCTGTACCAAATTCTCGAAATGGTCCATATTATATGTCAACGCTTGACAAATCGCTTCAGCTTCTTCCTATAAAAAACAAGGTCCGGCGAGACATTTCAAAATCGAAAAAGTCAGAATTTTTCGTCAGTTTCAGCTAATTTTAGCCCCAATTTTAAGCTCAAAAATGCACACTTGTCACGGGCCGGGTCAAAATCCAAAATTTCAAAATTTCGAAGTTTTGTGAAGTTTTCATCAAAATTGCTATAAATTTTGAAGTTTCGATACTTTTATAAGGGCGGATTATAAGGAAATTGTTTTTCAGGTGGAATTCAAAAAAATTTTCTCAAAATTTTTCAAAAAATCAGCTACCCGGAATTTGACAAGTATGCAAAAATGGGACCATTTTCGTACTAAAAAACTAATTTTAAGCCCTAAAATCGTCAGATTTGACTGGAAATTGACTAACTTGAGACAGAAAATTAAAGATTTTTCCGCATATTTAGGCTTTAGAAACTCGATTTTTGAGCTCAGAATAAGCAATTTTTAGTAAGAAATCGTCAGGTTCGACTTCAAATTGGCTATCTTCCAAACCTGTAAATGCTTCGACAATCCATCAATCTCCAATTCCCTCTTCGCCAATAATCGAATTTTCTGGTCGCCAAGTCTCAGCACCAAACATAGCAAGGTGTAAGAGGAGACCCATCCAACAGCGGCTCGAATGATATCCATTGCAATTTCCGATTGAATCGTTTTCGATAGTGATTGATTATCGATTAGAACGGCAATCATTCGAACCAGTGTCGCTTTTGGTTCCAGGACGAAAAGTGGCACTTTTAGACGAGAATCTGGGTTCGCCGTTGGGTCGGGAGACGTTTTTCGGGGCGATTTCTGGAACTATGGGAAAATTGAAAGGTTGTGATTACCGGAATTGCGCTAAAAGAAGCCAACTTCAGTTGTAATGTTTGACCTCAATTATCTCGGTTCGTTTAAAAGATATCAAAAATCTGTCAACTGGTAAAATATATGTCATATATTATCAGCAATATTGTATCAGTTGAAAGATATCTGATATGTTTTAAACGAACCGAGATAATTGAGATCTAAGTTGGCGGTTCTTTACTTTCGAAATGTTCCCTACGTCTCATGGAAATCATAATCTGAGCATTAAATCTAGGTCGTCCTCATAAAACCATATGTATACGGTAATTATTATTAGAAGACAGTAACTTCACCTCATCAATTTCTAATCATTCCGTGCCTCCTGGGAATCATTGTTTATTCCCATTTCCTATCTTCACCACACCTGGTTCTCTTTCCCAGGAGCTCTCTATTCCTCAGACCCCGCCCCCTCCTTAATAGGCTCCGCCCACTTCCCCCCATCGCCTATAAATACCTCTCGAATACACCATTTCTCGGTACCACTCATTCTGTGTTCTCTGTATTTTATTGTAACTATGACATTCCTTCCAACCTCTGCTGACTTTTTCTTGTCAAAGAATCTTTCTATTTCTTCTGGAGGAGTCAAGAAAAATCTGGAAGTTTCCAATGGTCGTCCAGTCACCTATTTGGCTGGAAAATCCATTTTCAAATTTTTGGACTTGAAAACCCGTCAACGCCTTCACTCGCGCTGCACCGAACTCCGAGTTGTCGACCGTCACTCTCCACTGACTCTGCACACGTGCTCCATCGGATCCAACTCAATTGAATTCGACTTTTTCGGGTCATCCTGGACATTTGAAAACGGCGAAGACGTCACAATTCGATGCCTTGGAGGACTAGTGAATCCCCAAAAGAAGCTAAAAATGTCTCAAAACGATGCGATGAAGGAGATCCTCAAATTCTACCTAAACCGACGTGGAACGACGATCAAGAAGTTGTTCATTCAAGATAAGAAGGTGTTGAACATTCTAGAAACCGTTGGGGTCTTCAAGAATTTCGAAATTCAAAGTGGACTGGATGTAATGAGATTCAAGGATCACGAGATGGAAATCAAGGAGCTGCCTGATGCCATTTTGAGAAACATTCAGTGGAGACTCGAGGATCGAAGACGTCAATATTAATAATTATTCTAATTATCCTATAATTACCCTTCAATAATTAATAAATCAAATTTTTAAAAATATTTTTTTTCGTTGCAGTCAAAATTAGGCTATTTTCAGATCATTTTTAGGCAATTTCGGGACAAATTTTGACTTATAAAAGTCCATTTTTAATAATTTTCAGCCAATTTTTCAGCAATTTGCTAACACCTACCGTTATCATTGCAGCCATTTCATCACTAGTCAATCCAGTCACCGGCTTCACTTCCTCATGCTTCTTTGCTGTCAATTTTGGAGATACGGATTTCGATTTTTCAGATGGCGTAGAGGATTCAGAAGACGACGTCGACGGTTTGAATGTGGCTTCGGAGACTTTTGCGAACAGATTAGTCATCGTCGACATTGTCACTTCGAAGTCAACGTCTTTGGATGTGGCTACTGATGCGGTCATGATGTGTTCTGAAAGAGATGGGGTTACTGTAGTTTTGAGGGAAGGGCTACGGTAGTTCTAGAGGAAGCTCTGCAGGCTCTGGAGGAGGATTACTGTAAATTTGCGACTACTGTAGTTAAAGGATTAATGCAGTAAAATGATCACTGTAGTTTTAGGAAGATTACTGTAGCTTTAAGAAAACTGTGATTTTTGGATTACTGTAGTTTTGGGCACATTCTTTTGACATGACTTTGAGAAATCTCTCGAAAAATTTTCGAGACGAATTCATCTTGAAGTGGTGGCCTAACTTTTTCAAGTTTGGTTTTCTAGACCACCACGTTAAAATGGCCTAAAAACACGTTAAAATCTCAGAAAAAAAGAAGACATCTTTCTACTGTAAATAAATTCAGGATTACTATAGTCCTAGGGTTATTGTAGTTTGAGGATTACTGTAGTTTTAAGATTACTGTATTATGGTATATTTACCCGTCATGCTCCTCCTTGAATTCTTCCGTCTCTCCGGTGCACCCATTCGCCTTAACAGCGATGATCTCTCAACGATAGCCACTGCCACCGACACAATCATCGTACTCGTCGTACAATTTTCCATATTCGACTGCTGTCTTTCTGTCCAATCGGCACTTTTTCGACGACCATCATACAGTTCGCATAGACCACCACCTTCGCGGGTACTGTAGTTTGTCGCGTATTTTACGTTCTTCTCGTCTTCCTGAAAGATTTCGGGTTAGTTCGGTGGTACTGTAGCCGGCAAAAAAGCTAGTAATCCCAATCAACTTCCAACCTGATAAACGGGTCCTTTCGCCTTTTTCAACATCACGTCCATGATTTTCCACACATCAGAATCAGAGATCGGCATGTGTGGAACTCGAACGGGTACGTATGGTTTGTCCAATGAGACCGGGATGATGGCGTTTGCCGGATAACGACACAGTGGACATGCCGCTTCGCGGCGTCCCGTGTTTGCTTGGATTTCGTGCTGGAAAAATTAGAAATTATAAGTTGAAATTAATCCAAAAAATTTGATTTTCTGCAAAGTTACAGCTATTTGTAACCAGTGGTCTAGATAAAACGGTCTCAAAAACCTACCAACGACGCTCGATAGGCGTTGAAGCACTCAATGTGTGCCACGTGTCCGCACGTCTTCAAATCCATTCCAACCATCGGCGGAATGACTCGAAGAATCTCCGGTTGCTCCGTATTCGTTTGACTCAGTTTTCTCTTATCGGCATAGTGACGACGTGTCTCTCGTTGAGGCAGATTCTCTTCGTCATCTTCTACAGAATCGTAATCCAAAAGTTCAGCGATCGGTGGAAATGAGGCGTCGATTTGTTCTTCACAAACGAAGTTCGTGGAGAGCTGCAATTTTTAGGATTCGTTGGATTTTCAGAATTTCAGAGTTTTCAGCCATTTTCAGTAGCCCATACCTTAGCCAACATTCCAAATGGCATTTCTACCGTATTCGGTGTCTCCAACTCTCCACAAATCGGACATTCGTACATTTTTCGATTCTGTTGACTGGGATCCTCTGTACTAACTTCATCAGCACTCATTCCCTCCGTCGCCATCAGCTTTTTCATTGTGGCCGCCGATTTTTTGGCGGATTTCAGCATAATTGCGTCCATCCGTCGTTTTGCAGCCTCCTTTGCCGCTTTTTTGCCTGGATCGAGTGGGGATTTTCGATTGGCCGATTGAGATTCTTCACGAGCGGCGAGCAGGTCAAGACGGTGCTCTTCTCTGATCAGTTTTTCCTGAAAAATGAGATTTTTGGGTGGCCTAGGATTTCAATTCGGCCAGAAAGGGGGCTTCTTGGAGTGCTAGATCAACTTTTGAATCCGGGGGTTTTGGAGCTAGTTTCATAATTTCAAAATCGCGTTTTAAAGCCAAGTTATGGCCATTTTCCAGTGGTGGCCTAGAAAATCAATTTTTCTAAAAGTTAGGCCACAAATTGTGGTGGCCTAGAAATTTTAAGAAAGTTAGGTCAAGCGTGTTTTGGGCGTTCCGTAACGAGTTCGAAAGTTTTAAATTTTCGAATTCGAAATTAAGCTTTCTGGTGTTTTCAGAACATTCTTCAGATTAAAAGATTTTCGATTTTTAGCAAAGTTACATCCTTTATGAAACAATTGGAATCGATGGCCTAGAAAACCAAAATTTGGGAAAGTTCGGCAACCTATGTTTTAAGCCAAAAATTGGAGTTTCTAGGGATGTAAAAGAAGTTTCAAAATTCGAAAATATCAATTTTGAGCAAAGTTGGGACCATTTTTGTCCTGTGGCCTAGAAATCCAATTTTCTAGGCCACTGGTTACAAGTGGCTGTAACCTTGCTGAAAATCATCTTTTTCAAATTCTAAAACCTGTTTCAGAATCAGCAAGACATTTTAGACGTTTGAAATTAAAATCTATAGCTAATTAGAGGTAATTAATCTTAATTAGTGCCCCACAAACCTGAACTAGTTCTCGTGTCGTTGGTGATATTGAAACCATAATCGACATAAATCTTGCCAGATAAACCAACTTTCCACCGGTCACTTTTTCACGATCATAGTCTCCAGAGAGAATTTTTCGGAATATTGGAATTAGTTGATCCGACTTTTTGGCCTCCATTGTTAGAATTCTAAGCATAAAAGTGGAAATTGTGGCCAAGAAATCCAATTCATCTTTTTTGAGCAGCTTGAATGGAGTATGGAAGATATCAATCATTTGGTCGCGAGTCTGGAAATCGATTAGATGGTTTTTAATGATTTTTTTAAAAAACGGTTTTCCAGAATTCTGACCTCGTTCTCTCCCTTAAATCCTTGTACATATTTCACAGCCAATGTCATCAAAAAGACCGCCAATTGAATCGTACAATCATGTAATTTAACTTCCTGATCATGTTCCGACGCCAAAACCGCCACACAGTGCAACAAGAATCTCTCGGAAAGGAGGAAATTATAGATTTTCGAAATTCCCGGATTCCTCTTTTTTTCATCAAAATCAATCAGCCGAAATGGTACCCAGAATCGTTCATCTGGATGCATTTGAACGCCACTGTCGACGGAATTCTTCTTTTCTCTCGCTTGCATTTTTGAGAAGACCTCTCGTGCCTGTTTAATAGACGTGGAACGCATCATGAAGAACACTGGACACACTTCTGAATCCCATATTGACGTCTTCAGTTGGTAGGATCCTTGTTGGAGGTGATTCGCGCATTCCATTGGCTCAACAAAGTCACCGATCTAAAATAGTAATTCAACACTTTCAGAGTTTTTTTAAAAAACTCGTTCATGGTCGAATTTTTTCAAAAATGTGGTTTTCTAGGCCACCATTTAAAAATCATACCTCCATCAGAATCCTCTCAAAATGCTTATCGATATTCTCGCTTCCTCTTGATCCTTTCTCAGAAATCGACGCCCGCAGTCGGGAATACGGTACATTTCCCATCGCCATACAATTCACCATCTCGGAACGATAGTGATCTTCAGAAGATGCTCCAGAATTCACACGGACCACGATGAGTTCGGCGACGAGCTGAAAACGGCATTTTCAGACTTTTAGATTCCAACACTGAAATTTTCAAGAACCAATACCACTATTGAAATTCTCATGCCCTTTTCCCCCAACACTGAATTTTGTAGCCTCCTAGCTCAAAGTGTCGTAAGACGTGGTGTTACTGTAGCTTGGTGTTTGCACACAATGCACCTTAGCTTACGACACTTTGCTAGGAGGCTGAAAATTTCAGGGTTGGGGCAAGAGAGCATGGAAAATCGAGTGGTGCTTTCAGTTTTTCATTAGGCATAAACCAGTGGCCTAGAAAATCGGTTTTCTCGGCCACCGATGTCCATTTCGCATACCTTAAACATTCCCCAGAACATTGGATCAATCCACGCGTGTTCTCTTATCACAACCCTCCTCTCAACATCCTCATCGTCAAAAATCGTCGGATCGAATTCTCGATCCTCTTCTATTTCTCCATCTGGTGCCACGCCGGCCGCAGCCAGATGACGTCGAATGAATTCGCCAACAATTGGCATTCGAGGATCACGATTCTGCTGGAATGGACTCGCGATACGGTAGTCGATTGACAGCTCTGTTGCAAACGATTCGGCGATCATTATGCTGAAAATTAAATTTCAATTCTAGTTTTGAACGCTGGAATTTTCGAAAATCAATACCACCATTGGATTTCTCCTGCTTTCTTACCCAAACTCCGAAATTTTCAGATTTTTAGCTCAAAGTGTCGTGAGATGTGGTGTTACTGTAGTTTGGTGTTTGCAGACCAAACATCATAGCTTACGACACTTCGAGATAGAAAGCTGAAAATCGCAGGGTTGGGGTAAGAAAGCATGAGAAATCGAACGGTAAACTCAGTTTTCAAAAACCTTGAACCAATGGCCTAGAAAACTGGATTTCTAGGCCACTGGATAGACTACTCACTCCATAACCTCCTGATGCATTCTCACATCATCTGGATTCATTCCATCCGTATATCCCAAAATACTTCTCTCAATCAGTATCGCATTATCTCTTATCAGCCGTCGATACTCTTCCAATGCGAAATTCTTCTCCTCGGGTACAGTATCCCTTTGTAGTTTGCCAACTCCTTCGAGAATTTTTCGCGATTCTTCAGATGATTCCACATAGTTTCCACGACGAATCTCAATAGATTCTGTGAGATTGAAGCTTGTCGTTAGGGCTTTGGCAAAGTGTTCCTTATCGATATGGGCGGCACACCAACGAATCAAATCCACGTCAGGAGTCTGGAAGTCAGATTTCAACAATGGAATTTTCAAAAACCAATAACACCATTGAATTTCTCATGGCCTCTTACCCTCACTATGAAAATTTCAGCCTTCTAGCTCAAAGTGTCGTAAGATGTGGTGTTACTGTAGCTTGGTGTTTGCGTACCTTACATCAAAACTTACGACACTTCGAGCTACGAAGCTGAAATTTTCAGCGTTGGTGAGCATGGGAAATCTAATGCTGTTTTCACATTTCAAAAATTTCGCACCGGTGGCCTAGAAAATTGAATTTCTCAACCACCATTTTTTTAGGGCAATTTAGAATCATTTTCAGTCATTTTTACCTGAAAAGCACTGCTAACATTCCATTGCGAATAAATCAGAGCCGACATTCTTGCTTGTGCTCCATTCCGAACCCACATATTACAATTGATTTCCGATCGTGCCACCTGGATTCTGATTGGATGTAAAATCAGCATTCGCATCATTGTTTCATCTTTTAAGAGTGTCGATTCGATGTATTCGCTGAATCCATCGAGTTCAGTGAAGTGGGTTAGCGCCGTAGAGATGTGTCTGGAAGGAAAGTTTCAGATTTCCCCGCTAGAATTTTCAAAATCCAATACCACCAGTGGATTTCCCGTGCTTTCTTACCCCAACACTGAAATTTTCAGATTTTCAGCTTGAAGTGTCGTAGGATGTGGTGTTACTGTAGTGGGCTGTTTGCAGACAATGCACCATAGCTTACGACACTTTGGGCTAGAAGGCTGAAAATTTCAGGATAGGGGTAAGGGCTCATGAGAAGTCGAATAGTAATCTCCAATTTTGTAAATTCTGAACCAATGGCCTAGAAAAATGGATTTCTCGGCCACACCAACCTGTGCAATGGAATATGAAATGACACCGTATAGGCTTGTGCTCTCAACAGTTGACTCCATTCCGCTACTCGTTGCTCTTCCCCGTCCGAAATTGGCCAAAGTACATGAAACCAGTTTTCCAAATTTTGAATGACATGATCGAAGAATTTCTTCGCTGCTTCCAGATTTTTCTCCGTTTGAATTGCCGCCACAATGTTGAAAAGTGTGACTGCGAGTGTCTCGAATTCCAGAGTGTACGCTCTGTAAGTACTGATCGATTCGTGTAAATCAGGATTTTTTTCGGAATTTCAGATTTCAGCAATGAAATTTTCAAAAACCCATACTACTGTTAGATTTCTCATGCCCTCTTACCCCTATCCTGCAATTTTCAGATTTATAACTCAGAGTGTCGTAAAATGTGGTGTTACTGTAATTTGGTGTTTGCAGACACATCACATCTTACGACACTTTGAGCTAGAAAGCTGAAAATTGCAGGATAGGGGCAAGTTGGAATGAGAAATCCAGTGGTAATCTCAGATTTCGGAAATTGCGAGCCGGTGGCACAGAAATTTGGAATTTCGGAGAAGTTTCCAGACTTCAACGCTGAATATTTCAAAAACAAATATCATCCTTGAATTTCTCATGCTCTCTTACCCCAACTATGAAATTTTCAAATTTTTAGCTCAAAGTGTCGTAAAATGTGGTGCAACTGTAATTTGGTGTTTGCGTACCGTACCTCATATTTTACGACACTTGGAACTAGAGAGCGGAAAATTGGAGGATATGGGTAAGGAGAGATGAAAAATCGAATTCTGCTTTCATATTCCGGAAATTTTGAATCAATGGCCTAGAAAATTGAATTTCTAGACCACCGCTTGAAATTTTCAACCATTTTCAAGCCTTGAAAATGGTCGCAAGGCTCATAATCAATTTTCAGCTAGAATTTGCAAACTTTCCAAGTTTTCAGCTCAATTTTCAAGATTTCAAGCAAAACATTTCAGTTGTTCAGTCATAATTTTCAAATTTTCAGCCCCAAAATTCTCAGATTTCCAGCCAAATTTCCTTACCTCTGCACCTCTTCCTCTCCATCTCTCTCCTGTGCATTTCCGGAAATAATTCTCCACTGCGGATTCATTCCCTGCATTTCACACATCATTCTCATATAGGCACCACCGAAACATTCCTCATCGGAAATCGAATCGACTGCTAGGTTGGTATGCGTGAGCACATTCTGAATGTCTCCCATCACGAACCAATAACCATGTTGACTGATTGCCTGGAATTGGAAATCATATAGACTGGAATTTTAGGATTTGTTTCAAAATTCAAAAAAGTCAATTTTAAGCGATTTTTTGTCCCTCTTTTGGTGGTAGCTTAGGAACCCGAATTTTGAGAAAACTAGGTCATGGACTCCACAAATCGATGATTCGTATTCTGAAGTGTTCAAAACGAGTTTAAAATTCTTCAAATCTCAGTTTTCAGGCAAGTTATGATACCTTTTAGGTGATGTCATAGAAAACCAAAAAAATCAACTACCGTAAAACCTCTAATAGAACGACACCGTCCACTTTGAGCCTATATATCTCACTTCTTTTGAAAG
>NC_013486.2:4991762-5013790 GCF_000004555.2 Caenorhabditis briggsae | reverse complement strand
AGATATATAGGCTCAAAGTGGACGATCCGGGTGTCGTTCTATTAGAGGTTTTACGGTATATTAATCAATGAAACTACAAAATTAGGTAATTAGAGTTTATCAAAATAAACTTAAAAGAGTTCTCTGAATCTTGTAACACAGCTCCTGGACATTGTTGGGCGGAATTATGATCATTTTCGAGTGGTGGCCTAGGAACCCAAATTTTGGAAAAACTAGGCCATGTACCACCTAAATTGGAAGTTCGTATTCTGAAACGGGTATGAGCCTTTCAAACCGGTGGCCTAGAAATCCAATTTTCTAGGCCACTGGTTCCAAACTTTGAAAATCTGAAAACACCATTCAATTTCTCATGAACTCTTACCCCTAACCTGAAATTTTCAGCCTTCTAGCTCAAAGTGTCGTAAGATGTTGTGTACTGTCTTCAAACACTAAGCTACAGTAACACCACATTTTACGACACTTTGAGCTAGAAAGTTGGAAATGTTAGGGTTGGGGGTAAGAAAGCGAGAGAAACTCAATGCGTATTGGTTTTGGAAGTGGATAATTTTCCAAGCAATTAAGACTAATTAAGACCGTTTAAGCGTTAATTACCGCATTTTTGGCCATCGTCATCACTGTCCACGGTTGTCGTGGCGGTTGAACAGTCATATTCAAGAATCTCGCTTTCTCTTTGAAAATGTTTTGGGCTTCTGTAAATCAGGGGGTAATTAGAGGGTAATAAGTGACCAATTAACTCACTTAGGGAGACTTCTGAATTCACTAATCGCTCGCAAATCATGAATCGTGTCACCTCGAATATCGTTCGGACCAAATGTACACTTTCGTTCAATTCTTTACAAAGTTGAGCAGATGAGAGCATCTGTAATTTGTTAATTGTTTAATTGGTGGTGGACTAGAAAGTCAAGTTTTGGGAAACTAGGTCATGGCCTAGAGATCGAAAAAGGTAGGTCATGGAAGATTGCAAATATTGATTTTGAGTCAAGTTATAACCTATTTTCGAGTGGTGGCCGAGAAATCCAAAAAGTTAGGCCATGAGTGCCTAAACCATTTCTAGTCAATTTTACATAATTTTCAAACATTTGTCACGAATTCCCAGTAATTTTTAATCATTTTTAATCAATTTTTGGCCCATTGCTCCTTAATTACCTGTACAGTAACATGAACTGCACGACTACACGTCGGCGAGACACGATCCTCATTTCGATGGATGCCATTTTGACTGATGCACAACTCGAAAATCACTTTTCCACAAATCGGATACCATCGGAAGAATCGATACGCGAAAGCGTCCTGGAAAAGAGAAAGTTAGTGGCCTAGGAACCCAAAATTTCGTATAACTAGGTCATGCAAATAAAATTTATCAGAACACCTTTAAAAGGAGTTCCAAAACTTTGAACGCAGCTTTCAGGTCTCGAAAATTATAATTTTCAACAAAGTTATGGTATTCTGGACTAGAAATCCAAAATTCAATTTTCTAGGCCACGAGTTCAAAATTTCAGAAATCTAAAAACGTCATTCTATTTCGCATACTCTATTACCTCTTTCCTGAAAATTTCAGTTTTCTAGCTCAAAGTGTCGTAAGATGTGATGTTACTGTAGCTTGGTGTTTGCTGACACTACATCACATCTTACGACATTTTGAGCTATAAAGCTGAAAATTGCAGGATAGACGATCACACCAAGTGTCAAATCCAGAAAAAGTTGTTTTTAAAGAAAGTTATGACCCTTTGATGGCCTAGAAATCCAATTTCCTAGGCAACCAGTTCAAAACATCTCAAATTTGCAATCCCCATTCGATTTCTCATGAACCCTTACCCCTATCCTGCAATTTTCAGCTTTATAGCTCAAAATGTCGTAAGATGTGATGCGTTGTCTGCAAACACCAAACTACAGTAACACCACATCTTACGACACTTTAAGCTAAAAATCTGAAAATTTTAGGGTTAGGGTAAGAAAGCATGGGAAATTCAATGGTGATATTGATTTTTGAAAATTCAGTCTTACTCACCCGATATCCGGGCTCCGAGAGCAAGCTCAGCCCAAAATTGACCAAATTCTGTGGGAAAAGTTGTCGATTGATCCAGAAAATGAGCTCGTCGAGCAGCGAAAAGCATTCAGTGTCCGCAAGAGTTTGAACCAACGAAAAAGTTTGAGTTTTCGTCGGAAGCACCGATTCTCGGTCGTTTTTGAACGAATGGTAAGTGCGCCAGTCCAGCGAGATGTCTATTCGACCGACGGCTGAAATTCAAAAATTCGAATTCCCGCTCATTTTCGTTTTATGGAGCGCATTTACTGACTTCCATCGAAGTGGTCTCCTGTCTTCTCGGTCAGCGCTTTGTAGAGCGCCTTGTTTTGAAGCACCTCGGAGACAATCAGACGCATTGGACCACCGTAGTTTGAGCATTCCTGAAAAATGATTGATGGCCTAGAAATTGAAAAAGTTCGGCCACGGAAGTTTCCAAATTCGAAACGCTGGTTTTAAAAAAGTTAAGGTCAATTTTTAATGGTGGCCTAGAAACCCAAAACTTGAAAAGTTAGGCCATCAATATTTTGAATAGAAAAAAGAACGCTTGGCAGTTAGAGACAAGTTTTGTGAGTATCAATTTTTGTCAATTTATGAGAATTTTAAGTTGGTGGCCTAGAAATTCAGATTTTCGATAAACTAGGCCATGAACCTCAAAAATCGATAATTCGTATTTTGAAAGATTCATAACTAGTTTCAGATATCGAAAAGCTTGTTTTCTAGGAATGAAATGTTTCAAGTGGCGGCCTAGAAACCCTAATTTCTAGGCCACTGGTTCAAAATTTCTAAAATCCAAAAACACCATTCGAATTCTCAGGCCCTCTTACCCCTATCCTGCAATTTTCAGCCTCCCAGCACAAAGTGTCGTAGGATATGATGTATTGTGTGCAGACACCAAACTACAGTAACACCACATCTTACGACACTCTGAGCTAAGAAATCCAATGGTGATAATGGATTTTGTAATTTCCGAGATGTTACCTGCAAAAACTCGATAATCTTATTGGCATGTGCAGCGTCCGCGGCCGCGAATGCTCCAATATCGAATTGTGGTCGACGGGTGACCGGCTCATCGGCCGTCTCATGATGAAATCGTTCTTCGGCTTCTTGGTAGCGACGTGTCTGGAATTTTTTTTTCAATTTTCAGAATTTCAGATTTCAAGGCTCGAACTTTTGAAAACAAGCATTAATGTTGGATTTCTCATGCTTTTTTACCCCAACTCCATACTTGTAATCCGGGCCTTCGCGGGCCCTGCCTAACTTCTTTCAAAATCTATATTTTCGAACCAACTAAATCAAATATGATAGAGCTCCACGAGTACTACAAAACTGTATTATTTGGATTACTGTATCTTATCTATGAACAAAGTTACAGATCATAAAGTGGCTTTTCTCGCAGGGCCCGGCAGGCCCGGAACGGGTCTGCTTTTTTGCTCCTTTTGCTCTGTAACTCTGTTCATAGACAAGATACAGTATTCCAAATAATACCGTTTCGTAGTACTCGTGGAGCTCTATCATACCTGATTGAGTTGGTTCGAAAACATTGATTCTGAAAGAAGTTATGGCAGGGCCCGCGAAGGCCCGGCAAAGGCCCGGATTACAAGTATGCCCAACTCAGATTTTTAACTCAAAGTGTCGTAAGATGTGGTGTTACTGTAGTTTCGTGTTTGCAGACAATACACTGAATTTTACGACACTTTGAGCTAGGTGAAAATTGCAGGGAAGCGGTAAGAGACTATGAGAAATCGAATGGTGTTGTCAGATTTCGATAATTGCGAACCTGTGGCCCAGAAAATTGGGATTTCTAGGCCACCAATTCAAAAGGATCATAACTTCTCTTAAAAATGTATTTTTCGAAATCTGAAACTTTTTATGAACCTCTCAGAATATGAGATTCATGGATAGCATGGCCTAGTTTTTCTAGAAACTGGGTTACTAGGCCAACGAAAATAATTTAAACAGTGCTCACCCATCCCCGAAAATCCAAAAACATTCGAACAAGAAGTTTTGTGACAATATATTCAGCCAAAACAACATCTGACATATCATAAGAGGGTCTTTTTGACTCGTCTCCATGATCTGGACAATTTCCACTTTCTCTGATTACATCCTGATTTCCACAATCACATGCACCACCTTCTCGAGAGAAGAAACGAACGTAGTCGTGTCCATGATGCCCATTCGCTTCGAAACACACCTCACAGAGGGACATACCTGGAAGGATCATGGTAGTTTGAGCGAAAAATGTCATTTTAGGTCTTTTTTGTAATTTCCAGCTCCGAAAAAAAAAGTGTGTTTTTTTTTGAAAATTCCGATTTTCCAATGTTCTAATTTTTTTTTAAACGAAATTTCAATTTTGAAAATTGCCGAAAAATTTGGAAATCTGGACTACGGGACACATATAGTGACAGGAAAAAAGGCTTTTTTTTTTGAAAAAGTAGGAATTTTCTCAATATTTTGAGCTGTAAAAAGCAATTTTCTGGTTTTGTGGACATCTGGGCGCACTGATAAAAATACTAAAATTTGAATTTTTGTGTTGAAAAATCGGGATTTTTAACTTCAATTTTCACATTTTTCCGGTCTATCTGTGCATCCAAATGTCCGGATTTCCGCATTTTTTGAGTGAAAAAATCAACTTACAAGGTGTGAAAGCACATGTATTACATCGATATGCCACCGCTTCATTCTCCCAAATATTGTTGCATTTTAGCGAGAAATTCACTTTTGACACTAAAAAAAAAGTGTTTTGACTGAAATTTTGATTTTTATAACGTTCTTAGCACTGAAAATAGCTTTTTCAGGTGATTTTGGGCTAAAAATAAAAATGTTTCAATTTTTTTTCATCAATTTTAGTTCAAAAAATCCGATTTTCCTATTTTTCAACTCGAAAAATCGCTAACTTTTCTCCTTAAACTCCAAATACGGTTTTCCCTGAGCAATGAGCACTCGGAGCACTTCAAAGTCCTTCTCCTCAGTATACAGCCGTTTCGAGATGAATAAATCCAGAAAATCATCCAACATTTGTGCTTTGATTCTCGTTTTTTTGTCAAATTTTCTCCAATTATCAATTCCTTCCGCAATCGGATATCCGACGGATTTCAGCTCTTTTGCGATTTGTGTCCAATGGGCGACAGCCGGATAAACCATTTCCATGATAGCCAAATCGGCATCGAAATTCAGAAGCGGTGCGATGTGCCAATCGTCTTTTTTGAAATTCGGACCATTGGCTGAATTTTGGTTTTTTTTCCTATTTTTGAAAACCCATAACACTAACTTGATTTTTTAGCAGCCCCATCATAATCTTCTGGATCTGATATCGAGCCTAACGGCTCGCCAGGTGGCATTCTCTGAAAATTTCTTTCTGAAAATTGAGATGAGAAATAAGAAGAACAATTAAAAATCTTTATTTTAAAGCAAGCAAAAAAGTGAAAAGTGTGAGTGAGGAAATAGTGAAAAAAGAGAGTGGCAAAGGGAACAGACGCAGACACACAGACTCTCTTCGCCCCCATGTTATTGACATGGAAGAAGGCGAAGGAGAAGAGGAAGAACACACGCTCTTTTTCTTCAGTAAATATGAAAATGAGAGAGGAAATTCTGGAAAAGGGCATGTGACATATATTTTCTTTGATGAGATATCTGAATGTGCTCTTTCCAATTTGAAAAGCGAGGAAATGACGTTAAGGAAATGAGAAAAAATTATATGGATCACAAGGCAGCAAGAGAAAATGAGGAAGTAAAAAATTTGAGAATTGAAAAAAAAAATTGATTTTGTAAAATCAGATTTTCAGCAGTTTCTGAAACATTTTAAGGGTTTTTGAACTAATTTTTCGATTATTTTCACAATTTTTCACTCTGGAAATTAAAAATTTCCCCAAATTTAGTCAGATTTCAGGTTTTCTTTCAATTTAAAAATATTTTTCAGCTTCAAAAAAATTAATTAAATCTTCTCCGAGAGGACTTCACCAGCTTTCCGTGTCGATGTGACAAAGCTCTGTAACTCGATGCGCCTTCAATTTTTTACTCATTTTTCGAATTTTTCAACTAAATTTCTTCTCTTTAAAGACTTTTTCCCTGTTTTTTCATTGAAAATAAAATATTTCATAGTTTTCTAGACCTACCAAAAATTGTATTTCTCAATTTATTTTTCAGATACAACAAAAAAATGAACGACAAATATCCGAGAACACAAACACCTCGAGTATACGGCAAACAGGATCAATTGTTCGGACGACGCCGTTTAGAGCCAATCCTGGTGAAACAAATATCAATTTTTGGCTGAAAAAGTGATTTTTTCAGCAAATATCTTCGCCAAAAACCGAGTCTCCAACTGGACGAATCGCTCATTGGTTTCCAGAAAATCCAGATTTGCTCAGCCCACCACCGCGGGTCAATACTTGGTCTTCAGTATCGAATGATCTCGAATCGCACAAAAAGGAGTATAATAGCACATTCACAGTACGAATTACTATAAAAATTACTGTAAAATGCTGAAAGTGTGCTAAAAATTATCAAAATTTAGTTGAAAAAGTCTTAAAATTTTCAAAATGTTTTTCTTTCAATGTTAATCCACAAAAAAAATTCCAGCAAGCTCAATACAGTGAAAATTCGTCGAATCTCCCAACGAGCATGAATTCTCCATACGAAATGAAATTGGACGAAGTCAAAGACGAGCTAGAAAAAATCGATGTGAATTCAAAAAACGCGGAAGATGAGAAATCGAGAATTGAGAAGATTCGAGAAGATTGGAAAGCAAAAGAAATGACAGATCCAGAAAATTGGCCGAAATTGAAATTGAAAGAGAATTATGATGAGGACCCGCTCTATCAGACGAAGCAAAGCGAGGTAGAAGGGGATTTGAAGAGATTTAGGCATTCGAAAATGACCACGAAAACTAGTGATGAGCAATGTTCGGAGGAAGAAGAAGACCTAGAGGAAGAAGATGAAGAAGACGTTGAAGCGGAACGAGTGATTCAGGAGAATAGCAGTGAGGATAATCGATTTGAGGCATCGGAATTGATTGAATACAAGTGTCATGATTGGTGTATTGCGTTGAGAATCGATCGGCAGAAAATGGAAAATGGCGATTATCAGGTAAGGAAAAAAAAAAAGCTTTGAAATTTTTTTCTCAAAAGCTTTGAAATTTTAAAATTTTGGAATTTCAGAATTCTAGACTCTTTAAAGGAGACCAGACATCAAAAAAGTTTTTTTTCTGATATTTTGCCTAGAGAAGCGGTACAGCGCCTCTACCGGCTGAGCTACGGGGGCGCGAAGCCTTCGCAGCGAAGGCGATTTCGCCCCCCCCCCCAAAACTGTCCCCCAAACCTTTTATCTGTCTGGCCTCCTTCAAACATTCTATTTTCGAATTTTTGCCATGAGTATCTGAAAATCCCAAATTTTCTAATTCTCTGATTTCCAGCTGCTCGTCTACAGTTACAAGCGTGGCATCGAACGTCTGATCGTCTCAATTCAACAAATTGATTCACTCGGAACGTCTCTCCTCTTCAAATATCGTTATCGAGCAGACAACCAATCAATCGACGTCGTTCAAATCTATTCAGCACTTCCGTCAACCGGTCTAGTCAGTCTAAAATATCGAACGAATAAAAGCATCGAGTTGCGAATTTATGGACTTGTGAATTTTGTGGATTTCGAGAAGGATCCTGGACAGTTCTCGCATTCGACAATGATATGGACCGACGTGATTGGACCGATCTATTTGACGCCGGCAGAGAGAACAAATATTCGAAGAAAGAGTCAATATTCAGAGAAGAACCTGTTCGCACCACTCAGAATGTGTCAATTTACCGTTAAATCCGACTTTTCAAAGTAGGAATTTGGTTGAAAATCGTAGATTTTGAGTTTGACTTTCAGATTTCTCCCATAAAATTTGTCTTTAATTAGCTGGAAATGTTCTGAAATTATCTTTAAACTAACTTCATTGAAAGTCAAACGAAAAATGTAAAGAAATTCTACTGAAATTGAGCTGAAATATCTATACTTTCTAGTTTAAAAACACTAGAAACTGCTACTGAAAATCTGAAAAACAAGAATTTCAAATTCTTGGTTTTTGAAGTTTTCAAAATTTTAAATCTGAAATTCCGAACTCTGAAAATCATATTTTGGAATATCAGAGTTTCAGCTATATTTAATTTTTAGATTTCTAAATTTCAAAGTTTCAGCTCTTTGCCGAACGGAAGTATGATCAAATGGAACGTAACCGCCTATACTGCATTACAAGAAGAAGTACAGAAAGATGGCATTGGACGCAATTTCTGGCCGGCCAGAATCATTCGAATGGACGATTTGGTTGTAAAAATGAAGGTAAGTGCTGAAAATATTTAGGCCTGAAAGCTACCTAAAAAAGTTCATACCGTAAAACCTGTGTTAGAATGGCCCCCTGTAAATGGCCCCCTGTAATATGGGCGCTTCCAAGAGAAGGTTCCGAATTTCCAGAATTTCCACCACTCTTAGCAGCTCTGAAATTGAAAAATATGTGGGATTCTGAGATTGAGATATTTGACAAACTTGAAATTTTGAGAATTTCCTGTAAAAATACTCTGAAAACTCGGAAATTTCTGAATTCAGCGAATTCGACAATTTTCAAGTGAATTCAATTTTGAACTAGAAGTTTACCGACTTTAAAAATGACCGATTTTCGAAAAAATGATCGGTAAAATGAATGAATCCTCTGGAGGTACTTAGCGAATGCCCTTCTAATACAGGTTTTAAGGTATCATTTATCCTAATTTCAGATTCTTGCACGAGAAGTGAATACAAAAGAAATGCAACACAAATACCTTCAGAATAATACAAACGGTGGAACTACTCTAACCTCTCAATCGAATCGAGATCTTCGTGTCTTTTGTGGTCCTCATCTCACTGGAATTCTCAATTCCGCCGGTCCCAAATATTTCCAAGAGGGAACTATGATGGCATTCGTTGTTCCTTATTATCAGAATCGAGAATTCGCCTATTTCGAAGCGCTGATCGCTGGACCGCCCAGAGTCGTTATGATAATTACCGAAGGACGTTATCTCAGTTATACACCCAAGACATGGCCATCGAGGGTGCAAACGATGAGAGAGAAGTATAATAAGATCTGTGAGGTAAGAGAAATCGGCCTAAACGACTAGAAATGGTCAAAAATACATTAAAATTGTTCGAAATTGCCCAGAGTTTCTGCGAAATATTCCTGAATTAATCATCCAAATTTTGCTGAAAATGGCCCAGAAATTCGTTAAAAATGATCCGAACAATCACCAAGAATGGTTCAAAAATCTCTGAAAGTAGTCCAGAATCCACTAAAAAGTCTGAATTTCGATAAAAATAATTCAAAATCCACTAAAAATGATCGGAAAATTTCCTAAAGTTCGCTAAAAATTGTCCAAGAATTGTCTGAAATTCACTGAAAATTATCCAAAAATCATCCCAAAATCATAGAAAATAATTCAAAAATCACTGAAAATGGTCCAAAATGCGTTTAAAAAATTGTCAAAGAATTTTCCAGAACCCAATAAAGACAGAATAAAATTTACTAAATTTGGCCAAATTTTGGCCGCCAAAATCCACTAAAACGATCCTAAAATTGTCCAAAATTCACTAAAAATGGTCCAACAATCATGAATTTTCAAAAAATCTAAAATTCCAGACAAAACCAATAGTCCGTCCACTACCAACCAGCATGAAACTCGACGAATACCGTCAAAAATATCGTCTCGGATTCAAAGAATTCAATTTTGATTTTCAATAATTTTTGAAGCCCCGCTCACTTTTTTTAGGGCCACGCCCACTTTTTTTAAAGCCCCGCCCACATTTTCTGTACCTCCTCCGTATTCGCTCATTGTATTGTTGTTGTTGTCCATGAAAAACGCACATTTTATTAATTGTTAAACATTCTTTTACAAAGAAAAGTTTTTTAATTTTTAAAGTTTAAATTTTCATTCAAAAATTTTGTTCTAATTATCCTTAACACATTCACGCCCCTCGTTGTCGAAGGATCCTTCCAGATTCAAAACGCCAATATCGACCCATTGCTCATCGGTTGGAGTGCCTCCGTGAATGAATTTCTTCGGGATGACGAATTTGATCTTGCGGGAGCAAGGCTGGAAGTTTTAAAATTCTAAGAAATATTTTTGTGTGGCTGGACTTCATAATTTCCAAAAAATACCGGGAATTTCAGAAACCTCAAAAAAATGCTGAAATTTTTCTAAGAATTCCGAAATTTGGAATTCCGTTTCAATGATTTTTTGTTTTTGAAAAACCATAAGTTTTCCGATTCTGTGATTTTTCGATTTCTAAAAAAATGTGAAATTAGAATTTTCGAAAATTCTGAAGTTTGAAATATGTAGAAAATTTCCAGAATTTGAGTTTTCGAAGAATTTTTTGAGAAATCCGGTTTTTGGAAATTTAGCATTTTCGATAAACTCTAATGATTGAGTTTTCTGAATTTTCTATAAAAACTTATATTAAAATTTTTTTCAAAATCACTAAATATTCGTTTCTCTTGATTTTCCGATTTCAGGAAAATTCCTAAATTCGAATTTTTGGAAATTTCATAAATTCTGATTTCTGAAAAAAAATCTAAAATTCGCTAAAAAGGTACATCATCTGATAGAGAGAAAACGAAATGACTTTAGTGAGAGACGCAGGCAGTTAGAGTGTCTCGTTGTCTGCGTCTCTAGCCTCCCAGCCTTCAAATTGACATTTCTCGGCTTCTAGTATGGCTAGAAAAGTGGTTTTTTATGCAAAATACTTCAAAGTTCCTAGACATTACCTCAGCAGTAAATATTCTAGAAATTTTGAACTATTTCGCGACAAAAATCACTTTTCTACGCCCACTAGAAGCTGAGAAATAGCTATTCATAGGCGCACACAACGAGACACTCTAACTGTCTGCGTCTCTTCATAACTTCAAAGCACCATATCACGGGTTCTAGAAGAGCTAGAAAGCTAGTTTTTGTTTCAGTAAACTCACAGTTTGCTCATCTTTACACTCGTGCCAAATGTAGAGAACAGGATCAATGGAAGTCAATTCATGAGTGGATCCAGTCAATGCAAATGCGCCATCCTCGCCAGTTCTCTTCTCATCCAAAGTGTCGTCTGGATCCGGCCCCGTATCGATATCCACAATTCTGACTTTTGTATTATTTGCAAAAACAGTTCCACATTTGAGAACTCCCTTCACTGCGACACCTTGTTTCCGCATTGCAACGGCTACTCCGATGAGAAGGAGCACACATAGAACCAACTTCATTTTTGGTTCTGGAAGAACTTAGAACTTTTTTTAAAAATACAGCGGGAGTAAAAAAAGAAGAGACAAGAAGAGTGTATACGTTATCGGAAACAAAACACAGCAAGCACTCTAGTAGAATAACCCACTTAACTTTTGTATTTGAGCCCATATATCTCGTTTCCTGTAAAAGATATCAATCTCGTTTCCTGTAAAAGATATCAACAAGTGGTCAACTGACAAAATGTTTACCATATTATCAGAAGCGTTTTATCAGTTGATCACTTTTTGATATTTCTCACAGGAACTGAGATATCCCAGCTCAAAGTTTATAGTGTTCTAACATTTTCAGTGAATGCTAGTCAACTTTGGAGCACTATAATACGTCCAGAATTTTTGGATTTTCTTGGAACTTTTGGAGTATACTGAACAAAGCAAGTACTTCATTTTTGTAATTTACAACTTTTTTCTAGCTAACTTTAAAGGTGCATAACTCAAAAACTACGGTAGCTCGAAAAAAGTTGTTAACTACAAAATTAAAGCTCTCTTTTTGTTTAGTATTATCTGTCATTTTCAGACAAATCTAAAAATTATAAACTACTTTTGTAGGACTTTGAAACCGGTTAATTTTCAGAAAATCCAAGTATAAGGATTTTTAAATATTTTTTTTCGGTTTTGGGTAATGTAAGACGCTTATTTTTAACTACAGTATACTGTTTGCAATTGAGTGCGTTTACATCAATGTTAAGAAAAAATAGCAAGATCAAAAGTTCAAAAAACGTCCGGTACTGTAGCTGGTGGCTAATCAACCACGTAGCTAATTTGGCACGAAAGGTTCTAAAAGGAAAAATTAAAGCTTTCTAGAAAATTCTAAAGGAAAAATTAAAGCTTTCTAGAAAATTTCAGAAAAATAATGATGAAATTTCGAAGCACCGAAAAAGCTGAACTGATCGCGCCTCGCCGCGACCACAACAACACAAAAGTATTGGTGTTTACTTGAGCGAAAAAAGAGAAAAAGATAAGAGAGGTACGAAACGAATTGAAAATAAGCGAAATAGTACAGGCTAAGTGAGAGACGCAGAGAAAAACTGATAACGCTCTCTCGATCAGTGTTTTGTTATCAAATAGTGAGGATGGGGGCTAAGCGAGAAAGAGAGTTTGAAAGTGTAATGCATCAAGAAATTGGCACGTTTTTGATTGGTAGTGTTGAGAGGAGGCGATGGAATAGAACATAAAAACAGATAACAAGAGAAGGAATCAATTGAACGAGAAGGAATCATTGAGCATTATTATGGGGTGATGCTTAGGGGGAAAACTGAAAATATTGTTGATTTTGAAAGGCTGTTCAGATTTGACCCGAATTTACTGTCGAATTTACTGTGTCTTTAATGACCCTTCGAACTTCCGGCTTAGAGCCTCTGAGTTGATTTATCTCATTACATGTAACAGATAGCAAAAGGTAGTTAACTTAAAAAAGAATTGTTATATTATGACAAACATTCTGTCGGTTGACCACTTTTTAATATCTTCTACAGGAAACAAGATAATTGAGCTCAAAGTGTAAGTAGAGGGTAACATTAAGGAGGGATCTTCAACTTTGACCCAATTTATCTTGTTTTCCGTATGATATAAAAATATCGTCAAGTATGAAAATTATTAGCATATTATCAGTAACATTTTGTTAGTTGACCACTTTTTGATATCTTTTGCAGAAACCAAAATAAATTGGCTCAAAGCTAAGAGACTCTTCTACCACAGGCGTGTTTGATGGTTGCTGGCTTAAATGAATCAGTTACGAAAGAGAAAAATGCATTTTCGGCCGCAAACTTCAAAAATGAAGCAAACAAAAATGAAGCAGATACGCTTCTGAACGAAAAAATTTCGATAAAAAAAACGATTTCAGAAAATTGTGATCTGAAAGATTCTTAACTGCATTTTTCATATCCCTTCCTCTTTAAAGGGGCCAGACATAAAAAAAAAGTTTTTCTGATATTTTGCCTAGCGAACCCCCATGAGGAGTTGAACTCATGACCGACAGCTCAGGGGTACAGCGCCGCTACCGTCTGAGCTACGGGAGCGCGAAGGCGCCTGCCAACCGATGGCCTACATATCCGCGCTGCGATTTCGTCCCCAAACGGCTCTTTTCTAGTTTAGAGGTCCCAAAAAAGAATAGAGGTCCCAAAAAAATTAGAGGTCCGAAAAAAAATTAGTGGTCCCAAAATAAAATAGAGGTCCCAAAAAAGTTTAGAGGTCACAAGAAAAAATAGAGGTCCAAAACTAGAATGCGAATTGTGTAAAAAATTAAAGTTTTGAGGTCTTATAGCAAAATAATTGTTGATGATATAGTTTATACTTCTAATAGGCTTAGGAATGCATATTTTCTGACAATTATCTAAGCCTGACCTGTGAGAGACATCATAATCACGGAGTCATTACTGTATTGCCGAAATTTTCCTCATATGTAAATTGTGGTTCATCAGCAAGATGCAAGAGAATTGGAAGTTAAATTGTTAGGAGTAGTCATATCATCCTATAAGGCCCAAAACTGAAACTACTCACACATTTAAAATACTAGTACATTATTCCAATATCTGTGCGTTTTCAAATTTTGGACCTCTAAACTTTTTTGGGACCTCTAATTTTTTTTGGGTCCTCTATTTTATTTTGGGACCTCTAATTTTTTTTCGGACCTGTAAATTGTTTTGGGACCTCTAAACTAGAAAAGAGCCCCCCCCCCCAAACTGTCCCTCAAAATTTTTGCTGTCTCGCCTCCTTTAAGGCCTCCAAAATTTTACAAAAGAAAAGTTTATCGAACTCAAAGTTATGCTCAAATTCTTGAAAAGCAGTGCATGAAAAGTAGTCGAGGCGCTGTGATCTGAATTTTCTCCCAATTTTCTTATCGTTTTTCAAAGAAAATCCAAAATCAGATACTTTATTAACCAAAAAGAAATTCATAAATTCCTGAATTAGAAAACAATAAATAGCTCCCGAAGTCTCCAAACATCTTAGATTGGATGATTGAGCAAGAACTGCTGAACAGCGTAGTACATTTGTGGAGCTCTCCATTGTGGTGCCATGTGTCCTGCTCCACGGATCGTAATGAAGCTGAGCCCATCGAAAAGTGTCTTGAATCCGGCGATTTGTCTGTCGTACTTCCATGGAGTCTTTTTGAGAGTTCTACGGATTCCGAGCTGATCGGCGAACTGTTGTCCCATCATGAAGTTGCATGCCATGTCAGTGTCTCCGTAGTACAGAAGAACCCGCACGTGATTCTTGACGATCTTCTTGATGAATGGAGTCATGTCGGTGTACTGCTTCTGGTAGGTGGTGGTCACCTTGTCGCTGAAGAAAATGTTTGTAAAAAAGTAAAAAAATAATTATGGAAACGTATATTTTCCGAAAACTTTTCTAGCTTACCTCTTTTCAGCCTTAAAGTTCAGCTTCAAGGCCTTAAAGTATACAGTACCTATTTATGAATTTCACTTACTTCTAGTTGAAAATGGTAAACTTTGGATGTCTAAAAAGTATAGTTGTTTTCAAAGAAAAAGAATGAAACTTTTAAAGTACAGTAAACAAAAAAAAACAGAGCTTCAATTTTGTAGTTGACATTTTTTTGTACGAATTCATTCGAATTAGATAAATCGCTTGAAGTTGTGAAGAAGTACTTTCCACTACAAGTCAAGTTAACTCGGTTCTTAAAAGAGATATTAAAAAGTGGTCAATTGACAAAATGTTTATCATATTATCAGTATCATTTTATTAGGCAAACACTTTTTGATATTTTTGATATGAACCGAGATGAATTGGCTCAAAGTTAGAGATTTGGGGGGACATTCGCAATATTAGAGCTCAAACAGACACAACTAAAATGCTCCTCACTCTCTCGAAATTTGGCTTATTCTTTTAAACAAACATTTGTTTCTAGAAAATTTTAAGAGCTCCAAATTATATTTTTAAAAATTTGACCTAATAGTTCTTTTCTCCCAAAATCTCACCTGCAGATATCCCACTTTCCAAGGTTGAATGGAATATGAATGGCCTTGCGGACCTTTGGATCATTCATGTACGAGAGCATCTCGGTGTCATTGAGGCATGGAACGTCGGCGGTGAGTGGCTTCTCGGACTTATTCTAGAAAAAAAGCTACTCAGTCTCATACATCTGAAAAAAAAAACTCACCTTCAAGAACTTGTAGAGCGATGTCTTAGTTTGATTCTTCAACTGCTCATCGAACTTTGCCATGACTGGAGCAACACCTCTCAACATATGTCTCATTCTCTTGCTGTTAATCGATGGGTTTGGATCGCAATCTCTGTACAAATCATATGGGTTGAGGCCTCCAAACCACAAGAATTGGAAGATGTCCTCAACCATAGTGGCACAGTGTCCAGACACCTGGGTAAGATCACAAGAGTCAATGCATCCAGAGCAGCAGTCTCTCTCCAAAGTGTTCCAGATCTTCTCATCAATCAATCCATGTCCATAAGCGAATCGGACAGATGTGTCAATGTTCAACTTCTCGTTCACATATCCATTTCCAAGAGCCATTCCCTTCAAATTGATTGGGAAGTCCTTTTGTCCATCGACAATTCTGGCAGTCAAGGTTGGAACATAAACTCCTCCGTAGGACTCTCCCATGATGAATGTTTGATGATGACGGAATTGTGGGAATTCGGTGAAGAATTGTTTGACAGCTTCGTAGTTCTCAAGAGATGTCAAGTCGTCATTGGTGGTGATGTTTCCGTCGGTGGCGTAGGAGTATCCGACTCCAGCTGGCGATTCAATGTAGACAACTGAAGCCATCTTGTTCCACGAGTACTCGTTTTCTCTGAGGGTCTTTCCGTCCTCGTTGGCAACGTATGGTCCCATTTCGTTGAGAAGTCCGTCAAGGGAAGAGCATCCTGGACCACCGTTGAACCAGAAGATCAGTGGATCGGCAGATGGGTCGTTTTGGGATTCCACGAACCTGAAGAACATAGTCTATCTGCCGAAAACTTGAGAACGTCTGAGGAACCAGCGGCGAAAACAATATGATCCAAACTGGAACATTCTGGAAGCTTCGAGGAATCGATTCTAGGAACTGGGCTCAGAAAAAAAAGAAAGGATAGTCTAGAAGCTTCTGGGATGCTCAAGTTTAGGGATATATGATTCGAGAGTCTTCTACTCACCAGTAATGCAAAACATGGTTATCCGAAACCTGGAAGAATCCCGAATAATGCTTGAAGTTTGGCTCGAAATCCAATCCTGGCAGGTCCTTGATCTCCTCTCCACACGTCAGTCCGACGATGAACGCGAGAAGCAGAAGGGTCTTCATACCTGAAATAAGCCAGAAAATGAAAGATTCTGCAAGGAAGAAGAAAAATCCACAGAGTGTGTCTGAGACAAAGATCGGCGCGCGGTGCAAATGGATAAAGAGGGCGGAGTCTTCGAGGAGAAGAGTGGGCGGAGCTTAAGATGGCAAGAAAAAGGGCAGAGTGAGGGCGATGGCAGATGGTTGAGCAGGATTTTGAATTTGGAGAAGACACGGATAGATCAAAGGATGAAAGGAAGAAATTGATAGAGGAGGAGTATCAAACTTCACAAAGACACCAATCTGAACAAAGTCTAGGCCAGAGATGAGGATTATGAGAGGGATAGGTTGTGAAAATTTAGAAAGGGCTTCTAGAATTTGGGCCAGCTGCCGGCGGGTGGTCCAGGATGTTCTTTTTTTTGACGGACTTCACAATACGAAAAAAACTCAGAAACTCAGAATCACAGAATTAAAGAATCTTGAAAATTTAAAATCTCAAAATCGTAGAATCTCAGAATTTCCAGCGTTTGGAATCTCAGCATCTCAGGAAAGAGATTAAAAAAAAATTCAGTTTGGAAATTTTATGGAATTTCAAAACTTCCGATTTTGGAATTTTAAGAATGTCAAATGAATTTTGCGGGTTTTTTTAATTTTGGAATTTCCGCATTTTTTTTTCAAAAATTTGAAATTCTGACGAATTTTTTTATTGCTGCATTTTCAAATAATCTGAGAATCCCAGAATCTCAGAATTTCAGAATTTCAGAATTTCAGAACTTCAGAATTTTAGAATTTCAGATTTTCAGAATTTCAGAATTTCAGAATTTCAGAATTTCAGAATTTCAGAATTTCAGAATTTCAGAATTTCAGAATTTCAGAATTTCAGAATTTCAGAATTTCAGAATTTCAGAATTTCAGAATTTCAGAATTTCAGAATTTCAGAATTTCAGAATTTCAGAATTTCAGAATTTCAGAATTTCAGAATTTCAGAATTACGAAACTTTAGAACCTTAGAATTTCAGTTTCTTAGAAATTTAGATTTTTTGAATCACACAATCTCAAAATTTCAGAATCTCAGAATTTTAGAATTTCAAGATCTCAAAATTAGAAGCTTAGAATCTCAGAATCTCAGAATTTCGGAATCTCGAAATCTCAAAATCTAGATAGTGAGAATATGAGATTCTCAAAATCTCTGAACCTCCAAATCTTAAAATCTATTTTCAGATTGGAGGACAAAGTCCAAAAATCACTTTTCCCTCAATTTCCTTTTTTCTGGAACATTCTTCCATCCCCTTGTGACCACTTTTTCCCATCAAAAAAATTTGTTATCATCTTGATGTTGATAACAGAAAAAAGTTTTTGAGGGGCTCAATTCCGATATCACCCCACTTTACAACACACATTTCGATAAATCAAATCGAGAAGAAAAAGTCGAGAGGAAAAATACAACTTTTTATTCTTGCAAAAAGACACCGAGATGCGGACCTTCTCCAGTGATTGATTGGGGTCACAATTGATCAGTGACTGGCACCACCGGCGAAATCAGTGATTATTGAGACCGCTGTCCGTGTCGGTGCCGAACACAACAAAATGAACTTCGGTGGTGGTGAGGATCACGAATTTCTGGAAACAGAGGCGTTAGGAGTATCTTGAGCCACTTTGAGAGCCAGTTTATCTTGGTTCCTGTGAAAGATCAAAAAAGCGTCAACTGATAAAATAATTGTGCATTTATGTTTTACATTTTGTTAGTTAATTGCTTCTTGATAACTTTTACAGGAAACGAGACAGATGGGGTTAAAAAATGAGGTGTGTGCTGAATAGATTTTCGGAGTTTAGAATTTTCGAAAAAGCGAAAATTCTTCAAATAAACCGGAGGATGCACCGAGTAGGGGTACAAAATCTACAATTCAAGTTTACAAAATTTTCGAAAAAAAAATAAATCAAATTTTATACCCTACTGGAACCTAAGTCAACTGTGTATTGTGTTAATTTATTAATTTTTGAAATCTCTTACAGGAACTGAGATGATACGAGTCCAATAATACGATTTAATAACTACCTGTGGATGTGTATACAGAAGTTTGCTGCAATGGTTCAAGTAGGTTGTGAATAGTTGATCACGGTATTTTCTTCTGAAATGAACCTGATTTTTCTTCTTGTGATTTGAAAATTTGAAAATTTGATTTTAAAAACCTAATGATGGGTTCTTGAGGGCAGGAATTTCAGATTTTTGTATTTTAAGTCACCAAAAATTACCCATTAGGCCTCAATTTCCACACAGATACCACTCCGGCAGCTGTCAACGAATACAAATTGGTTTCATCGCATGCCACGTCTACAGTGTATTCAGATGACCCGAAACATAGCTGGTGCGATGGAGATCTGGAATTTTAAGATTCTAAAGTTCTGAATTTCTGAATTTCCGAGTTTTCGAATATCCGCATTTCAAAGTTGCAAGATTTCCCAGAACTTCATATTCTGAGATCCTGAATTTCATATTTTCAGACTTCCCCACTTCGGTTTATTCATTTCCCAAATCGAGCAAACTTGGGATTTCCTATCAAAAATCATCAACCGATTTTCTCCAAATTTTCGAGCTTCTCCACTTGAAATCGTCTGAAATTTCTGAATTGTTTTTCAATAAAATTTTTTTCTACCTTTTCTGTCTCATAAGTTTCATAATCCAGTGGAGAATCCACTCCAAAACTTGCCAAAAATTTTTGAGAAATCAAAAAAATCCGATTCTCAATTTGAAAACCTGCCAAAATCGGATGAAGCAACGGTGAGCTTTCGAGGATTCTGGAACGTTCATTTTTTCTGTTTTTGGTGTCCTAGAATCAAAAACTCACTTTTCATTTTTCTCCAAATTAAAAACGATGCCAGACGAATTTATAAAACAAAGACTTCCATTTAGCACCATTAGCGAAACAATTTCTGGAAATTCGAAAATCTGAAAATTTTCCAAATTTTCGAATTCCAAAACTAGAATTTTCGATGGAGAGTAGAGCTGAAAATTTGGTTTTAAAATTCTCAAAAAAGTTTTTTCTTGAATTTACCGCCAAGAAATGATGACTGGAAAAGATGCGGACTTTTTCATGTTTCGCAAAACAATTCTGCTGAATTTCATGATTTATACTTTTCTGGAAAAATAATGTTTAACAAATTTTCAAATTTGAACAAAGTTGCCTCACCAATAGATTTTTAAGTGATCTCAATTCGATAAAATATCGATTTTGTTCGGAAATTTTGAGAAGGAGAATGAAGATGTTCTGAAATTTGAAATACTTGAAAAACAAGATTGCAGAGTTTGTTAGTTTCTGAAAGTTGAAAAACATTTAAAAATGTTTTTTCAAGTTTTCAGATTTTTTTGAAATTTATAAACTGCTTATTTTTTGAACTTTTAAAAATGAGTTTCACAATTTCAAAAGTTCTGAATTTTTGAATTTCCCAATTTCTGAAGTTTTGAGATTCTGAATTTTCGAATTTCTAAGATTTTTTATTTTTTCTGAGATTCTGAGATTCTGAGATTTTGAGATTCTGAGATTCTGAAATTCTGAGATTCTGAATTTCAAGTTTCTGATTTTCTTGGAACTCTCGATTTCTGAATTTTCGAGAAGTATTTTTTGAATGTCTGACTTCTTGTAGAATTTTAGAATTTTTCAGTTTCTGAAATTATCTGTAACTTTGGAGACATGGAATCTCTAAATGTTGTGTTCTTCTAATCAATATTCAAATAATCCGTATCCGATTTCACGGTAGCATAGCTTTTCTTTGATTCTTCCGAATTTAGAATAAATATAAAATCGTAAACTGAAGAATAGATTTGAGAGAGAACGAAGAGAAAACGAATTCGTGAAAGTGAATGGAACTTTCTTTGCGTCTCTCTTGGATTCACACTATTTCTCGTTTCCGAAGATTCTCGACATCGCCAAATCGGTTGAAAATAAAAAGGAAGGAGAATACGAGAGAGAAAACTCCCTTTTTTCTTCTGTATATGGTCATTTTTGGAGACATTCGAGAGAAAAAAAGAGAGGTTATAAGAGACGATTAATTTTATTAATTGCGTTGTTTTAAAAATGGATTTTCTAATTTTTACCAATTTTAATACTTGAGTTTCTGATTTTTCATTTCTAGTTGTTTAAGTTTTTCGGAACTTTTAGGAATGTTCGGAATGTTGAAAATTCCGATTTAAAAATTCGAAATTTCGGAATTTCCTATATTTTTTAATTTTTAAAGGAATTTTTTTAATTTTTGAAATCTCTAAATTTTGAATTTTTGTTCAAAACTTATTTGCGATAAGCAATCTTTAGATTTATATATGAGTCATTTTCTGAAAATGTTGAATCAGAACCCTTTTTCCAAGGGTCAAAAAACTTCAACTTCCCAAAAAAGTTTTTAAAAAAATTTATAGTGTTCAAAAATGCAATTTTTTTTCTTTTTTTTCGATCTTTATCTCTCAAAAAATTATTAATAAATATGTCAAAACTGTTTGTTTTTCTTTTCCCTCTTTCCTTCTCTTTCTTCCCCCGATTTGCTATTTTTTTAATTTTCTTTCCCATCGAAAAGTTTCTTTGATTTTCTAACATAAGATTAACCCTTTTATTATTTTTTTACATTATTTTTTTGAAAACTAACTCTTTGAAAATTCATAAAAATGTATGAAATCTATATTTTCAATACTTATGGTTAGAAGCTATTTTTTCAAATTGAAGCATTGAGAAAACTTTTTTTCAGCCAAGCAGAAAATGCAATGACCCGTCTGAAATTGGCGTTTCGAACCATTCTAGTCCCTCTGTTTTTTGTTTATTTTTTCCTGCATATCGGTTTCACAACATGGAAATTGTTTCAAGTGGATAACACTAGAATTGGTTATGAGGTGAGCGACTTCTTAAGTTCGGAAATTCAAAAAATTAGAAGACTCAAGTCTCCAAAATTCCCAGATTCTTAGGGCTCTGGAAGGTCATCAGAATTTCGAATTTCTAGAATAATGTGGAAATTCCAAACTTCCATAATTCGAAAAAATCAAAATATTCCGAAATTCGATAAAATTCAAAACTTTGAGAAATCTTTGAGAATCCAAAATCTCAATCTTTCGAAATCCCAAAATAATCTCAAAATTGTCAAACTCAGGAATTCGATCTAGATAAGCACAAAACCTGAAAATTTCGAAAAAGTCCTGAAATTCCGAAACTCGATAAAATTCCGAAATCGCGAAATTCAGAAAAAAAACCAAAAATCGAAAAATTTTCAAAAATTCCGAGAAACCAGAAGTTTCAAAATTCGAAAAATTTGAAATTTCACTTTCAGCCATACTTGTAATCCGGGCCTTTGCCGGGCCTTCGCGGGCCCTGCCATAATTACTTTCAGAATCTATATTTTCGAACCAACTAAATCAGGTATGATAGATCTCCACGAGTACTACAAAACAGTATTATTTGGATTACTGTATCTTATCTATGAACAAAGTTACAGATCATAAAGTGGCTTTTCT
>NC_013486.2:4979216-4988061 GCF_000004555.2 Caenorhabditis briggsae | reverse complement strand
GCTCCTTTTGCTCTGTAACTCTGTTCATAGACAAGATAAAGTATTCCAAATAATACCGTTTCGTAGTACTCGTGGAGCTCTATCATACCTGATTGAGTTGGTTCGAAAATATAGATTCTGAAAGAAGTTATGGCAGAGCCCGCGAAAGCCCTGCAAAGGCCCGAATTACAAGTATGCTTTTAACTTTTCTCCGGAAAATATAAAATACTGAAAGTCCCAAAATTCTGAATTTCTAAAAAAAGTCTCGGAATTCCAAAAGTCTCTGTAAAAATTCAGAAAGCCCCAACTTCGAAAAATCCAAAATTTCGAAAATTGAAAATTTTTTCAAGAATCTCAAAGACGGACCACTTCTCGCCAAAGGTGGAAAACATTTGAAAAAGGGGAAAAATGTGATCGAAGCGATTGGATACGGAAAACTGTCAGCATTGGGATTCGGTGGGGTTCGGGGACAGAAAAGGAGGAGTGAGTTTTTTTTAGGTTTCTTAATTTTCTTTTCACAATTTTTAATAAAAAGTTGAAAAATAGGCCGAAAAAGATCCGAAAAGAGCTCAGATCCTAGCGGCAGGAATCCGAAAACTTTTTTTTTCAGAACCAAAAGTAGTTCAACCAGTTATGGTGCCTAAAGATGAAGGAGTTCCCGAAATTTCGGGAAATGTGAAAATGGTAAACATTTGAAAAGTTGGGATAATTTTTCAAAAATCTGTTTTCCAGAATCTGCTCTCCGAAGCTGAAAATCTTCTAAATCAAACTTCAAAGTCTACAAATTTCATTTATGTAGCAATGATAAATAATGCTTATGAGAGGCTGACGTTGAATTGGATTTGTAATACAGCATCTATGGATGTAAGTTTTTTTTGGAAATTTCCAGGACTTTTAAAGACTTTACTAGACATCTCCAAAACGTTTTAGAAAATCTGAGAAGTCTCCAAAATTTTCAAATAATCCAAAATTCTCAATTTCTTTTCCAGAATGTTCACAACCGCACCCTAATTGTCAGCATGGACCCATCGACATGTACATCAATTCGGTCACAATGGGACGAAACGATAAAATGTGTTTCTTTGGAAATCGAAAATTACAAAAATGGATACGATTGGGGAAAACAGCAATACATCAACATACTAACTTTAAGAGCAAATTTGATGGAATTTTTAACAAAAAATGATATTCCTTATGTTCTAATTGAGACGGATGCGACGTGGTTCAAGGTGAGGGACATCTGAATGAACGGACAAACGAAAAAATTCTTGAAAATTTCATAATAATACATTTTTATGAAAAATAATTTGTCTGAAAATTCGAGAAAAAAACCAAAGAAAAATTTCAGGACCCACTTTTGCTGTTTTCGAACCGAACGAATTCAGAAGAAGACTATGATATTGTGGTCCCAGTGAAAGGATATGACGGTGGAAGTTGGGATACATTGGCATTTGACCCAATGTTAATCAGTCCAACGAATGGATCGAAAATGTTTATGGAAGAAATGAAAACGAGGTTGAATGGTGATAAGAAACTTTATGATCAGGTTGGTTTCTGTTTTTTAGAAATTTAGAATCTCAGAATCCCAGAATCTCAGAATCTCCGAACCTGATAATTTCAGAATTTCAGAAACTCAGAATCTCAGAATATCAAAATCTCCAAATCTCGAAGTTTCAAAATCTATGAGGGCTTTCCTAGATTTTCAATTTCAAAATCTTAAAGTATCACTTCCCAAAAATTCAAATGTCCTCCTAAATAATTCACAACCTCCCTCTCCAGGACATCATGAATCAATTATGTGCGTCCCAAAATAATGGTCTCATCTGTCGACAGTTTTCATATAATGAGATAGCAGATGGCAAATGGTCAGTTCGATTGATTTATGACTCCTTTTCAGAGAGAAATTCAGAGCAAAAATTCAAAATTTTTAGGTACAAAACGGACGAAAGGGATCGAGAAATTCCGTTTATTTTGAACAATAATTTCAATTCTGGGACAAAAAATAAGGAGACAAGACAGGCACTGAATGGCTTCTGGTTTTTGGCATCGAAAACGAATCAATGTGTCATTTCAAAAGTTAATCGATTTATGGAGAAATATGGGAAAAGTTAAGGGAGAATGTTAGACTATTTTTGAAGAAATCCCACTTTTTGTTTTGTAAAATTATCATACCGTAAAACCTGTAATAGAAGGGCCCCCAAACTTTCAACTGTGAGTCAATTTATCTAATGTAAGTTCATTCGGAAGATATAAACAATCTGTCAACTGATAAATTGTTTATTACAATATCTTAAATATTTCATCAGTTAACAGATTTTTGATATCCTTTACAGTAATCGAGCTAATTGAGCTCAAAGTTGGTAGTGTGTGGGCCCTTCTATTACAGGTTTTACGGTATTAGATTGTTTGAGGCACGATTTTTCTTATTTTCTCAATATTCTCATTCTCATATCATTTTTTCACCCCATTCTGATTTTTCTTTCTGGTATTTTTGTTTGTGATGTTTTCGGGTCTATAATTTTTTTTGTGTGAATTGATTTTCAAAAAAAACTCCTTGACAGTATTCTGTGATTCTTATTTTGTTCATAATTTCCTGTGATTCGAAAATAAAAAAACTTTGAAGATTCTGAAAGACTTTTAAGTCGATTTTTGTGAAAATTTCGATTGAAAAAAGCAATTTGAATCGAAAAAGAAACGTATTTAAAAACGTAATTGAGATTAACACTTTCAAAAATATATCTGATAAGATGCAGACAATTAAGTCTTGAAAAACTCGAAAGCTTCACTATGGCTTACGGATATTTTACAATTAAAAACATTCCAATGAAAGAGATTATGATATTACTAATATCATAATTGGACAAGTTTTTTATCAGTTGAACATTTTGAAAGTTCTTACAGGAATCAAGATACCGTAAAACATCTATCAGAAGGGTTTCCACACACATGTCGCTCTTTGCCGTTTTGCTCCGCTATTAGCCATTTTTTTCCGCTATTAGCCGTTTTGCGCCGCTATTCGCCGTTTTACTCCGCTATCAGCTGTTTTTCACCACTATTAGCCATTTTGTACCGCTATTAGCCGTTTCGCTCCGCTATTAGCCATTTCTCTCCGCTTTCAGCGCTATTCACTGTATCGAGCCAAAAACGATCGCAATTAGCCAAAAACACGGGCTATCAGCCGGATTCGTCGGCTAATAGACATGAAGGCGCCGGGAAGGAGCCACTTGAAGCTAAAAAGTCTCTGAGAACCGTGATAAAATGTCTCAAAGTTAAAAGTCTGCTACTTTAGTGTGTTCAAAAAGTTTCATATTTCCGTTTATTGCTACCCTAAAAACCCACCCTTTCCTTATTAAAAATCGCTCTATAAATAGTTTTCGTCTGAACTGGTCGAATCGAAAACGAAGCTTTTCTTTGTGGTTGCTCAGCGAGCCACTGTTGTAATTGTGTTCGATGTAAATGGGCACTCATGTGACGGAGGACACGCTCTAATGCACTTTCCGAGTAGGTTGGTTCCCGATTCGTTGGGGGGAGGTCAGCAAAACAGGAAACTGTCTGGAATTATATATTAAATATTAAAATTCTAATTAAAATTCTAGCTCTCGCTCATCCATAATTCGAACTGCAAGCCATCAGAATTCAGACGAATTAAAAAATCGACATTCTTATATTTATCAGAAATTCGACTTTGAAGGATCTGAAAATCCAAGAAGTACACTCACCTCGGTCTCAATAAAATCTGTTTGTACCCATTTATCATACGTCTGATCTCCTTTGGAATCCGTTTCACAATTCTTCTCCTCCAGAGTAGTTTGTCTGAAATTCTGAAAATTCTAGAAAATTTTGAAACTTTTATGACCAACTTTCTAAAATCCACAGGTTCCAATTCATAGGCAGGTGGGATGTCCAAAACGATTTCAGATTGTGTGCAAATTATAGAAAAGCATTTGGCGTTTTTCGTTGAATTATTCAAAAGACATCCTTCATCACAGTCGCTTATTGATGAAAGATCTGGAAATTTTTCATAGAAGAGAAAGTTTTCTACAGAAGAACTCCAAATTTTTTTCACTTTTTTTGATATTTTTCGTCAGTTTTTCAGAAATTTCTAAAAAAAAACTCATAAATGAAAAAAATATTAATTTCGGTTTTTCGCTATTTACAGAAACCTGGAAAAGTCTTTCGAAAAAATTATTGAAATCAACAGTTTCCTGAAAAAAATTGAAATTTTTCGATTACCTGAAAACAAATCCTCCATTTTTTCAAATATACTTTTGAAATTTGCTTGTAGGAAGTAAAACAGCAAGACATTTTCGAAAACTCAGGATTCCCAGTTTTCGCTTGGATGCGCAATAAGCTTACTAGGGAAGGTTGTAAAAGGGGGGGGGGGTGGAACTTTGTTACGAGACCTATATCATTCGAAAGCTGAAAATGAGAAATTTTCAAATAAATATTTTGCTAAAGAGCTACCAGTTTCGAGAAAAAACTGGTTTGAAATGCGAAAAAATGAAAATGCAAAGGGGGATCCCATGGTGACATTTTGACAAAAATTTTTTTTCGAAAAAACTTGAAAACTTTATAGGGTCATACTGTTTAATTTGAAACTATCTAAATAATCATGTCACATGCTTCGAAAAACTATTTTTGAACCATTTTGTCAAACTATTAGGTTGGTCGGAAAGTAATGCGCGTTTTTGATGTACTTTATTTTTATTGTAAAAACAAAGCAAGGAAATATTAATTGAGGGGATATTGCCCATCATTAATGACCCCTTACTGCCAACGTATGTGCAAAGATTCGATGCCTCTACGAAAGAGCTCCACTGGCTGTGACATTGCCGTGAACCAGAAACTTTGCCGATGTGCCCACTCCTTGCCGTTTGAGCACCAGGTCCATGCGGTACAGCTACACTTTATCACGATCAGTAGTCACTATTTGATCATGCTTTAGAAATTCAAAATACACCAGACCTCGTATTCCACCAGACACATAGAATAACCTTTTCACCGTGCATGCTCGGTTTTTGGGTCGGTTTTGGTGCCTCGCCATGATTTAGCCACTGTCATAATTTACCAATGCAGTCATACTGAGTCCATCTCTCATTCAACATCAGAATTGGATTCAAGAAACCTCGATTCTTTGAACGGCGCAGGAGAAAACTAGAAAGAAAACTGATCCCTTCGATGCGCTTCATCTTGTTATCATCAGAAAGTTCGTGTGACACCCTTTTTCCGAATTTGTTCGTTTTCCAGAATTGTAATTAGGATGAATATAAACTGTCCTCATAGGCAGCGAGTTGTTAGGCACAGTTCCAGTTGCCTGTCCCAAATTATCGCCGACAAAGCTTTTTAGACAAAACTGCGTGTTTTGCTTTCCAAGCATTCGTCGACGCTACTCGATCGTTGGAACCAGCGTCAATAGTGATTTTCGGATGCGGTCGGCTTCAGCGGCTGTTTTCCCGTCTTTGAACTCATGCTAAAAGTAGGCTCAAAAGCGAAAATTTGATTGGGCATCATTTTAAATCTCTTTCTAATTCAAAAATTAATTCAGACAATTAATTTATGAGCAACAACAAAGCTAAAGACATGCTCTTTATGATGAAAAAAAAATTAAGCCAAAGCCATCGTTTACGGGTGAATTAGAAAACCCAAACTTAGCGCGCATTACTTTTCGACCAACCTAATACATTTTGATTTTTGAGAAAAAGAAATTCGATGATTGGTGATTTTGGAAGTTTTTTGATTGTAATTCCAATTTCAAATGTTACTCTATGATCTGCGAAAGTTTTCTCGATTTTCAAAAATCCATGGGCTTGGCCTTGGCTTTTTTACAACAATTTTTCGAAAAATTTTCAAATGTGCTAAAATGAGTTCTAAACGTACAGAAATGATAGAATGAGTGTTTTCATAAGATCTGAAAACTTTATTCTTCTCGAAATCGAGAATCTCGAACTTTTTTTTCAAATATCCTACAATCCATATTACTTCGATAATCACCCAGTAGAATTCAAAACTTGTAAAAACATAAATTCACATTATGTCTCATTGATTCATCACTGTGCAATCCCAATAGCAAACAAATCTGATGGATTTATACATAAAGAACAGAAGAAAGATTTGTAGTGTTGCTCCAAGAAATTTTCGAAAACTATGATGTATGTATTTCTCAAAATTTGTCGAAAAGTAAAATTCTCCAAACCAATAAGTATTTAAATGCAATTTTTTAATGGAAAAAATGCTGTCTTGACACTTTGAAGATTGCCACAAAGACCGAAAAGAAGAACAAAAAAAAACTAGGAATCGAACCTACACCTAGTCAGATACCGTCCTAACTCTTCGCCACTAAACCACTTCTCGCTGCTTTCTCTACGCTCCCCAATGCATATAAGAAAAGGGAGGAGACGCGGCGCTCGGTAGACTCGAAATTGAGCCAAATTTGAAACTTGATTTTTTCGAAACTGGTAGCTCTTTAGCAAAATCTGAATATAGATTTGAAAATGTCTCATTCTCCCTATAAAGTTTTCAAGTTTTTTCGAAAAAAATTTTTGCCAAAATGTCACCATGGGATCTCCCTTTGCATTTTCATTTTTTCGCATTTCAAACCAGTTTTTTCTCGAAACTGGTAGCTCTTTAGCAAAATATAGATTTGAAAATGTATCATTTTCAGCTTTCGAATGATATAGGTCTCGTAACAAAGTTCCACCCCCCCCCCCCCCCCCCCCTCCCCCGTTTAAAATTATATTTGAAAAAAGTTTACAACCTAGTAAGCTTATTGGAGTTTAAGTATTTGCGACGAATTCCGAATTTTTAGATGAACAAATTATGAAATGGCAAAATTGAGGTTCTTCTGTTTTCCAGATTATTCTTTCTCCTGTACTTTCTCGTTTCGGTCTAAACTTTTGGATGAAATTCGACTTTCCAGAAAAAAAACGCAACTTTCGTAAAAAATATTTATTTAAATTAATTGACATTTTTTTTCAAAACAAATCCATTGAGTCTCGACCAGATCTGGTTTGCGGGCGCAAATGCATTGGTGCCTAAAAACTGCTTTAAATAGGAAAAATTCATATTTCAAAATTCTTTTTGTGTACCTGGTTTTGATGTCTCGTCGATGCTGGGAGAGACGATGTGGATGGAACGGAGGCATCGAATGGAGACGATTGGAGTGTTGGTGCTGGGTCCCAATCGAAACGTTGGCCTCGTCCTTGTGTAACGTCATGTTGAAGTGGAGCCAACGCAGCCGCAGATGTGGAGGGTCCATTGTTCAAAACACATGGCAGTCCAAAACCTCCATGAGGTCCAGCAAGTGTTGGTCCAATATGCGGGCACCGTCATATACAGAAATAATCGATGAGGGGGGGGGGGGGTCTAAGAATAATTAGGAATACTCAGAAAAAATCAAAAAGACATTTTGAAGCAAAAAAAATCAGACATCCGCTTCGAATAGAAGAGTAATGAATTTTTTGTGCCAGACTCGGGTTTTTTTTACCATCAGGTGAGAGAGGAAGAGAGACGCAGAGAAATTAAAAAAAGAACACATCAAAGGGCAATGTTTTGGTTCGGCACACGACAAAGGGACCTTTGAGGAGAGGAGAGAGACGGAGAGAAAATGTTGGGACATCTTTGGTGCGATGCCGACACTTTCCGACACAAATTGGAAAAATCCAAAAAGTGTGAATCTCAAGCTCTCTATAATCTCAACTTCCAAAAATTTCAAAATTTCTGAAAATCAGAAATTTGATGAAACTCATATTCAGAACATTTTCCAAAATCAAATTCTCAACATTATAAAATTAGAAATTCTTTTTTTATAAAAGTTATTCGGAATTTCTGGGGTTTCAGGAAAGTTAGTAATTGCAAAAAATTAAAATTTCGAATGTGAAATTCAGAAATTCCAAACAAACCTAAATTTTTGAAAAATTCCAGAAATTCAAAGGTTCAAAATTCAAAATTCCAGAAATTCAAAGGTTGTTTTGCTCCAGGGACTCTTTAATTTTGACACTTTGGGGATCGTTTGACTCGGAAAAGAATAATAGAGCTTAAAAATATGTGGGTTGGCAAGAAAATGTGTTTATTTTCAGTTCAAAAAAATTTCGAAATTTACATAAAAAATTCGTTTCGAATAACTTCCTAAGCACTGACAGGTCTGTTGTTGACCAAAGAAGGAGCTGGTGCATTCTCATTTCCAGCATTAGCCTTATTCTTATTGGATCCCCATGCCCAGACAGATGGATATGCAGCAGCAGTAAGATATGGAGAATAGACAGATGGATAGGCATATGCAGATGGATAATAGGCTGCTGAATAGGCTGGGACAACCACTTGTTGATGAGAGAATCCAATCATCATGGAGCAGAGAACGAGAGCGAGGATGCTGAAAAATAATGAGGGTTCCTGTAATAGAAGAATGTTGGAAAAAAAATGAAATTTCAGATCTAGTTTTGGATTATTCATTTTCTAATCTCTCTTAGAAGTTTAAAAGATATTCATAAAATTGGATACTGTAAGACAAAGTTTCAGAGCTCTAAAAAGCTTAGAACAGTTCAATTTCCTTTTAAACGTTTCAGTTTATGGTTCAAAATTTACAATTGTTATCTGTCAGCCTTCTTCGAATTTCAGGTCAATTTCCTATTGGGTACAATTTTCAAGCTAGATTTCGACATAATTCAATCCCAAAAGTTTATAATTTCTAGGTGAAATGAAAATCTTACCACTTGGCGAACATATTGAATTGAAGTTACTTGGAAGTATCATTTTTGCCAAATTTCACCGCTTTTATACACCAGACATCCTCTCTTACCGGTTTCTCCTCAAACCGATTTAACTTTTCTTTTCAAATAAGCATGACACAAACTCCATGAGAACAGTAGTA
>NC_013486.2:4921068-4978882 GCF_000004555.2 Caenorhabditis briggsae | reverse complement strand
AAATCTTCTAAAATTTCCAGCATCATTGCCCTCGTTCTCTGCTCCATGATGATTGGATTCTCTCATCAGCAAGTGGTTGTTCCAGCCTATTCAGCAGCCTATTATCCATCTGCATATGCCTATCCATCTGTCTATTCTCCATATCTCACTGCTGCTGCTTATCCATCCGTCTGGGCATGGGGATCCAACAAGAACAAGGCTAATGGAAATGAAAATGCTCCAGCTCCATCTTTGGTGAACAACAGACCATAAGGAAATTATTCGAAACGAAAATTTTTGATTTTTTTTTGTAAATCTTGCGATCCCCTTTTTTTTGTGCAATAAACGATTTTCTTGCCGAATTTTTCCTTTCAAAAATTATAATTTCAGATCAAAAATTGAAAAATCTTTTGAATTCTACATACATACCATTCCGGATTTTTTAGAATTCTTTGAATGTTCAGGAGTTCTTTTCAAGTTCTAACTTCCCTGAAAATCCTGAAATTCAGGATTTCTGATTTTTAAAAAGAGTTTCTAGAAAGTTCTGAATCTCTTGATTTCCAAAAAAAAAAATGCTGCACTCTAAAATTTCTAAATTTTCCAGTTCTCTTTCTCCCCTTAATTTTATCATCTTTACTCCATAAACCAAATTTTCCTTGTTTAATTTTCAATTTCAAAATTATCACCCAACCGTTTCAAAGCCATAAAACAACGCATGATAATTTTATGACCTTTTTTTCAAAATTTTGCTAATTTTGCTGGTTATCACATTTTGAAATGGCAAGGAAAAAAGTTACATCGTGTGTCTAAAAGTCGTTAAATGATTCAGAAAACTGGGAAACAACATCCTGCTACGCCGTTTTTCGTCATTTTGTGTCGTGATGACAGTATGAAGTTTAGGGTATACACCCCTGTTTTTTTGAAGCCTTTATATCTCGTTTTCTGTGACAGATATAAAAAAAAGGTCAACTGACAAAACGTTGGCTGTATTATGATAAATATTTTGTTAGTTTACTACTTTTTGATATCTGTTACAAGTACCCAGATAAATTGGGTCAAAGTTGGAAACTTTTTTCATATGCGCCATTAGTCGTCGGCCCGGTGCGATACGTCAAACCTTACGACATCTTGCAGACCAAACAACATTACAGTTTCTTCATTACACACAAACACAATACCTCACGGCAAAACTCACACAAATTATTCACAATAGGTATCAGTATCACATGAAGCCACCTCACAGACATATCTCTCGGGTACAGTATACTGATTGGTATTTTGCCATCCAACAGAAATCTCAGTGGCAATGGCTTGTTGATTCAAAACTGCCGTGTTACTTGAGGATTGTTGAGGGAATCCTGGATTCCACAAGCTGTCATTCAGCTGAAACTGAAAACAAAGTTGGAATTTTTGTCGAAAGAATGTGTGCTCTACTAATGATCCAATTATCTGATCCTTACCGGCACAAGTGCATGTCCCACGGGTTGCTGCCAAAAATATCCTCCATTCACATAGCTCAATCCGATGTGATAGACATATGGCTCAGGGAACGAGGTGTCGTTTTGGATGAGCTCTGTAGGTAGTTTTTTGTGGTGCTCAAAAAGGCCTGTCAAAACTTACTAAAAACAAAATCGTGCTTCTGCTTATCAAATTCTGTGACCATGTATCCGGACTTGATCATGTTCTGGCATCCGAGTTTCGCGGGGGCCCATGCGGCAGTGAGTGCTACCGGTTTCAGGCAAACGCCGTATTTCGGTGAGCCATCAACGCCAAATTCTTTGCGGTATTGGTGCCAGAGGCTGGAGCAGAAGCAGTTAGCTGAAAAAGGCTGACAATTGTTTCATGCTCAACATTCTTTGTTCAGCTGAAATTGGACAACAGAGTTCCCCAAGATGAAACCGTTTGTGAAACTGTAGTATCCTCTTCAAAAATAAACTAGCTGTGAAACAAACACAAACTTTTGATTCCTTAAGTGGTTTTAAAGAAAAGTCTCACTCTTAATCATTGCTCCCTGAATCTCCCGAACCAAATCCGCGTCCTCATTCGTGAAGTTGAATCCAGGACTTGCGATTTCTCCAATCGCCTTCACAACTCCCTCATTTCCAGTTTGATCGAATGCCACCGTGGCAATGCTTACTCCAGATGACTTCATTCGTTCTGCGGTCGGACGTGGATCCTCTTCTCCGTCATCTCTATAATCCGATGCGTAGATCAGAACCAGCTGTTTGTAGTTTGAACGAGTCGCGTTCTTTCTGCCAGCGGAGAGCACTGACTCAGCCGCGTCGAGCCCTCTGGAAATTTTATAGAAATCAAAGTTTGGTGCGGGAGACAGTTTGGGGATTAACCGATTTCTCAACCGTGTAGCTCAAAGAGAAGCAGAGAAACAGAATGTCTCGCTTCTCTGCTCTCTCTTTTTATACAACACTATTTCCTCACTTTGCCAAATACACCTCATCCGATGCGCTCAATTTAGGGAGAATTTGGAAAACCGAGTTGAACAGATCATCAGCTGATTGGAAGCGGTTCAGATCGGCTTGCTGGAAAAATTTACTTGTTTTCAACTGTTTATAACTTCCTTCAAAATCAAAGTTTTTAAAGAATTCAAAATGGATTTTGTAGCTCTTTACATTATCTATAAAATGATACAAAATAAGACAACTTTCCAGTTCTGGATAGTTCGGGGAGGAAGCGATAACCTTGAGGAGTCTGAACTCTGGTTCGCCGCTTTCTTCTCAAAAATCTATTGTTCAAAAACAATCATATTGCATATCGATTTGTAGATAATTTCAAGTTTCCCATTTTGCATTTAACCTTTTCCGAAAATAATCACCTTGGAGCAATTTATATCATCTCAAAGCCCCCTTACCACAGTCGCCTGATTGTTATACGTGACCAATCCAACGCGAACGGTCCGTTTATCACTGTAAGCGATTGTTCCGATCCGTGTACCGCCACCAAATATCGTCACGATTTGAGCAGCCACCTGATAACAGTTTCATAACTTTTTGAAGCGAATAACACTTCCGGGAATAGAGAGAGAGGAAGAAAAGTTCAGTTCGAAAATCAATGTTACAGTTTTACGACGTTGTATCTCAAGAATCAGGACAGATACCAAAAAGGACTAGTAAAATTTGCTAAATTTGATGATTTTCTTTTTGTAATTAGTCGTTTTTTGGAATCTCTTAAGGCTAAGGAGATACATGCTTTGGGCTACAATACGCATAAGGTGTTTCAATGATGCGCAAGGGTCGGCAACTTTGACCCAAATTTTCTCGCTTCCTGGAAGAGATTGAAACAAGTAATATACAAACAAATTGTTTGTCATAATATCAAAATTATTTTGTTAGTTGACTACTTTTTGATATCTTTGAGAGCAAGTGAGATAAAGAGACGCAGACGAGCAGCCTCTAGCTTCTCTATCCCCTCCTCCTGAAGCGCGGGCACTTTAAATCGATTTATCTATCTTGCTGTAAGAGATATTTACAAGGAGCTTACTGATTAAATATTTTAAAAATTATGATAAACATTTTGTTAGTGGACCACACTTTAATATCTTCTGAAAGAACCGAGATAAATTGGGAAAAGTAGGCAACTAGGGAGTCTGCGCTCAAGAATGGGAGGAAGCAGAAAAGCTTCTCAGGTTTGACCCAATTTATCTCGGCTACTGTAAAAGATATAAAAAAGTAGTAAACTACCAAAATGCTTCTCATAATATCAAAAATATTTTACTAGTTTACCACTTTCTGATATCTTTCCCAGGAGCTTTGAGTCATATACAGACATCCGGACAAACAAACAAAACAGACAAGATTACCTCTGTTAATCCCGCCTGTGTCATCCCTATCGAATTATCCACAACCACTACCACATCCAACCACAGATTGGATAGATCATTTCCACACGATCTATCGGTTGGCGGATTCTGAGCCAGAATCTCAGATGACGTGGCGAGGAGAAGTAGCCACGTCGCAAATAACAGCATCTGCGACTTTTCCGGAAATTATTTCTTCTAAACAATGACAAATTAATTGAGAAAAGAAGCGAAAAGGTCGCAAAATTTTATGATTTTTTTTCTGAATTTCAGGTGATAAGGAACGAAGGAGAATAATGACAAAACACGTCACTTTCAATGGAAAAAAAGATTTGTCTGAAAATGTCCAAACTGAAAGTTCAACAGAAAAAAATAAGGGTGTGGCTCTTTTTTCAGATATCAGTTCATCCTCTCGATCGTTAAAACCCCCATATTAATATTATGATAATCTGAAAAATTTACTTTCAAAATCTGATGATCCTATTTGCGCTTTGTGTACCCAGAGTTAGTGCCGCTGATAAGAGAAAATGTGTCTTATCAGTGATGATGGCAGGAGGGAGAAAATTGGCTTAAAATACGCCCCCCTACCGCTAAATTTTCAATCAGTGTCTTCTCTTTTTTTCATGAAACTTGTTCTTCAATTTTCTAATTTTTCAGGTTTTTGAATTCTGGAGTCCCCTAACTTTAACCTAGTTTATCGCGGTTTCTGTGTAAGGTATCTAATAGTGGTCTACTGATAAAATATTGCTGATTTTATGATAAACATTTTGTTAGTTGATGACTTGTTGATATTTTTCACTGGAAACGAGTAAAACGAGCTCAAAGTTACGGTAGGTCTTTTTTGCTAGGCTTGGAGCTAGCTTACTAGAAGCCGATTCCTGATGACAGTTTTGGATGATTTTTAAATCAATATAGATCATTCCAATCTAATTTTAAACCAGCGATTGCTCAGCTCAGCCGCTATCCGCTGTTCCACGCGGTACGCCAACTCCCAAAAGTGCATAACCCCAAAAGTGCGAAACCCTCTAAAAATTGGTTCCCAACCATTAAAATATTTAGAATTCGGCATAGCAAAAACTGTCTCAAAGAGCCCCTGGAACCTGAATCTTCAAAAGTCTTTATGCTATTTCGTTGTTCTCTCTTCTTTTTCCGTTGGCTTCCAGCAAACCCCTCAATTTTCAGCCATGTTCAAACTGGTAACTTTGGCACTCGCCTGCGCGGCTTTCGTCTCTTCTCAGACTGCCACTTGGAACCCATGGGATCCGTACACCACAGACACCCCCGGATACCAAGCCTCGACTCCCCCACCAACCCCAGGAGGTACCAACGTGGATCGTGAATGCGGAGGAGACCTCGCGAACCTTTGGCTCGACGTCGTCGTCGTTGTCGATAACTCCAAGGGAATGACTGCCGAAGGAATCACTGAAGTCGCTGCAAACATCGCTACAGTTTTCGGAAACGGAACAAAGATCGGAACTCAGTACACGGATCCAAGATCCACTCGTCTTGGTTTGGTCACCTATAACGGACAGTCGACCGTCGTTGCTGATCTTAACGCCATTCAGTCCATCGATCAGTTGTACAGCACTGTGTTCTCCGCGTTGAGCTCTGTGAGCACATCGGATGACTCGTACTTGGCTAGAGGAATCGGAGCTGCGGAGATGGTTTTGCAGCAGGGCAGAAATAATGGAATCCGTTCCAACTACAAGAGATTGGTTGTTGTTTATGCCTCGGCTTACAAGTGAGTCTAACTAAGGGTTTCCAACTTAACCTGTAGGCCTAGCTGGGGATACACCAATTCCATATAAAATAATTCGGAGGGTACAAAACTTCTGGGGTCATTGGGGTACAAAACAATTTAGGGTCCAGAATCCTCAATTCGGGATACAAAATACCTGAAAAATTCCAACTTTGTACCCCCGAATTGTGGATTTCGATCCATAGATTGCTTGTCGTACCCCGAACTTTTGTACCTTCCGAATTAACTGCTCAATTCCATATAACGTTTTTTTCTGTAATTTGTAAGCTTGGGATTAGGTTATAAGATAAGAATGTGATTATAATCTGATTATCACTAACGAGCACGTTTCCATATTTTTCAACTAAAGAGGATTATCACAGGATTAGGTTCACTTTTTGCATGTAACAAGAGCAGGAAAAAGACTCAAAGTATATCAAAATAAGTTTGTTCACAGAGCGAACTTTCTGGTTTCTCTTCCAATCTAAAATATAAACATATATCTTTCAGGGGAGAAGGAGAACTTGACCCAATTCCAGTCGCCGACCGTTTGAAGGCATCTGGAGTCGTTGTCTCCACTGTCGCTTTCGATCAAGACGGAGATGAGGCTCTTCTCGCTGGACTCACCAACATCGCCTCTACCAACTACGCCTACACCTCCAAGGATTTGAACCTCGTCGGAGAGCTTCAAGGAGTCGCTCTTCAGAGTGAGTTAAAAATGAATGGTTTTGTAAGGGATGGGATTTTTTTAATCGCTGAAATCCCAATGAAATCTATCCCATCTGACATCCAACCGGGCCGGGCCCGGTTCACCTGGAATTTTCCAAGTATCACATAACCTTCTATCTTTCCAGCCAACTGCTTCTGCCCCAACTTGTGGACCCAATACAAGGCCAACTTCGATGACGAGAACTCTTACAAATACGGAGTTTGCATCCGTTCAGCCACCATTTCCTCATCCTGGACCGCCGCCAAGTTCGCTTGCCAGAACCTCGCCAAGAACGGATTCCTCGCTACCGAGTTTGACGGACAGAAGCACAACTTCATGTTCAGTGAGTTATAGACTCCCCTGTGATGTCAAGGTTTGAATTTCTAAATTTTCAGAGGTCGCCAGAAACAACACCGCTTTCTCCGCCCCATACATCTATCATATCGGTTTGAGCTACGTCAATGGAGGATGGAACTGGCAACAGCCAGCTGGATATGCTCTTAAGCCAGTGAGTTTGGGTTTAGGTTTTGACTGAATGGTTTTTGAAAGTCAGTAACTTTTTTCATGAACTAGCTATAGTTTGGAAAATAGTACCATTCTGTAGCACTGGTCAAGTTCTTTTATATGAATCTGATTTGGTCAAAATATATTGATTCCGAAAAATTTTTTGAATCGGTTAGTTTAGGTTTCATCCTGTTGACGTGTTCAAGAAAGTCACAGTTTTCTTATCGTTCGGTTTTATGACATCAGATGATAAATGTCATTCAGCCAAAACCAGAAAGTCAAAGCTGATAATCATATCATTGAACAATTGCACAAGATCAAACGATCAAAATTTCGTTAATACTGTCGTCAACCGAAGTCTTTTCAGCTTGTCGGCTACTCGTCCTGGAATCCATCGTACCCAAAACAATTCTCCAGTAACATCGGTGTCGTCAATCAACAATTCAGCTCGGATTTGACTGTCGGATGGCAGAATATCAACGGATACAGTGTCGCTGAGTACTACATGTGCGAAGTCGCCTCGTGTGATACACAGAACTATTGCGCATAAATTATTGTGTAGTTTTTTTTATTTGAAAAATGAAAGTTGATTTTTTTTGTAAAAGAAATATTTTGAAGAGTCGGTATGAATGCTTTAATGATGTGTTTGTTTTTATTCTGTCATTTTGAGACTTTGAGACTCTTACAATTAGATTCTGAAATTCTGAAACACTGAGATCCTGAGATTCTGAGATTCTAGGAATCTGAAATCCTGAGATTCTGAAATGTAGATAATCTTAAATTCTGAGAATCCTATATTCTGAAATTTTGACGGTCTGAAAATTCGAAGTTTTGAGATTCTGAAATTCGGAAATCCTGCGTTTCTGACGAAGAAATTTTGGATTGTTTTCTTGGAATTTTCTTGAATTTCTGAATTTCCAGTTTCAGGTCCTTTCAAAAAGTTCGAACTTTTTGAATTTTTTTTGAAGTTCAAATTGTTTTTGAAATTTCTGAGATTTCGAAATTCTGTAATCTGAAGATTCAGAGATCCTCAGATTTTGAAATTCTGAAAATCATGAGCATTTTCGAAAATCGGAAACTATTAAAAATTTATTTTGAAAAATTGGTTGCTATCAAAAGATTATTAATCATTTATCACCGAATTCTAAGCATATTCACAATAATTATCAGTATCACAAGCCACTTTCTCACACAAAAAGTGAAAGTTGTTGACGCAACTGACTGGTGTCCAGGCGGTCTGAAAATTTCAAAATTGTATGAATTTTCAAAAAAAAAATGCCTACCGTTCCATCCGAATACTTCATATCAGCAACACAAGCGGCACGTGCCGGTGGAGCTCCCGAATTTGGGTCAAGCTGAAATTTTGACATTTTTAAGGCAAAAGTTTTAAAGGACATGAAAAATAGTATTTTAAAGGTGGGGGGACATGAAAAAATAATGTTCTCGAAATTCCGTTCAAAGATGCCCCTCGAGGAGTTGAACTTGTGAGGGCGATGATTGAGGGTGCCGGCTGAGCCACGCGGGCAAAGAGAAAGCGCACGCCCGAATACATAAAGGCGAGGACGACAGCTGTACGCAGAGTGACATTAAGCGTTGTACACCGTGGCGGTAGAATGCATACTCTAGCTACAAAAAAACTACGAAAAATCTCCTGTCCCCCCACCTTTAATATTCCTCTCATAAGCTTCTCAATTCAGAATTTTTTTTTGAAAATACCAGGAATCCGAAAAATTAAAAACGATCAAAAAGTTTAAATAGTTTCAATGTCTAGAATCTCTGAATTTCAAAACTTCTGAATTTCAGGATCACAGGATTTCGAAATTTCTGATAACGAGCCACCCAGCTTTTCGAATTAAACAAAATTTTAAAAACAAATTACCGGTTGAAGTGGTTTCTGATCTGGTTGATCCCAAAACCAGACATTGTTCAAATTGATGAGACCATTATAAAAGGCGTTGACTGGTGAGGAGGACATGGAGTTGAGAACGGCTGCAAAATTTCAGATGAAGCTACAGTACTCCTTGAAATTGCCAATTTTAGAGCCCTACAAAAGTGGTTCCGAGTTTTTTGATTTGACTGAAACTTTCAGTAAATATTTAACAAAAACAGAGCTACATTTTTGTAATTGACAACTTTCTCGCAAAACTCAATCCTGGTGAGATAGCAACCTAAATATTTACTATTTCACACAAAAGAAATTCTAAAATCTGATATATTTTTTGCTCGGTTTTCTACGAACTTACCAAAATTAAACGTCCTCTTCTGTTGGTCCAGTTCATTGACCAAATAGGCATTGTGATAATTCTGATGGCAATATTGTTTGGCACCCTCGCGGTTCGATTGCACATTCGGTGCGTAGACACAAGTACCGTAAGCCTTTTGATTCACGTTCCACGGCCAAGTGTATTGAATCCAACCGGAGTTACAATAGCAGTTTACTGTAATTAAGCACGAGCAGTTTGGAATAAAATTTTTCGAAATTTCTCAAATATTAAAAAAAAATCAGATTCAAACTTCGCGGAACTGGCTGAAATGTTGTCAACGTATTTAACAAAAAACGATCTATAATTTTGTAGTTGACAACTTTTTTGCATACTAAATTATTTAAAAATTATGACACTTGGAAATTATGCGACCATCAAAATGAGGGGCTTGGACTGCTGCGAAAATGATATAAATTTTTCTGGACTGCGTTCTGAGAATATAACATCACCACGGGATTTTCCGTAGTCTGTTACCCAAATCTTCAATTTTATAGCTCGCTAGCTCAAGGTTTCGTAAGGTGTGGTGTAAGTGGTGTCTACAGACAATACAGCTTACCTTACGACATTTCGACCTAGCGAGCTAAAATTTGATTCTGGTGTGAAATTTTACAACGAATTCTGTGATACGCATATTTTTTAGCCAAAATCAAATCTTTTCAGTAATTTCTCAAAATCACTCACTATCAGTCATGGCCTTCTGAATTTCTTGAGTAACATTTCCATCATAAATGGCAAATGCCATATTGGTACTAGCAATATTTTTCAGCCATGACTGTGTATCCGAACTGGATCCGGTGTTTACAGTAATCACTGGGATTCCCTTCATCTGAAGAGATTTTGAGACGTCTTTTGGTGGATTGCTCTTGTAGGTTCTGAAAATTTTCTGAATTTTGAAAGCCCGCGCTTTTTCTCACCCATGCACATTTGTGAATACAATAACCACTTTCTTGTAATTATCTCGGAAACCGGCAGTCGAGTTGATCATATTCATGGCTGCGTAGAGAGCTCTGAAGACTACAGTACTCCCCGATAAACCTGCACATCTAACTCACGTATCCATTCTGCTGACAGTCGTCGTTGTCAGTGGTGTCATTTTGAGACGCTGGATTTGACTCTTCAGGTCATCGTAGGATTGAAGTTTGTAGAAATCGGCGACCTGGAAATTTCAAATTTCTGGTTGAAATTTCATATTTTTTGGAAAAACAGAATTACCACTGAATTCCCGTAGTCTGTTGCCCCTATTTCCAAATTTTCAGCTCTCTAGCCTATAGTGTCGTAAGATGTGGTGTAACTGTATCTTGGTGTTTACAGAAAATACACCAAACCACACGACACTTTTAGCTAGAAAGCTGAAAATTTCGATTCCGGGGTAGAATTTTGCGAGGAATCTGGTAGTGATAATATTTTCAAGCTAAAATCATGTTAACATCTAAAAAATTGAAAAAAAAACTCACATCTGTCGCATTGTAATTGTACGTAATAAATCCGACTCTTGTACTTCTGGGATCCGCATATCCAGTTCCAATTTGAAGATTTTTGTCGAAAAGTGACAAAATTGTCTCGTAGACCAAATTGGTGCTAGCTATTTTGCAGTTATCAATGATGATAACGACATCTAGCCACATTTTTGTCACATCCGAAGCACATTGTCTATCACTGATGGATAGAGAATTGGGGAATACTAAAAAACGGGTTGGTTTAAAGGGTAATAGATTTTCCCATTGAATTTCTCTCAAAAAAACTAACCAGATTCAAAATTTTGAGTCGTCTATCTCTAATTGTCAGGTTTGGTGCATTGTTTGCCAACACCATACCCCTTAAAGTTTTGAAAAACCAAGTACGCCACAAGATTTTTCATGTAGGATTCTACAGTAGGATTACACCTACAGTAACATTTTGTGCTCTCTATCACAGTGTGTCGTAAGGTGTGGTGTTTGCAGACCATACACCATAGTTTACGACACTTTGAGCTAGCGAGTTGAAGATTCAAATTCTTGGGTGAAATTTTACGACGAATTCAGTGGTTCAGTTAGATTTTTGATAATTTTCAAAGGTTTCTCTAGAAAATTCAAAAAATTAGAACTCACCCAAAAATAGCAAAAACACTCCGAAAAATCTTTTCATTTTTTTGCTGAATGGAGTGTAGAACGAAAAACTGCGGTTTTGTACTCTTTAATCAGTAAAAATTTAATTCCCTTTGGCATTTGAAAACGATGATAAAATTAGTCAAATAGGCACAAAAAAAATTTTCTAGAAACCCTCCAACAAAATTTATACACACATCTCGATTCGGAGAGACGCAGAGAAAAAAATCAGCGATTGCCGCCGCCTTTATGTATGCCTTCTTCTCCTGTCCTCCTGTTCGCCTCATTGGCTCAGTGGCAGAGCGTCTGTCTAGTAAACAGAAGGTCGCTGGTTCGATTCCAGCATGAGGCACCGAACTTTTTTCTATTTTTTAAATTGGGTTTGTGAATTGAAAGTAGAAGAAAAACAATATTTATTGATCTATTGCATAGAATCACAATAATTGTCAGTATCACAAGCGACAGATTCACACAAAAATCTAAAAAGATTCGTACAACTGATTGGTGTCCATGAGTAGGTTCCATCAGAATATTTCATATCGGCTACACATCCAGCTCGTTGGGGTGCAGCTCCAGAAGACGGGTCAAGCGGCCACATTGGCATTCCATTCGGTTGGTCCCACCACCAGGTACCATTGAAGCTGGTTAGACCGTTGTAGAAGGCGTGGGTGGCGCTTCCATTCGAGTTGAGGTACTCTGAAAGAAATTTGGGTGTTTTTGTTCGACTCAGAAAACACAATTAAAATTGATTTTAGTTAGAAAATATTTGCACCACTGAAAATCTAATATAATTCTACCCCAGAATCGAAATTTTCAGCTCGCTAACTCAAAGTGCCGTAATATAAAATGCATTGTCTGCAAACACCGCCTAAACCATACCTTACGACACTTTGAGCTACAAGGCTGAAAGTTTGAAGATAAGGGTAACAAACTAACAAACTATTCAGTGGTGATGTTGGTTTCTCAAAATTTGGTCCATCTCACCCCAATTGAACGCCCGTTTCTGTTGGTCCAATTCGCTGACCAAATAGCTCGTCATTGTCAATCCATGACAATAATTCTGTGCATTAATTCTATTCATGGCAATTGCTGGACTATACACACAAACACCATAATTCTGGTATATGTCCTTGGATTTCAATGGATAGTGATATTGCATCCAGTCGGGACGGCAGAAGCAATTGACTGAAATTCAATTCAAATTTTCCAAGGCTTATCAATAGAGCGCGTTTACTCACTAGCCAACAAAGCGCGAGTCAATTCCTGTGTTGTGTTTCCATCGGCCATTGTGAACGCCATTTGTTTGCTGGCAATTTTATCGTGAAGGTTTTCCTGAACATTATCATCTCCGCCAGTGTTAACTGTGATAACAGTAGCACCAAGGGATTTTAGGACCTTGGCTTGATCCTCCGGGTAGTTGTAGTAGTAGCTGCAAAGATGGAGGGTATCTACTGTAACCCTTTCACTATCGTTCTCAGAACCCCGGAATTACTTTTTTTTCTATTTTTCCAAATTTAAAATTCATTCCAGCTCAGAAACATTGTCATCGCTGGCATCCTAGTTAAATTCTACCCCAGAATTGAACTTTTAAGCTCTCTAGGTCAATGTAGCGTAAGAGGTGGTGCATGGTACGCAATCAACAAACATCGTATTTAACGACACTTTGAGCTAGACAACCCAAAAATTTACTGTATGTGTGGTGTTTTATGAGAAATTTCGTAGTAAACTTGGTTTTTTTAAAATTTTGAGTTCAATTTACGATTTCCTAGTCGATACTCAATAAAACATCCGATTTTTTGAGGTTCAAAGCAGATATTCTGGAAAACTAGTAACATTTTCGGATTTACCGTCAAATTTTTTCCTAGGTTAGAAATTTACATCCCGCTAACTCAAAGTGCCGTAATAGAAGGTGCACAGCCTGCAAACTAAAAATCTAAAACACAAAAACTCACTCATACTGCGATGTAAAAAAGACGACAACTTTCTGATAATTATCTCTCAACCCTTGAGTGGCATTAATCATTCGAATTGCTGCTCCAAGTCCAGAATCAATATACGAATGATCATCTCTGGATAATGGAGTAGTGCTGAGCAATTGGATTTGTTGGTTCAAGTCATTGTAGGATTGCAGCATGTAGAGATCAGCAACCTGGAAAATTGGTCTTCTGGATCTCCATATTCAGAAAAACCAAGTCTACCACAAGTTTTCTCATGAAATTCTTCTCCAGGTTCGAATTTTTCAGTTTGCTAGCTTAAAGTGTCTTATGATGTGGTGCAACTGTATTACGGTGTTTGCAGACTAGACACCTCATCTCACGACACTTAGAGCTAGCGGGCTATAAATATCGAATCTGAAGTAGAATTTTGCGAGGAATTCAAAAATGACAATATTTTCATGCTAACATTACTTCGAAATCTTGGAAAAATTTCAAAAAAAAGCCTTACATCAGTGGCATTGTAATTGTACGTAATGAATCCAACTCTTGTGCTCCTCGGATCATCATATCCGGTACCAATTTGAATTAATGGGCTGAATAATGCGGAAATTGTGTTATAAACATTGTACAAGTTCATATTTTTCGAGTTGTCCACAACGAAAACGACATCCAACCATAGTCGGGTGAGGTCTGATCCACACGATCGATCAGTTACCGATTGGGATGGTGATGCGGCTGAAAATTGGAATTTCAGAAAAAGTGAAATTTGAAAAATCATGGCTTACCTAAAACCAATAAAAATAGCGTTGAAATTTTAAGCATTTTCAGTCAGAACTTGATTAAACACAAAAATTGATAAAAATTCCAAAATTTCGCTTCGTCTTTTATTTGATTCTTAACCAAACTGATAACAGGTAGAAAAATGACGAAAAGCGTTTTGGATGAGAATTTGAAAAATTACTCACCCATCAAAAAGGTCTTCGTTATTTCGAGGGGAATTATGTGTAGCATGATTGCTTGTGGTTTTTGCGTTTTTCAAATTGGACGGAAATCGAAAAGATTAGAAAAAAGGTCATGATGCAAAAGAAATTATCTATGATTTGTAATTTTTTTTGAGAAAGGTTGAAAGATCGAATGGGTGTGGCAATTTCTGAATATTTGAAAATGATTTAAAATTCAGAAATTCAGAAACTCGATGGAGAAGTTCGAAAAACACTGAAATTTCAGAAAATTCTAAGAAGTTCCCAGAACTCTGAATTTTCTAAACTTTCGAGAAAATCGAGGCAGATCGGAAATTAAAATTGTTTTTTTTAGTTTGAAAATATTTGGAAACTCGAAACTATTCGGAATTCAAAAACACTGAATTTCGGGAATTCCATAAATACAAAGTCTCTGAAATCTTGAAATCATGCTCATGCAGCTTCCTGGTCAGTTCCGCCCCTTTTTTCTTCTTCACCTATTCACTGATTATTATCTCTTCCGGTATAACATACCAAAGACACCTGCACTCTTATTGATCGTACCCTGATGGCACCCTGATGTTCAATATTTCTCCCAGGAGGTAAAATCTCTTTTTTTTTAATGCCGATTTGTTTCCAATTTAACAACAAATTTTTCAGATTATCATTTTTATTGAATTTCAATATAATTAGTATGGAAACATACAAAAATAAACATACTCAGACAAGGACAAAGTTCCTGCCGGGGGGTTAAGAAAGATGCCGGCAGGCTATTGAAGTGGTGGCAGGAGAAAGTACCTGCCGGGATTTTAATTTGCAAATTTTATTATTTTGTTTTAAAGCTAAAATTGATTATGTCTATTATTTTACTGAATTTTTTTACGAGGTATATAAAATTATTTGTTCCGACACTGTGTACATTCTGAAAAGGAAAAGTATTGCTCCGACATTGCAAATTTCCTTATATTTTCCAGAAAATCCCAAAATGACTCCTCAAACACCTCGCGGTCGTTTTTGCAACAATGGATCTGTGTCTACGTTTCCTCCTTCAAAATAGTCAAAATAAGCAAAAAATAAAAAATCTCAAACCAAATAAAGTTCCAAGATACCATCATTACCAGTTATGGGAAAAAGAACAACCGGGGAACAAGTGAGAATTATTATTTAAATAGGTCCTCATCGCCGGGAACCCATTGGTCGAGTGGGTTCCTTTTTCAACTTCCAGCCACGTCTTCTTTGCTCCGGTCCTTTTCGTCAAATCGAAAAATTCTGGAAACATATTTTATCTTGATTTTAATCTTCAGTTTTTCATAAGCCCCAAATTTATGGCAAAAAAATTCTGAGGTGCAACTGATTTAGGCAAAAATTTTTATTTTTGAAAACAATTTTTTGAAGAGTGTAAAATGCTCTAAATGTTCAGAAATGATTTAAATACTATTTTCATAAAATATTGATTCGGTCTTGAGCCCCTCTAACAAGCCAAAAATCGCTCGAAATCAACTGAAAGTTATTTTTTGACCCAATTTTCTCGAAGCTCACTGTCATTTCGAAAAAACAGAAAACATATTTCACATTGAAATTTTGTGGGCTTTTCTGTATTTACCGTAGCTGATCCCAAATTCATCATTTCAAAATGGTTATACATATTATCGTTGTTTAAAAAAAGTTAGGAGCTGATATTCTGTTAAATTTTACTTAAAGTCGCAAGACCGTACTTTTTGAGCCTGTTTTAAATGTTGCTTCATCAAATTTCGACGATTTTTGTCATTCAAAAAAAATGAGACATTCAAAAATTGACAACTTTCAGAAAAATCAAAAGAACTTTTCATTCATTTCCTCAAAAAAATTAATAATGCTTGAAAATCAGAATTTTCTCAGAATCTTCTCCTCGTCTTCCATCTCTTCCATCTCTCCCATTTTTTTCAAAATCCTTGGCATTCTCCATCATCCATTTTCCTCCAGTCATTTCGAGTTCCTTCTCATTCTTTTCAAATTTTTTGTATTGCTCATTTTTTTTCAAATTTCTCATTTTTTGCTCAAAATCCGAACGATGTTGATGATGAACTTTCAATTTTTTCTTTGGCACCAAATCTTCCATTTTAATTTTTCTGACATGCTTTTTTGGCTTTGGTCCATGTCCAGGTTTTTGAGGATTCTGAAAATTGGAAATTAATGAAATTGTTAAATTAATTTAGAAATTCAGAAATTCAGGATACATTGGAAGTTCCGAAATTTTTAGCAGTCCAGAGAACTTGGATTTTTCGGAACTTCGAAAATTCTAGAAAAAATCTGTGTGTCTGTATTCCCAGATGTCCTACCTTGTGTTCCTCAGAAGAGGATGATGAGGAAGAAGAAGAAGACGATGACGATTTTCCTGAGGTGTCATTCAAAATCTGAAAATTTCAAATTCTAAAAAAATGTAATTTTCGTTTTGCCCTTCTCAAAAATTTTTATTCAAATTTTTTCTCAAATTCTCTAGTAGACAATCGGATCTATCCAACTTACTGGTGGCAGAGTCACTGGGGTTTCGAAGATCTGAAAAAAAAACTTTCTTTATCACAAAAGTTCAATATTTCGGAAATTCGGGAATTTCTGAAATTTCAGGAAAATTTAGGTGAAATTCAAAAATCCTGAAACTTCAAAAATAACAGCTTCCAAAAGTTTTCAAAATGCCGAAATTTCAGAATTCAAAACGTTGCAAGAACTACGAATGTTTTGGAATTCCAAATCCAGGAAATTGAGAACGTCGAAAATTTTCGAGATTCCAGAAATTTTTTTGCAAAATTTTCAAAAGATTCCAAATTCAAAAAAGTCGGAAAAAAACTCACTGGTGGCAAATCGACTGGAGTTTGCTCGTAGATTGGTGGCTGGAAAAATTGAAAAAGTATAATTTTTCAAAAATTAAACTGTTTACCAAGTCGATTGGAGTAACTGTGGTTGGTGCGGCAGAACTGGTGATTGGCTGAAAACATGCGAATTTTTTCAAAATTTCGCGTAAGATATGATGCATCGGTGCGTGCACTGCGAGATAATGAAGTAGGTTGCAAAATGAATGATTCTATTTCTAACGGCCAGTTGGTCAATCAAAAAAAAAACCTTTAAAAAAGCGACTTCATAAAAAATTAGAAATTCGAGGACATTATGGTAGAGCACATTTGGGAGTCACTGATCAAATTTTTGACCTACCAAGTTTGTCGTAGCTGTTACGGCCGGTGCTGGTGGTGTGAATCCAGTTGATGATACTGGCGGTGCTGTGGATCTTGTTGACGTTATTGGTGCCTGGAATTACAGTCATTTCTAGAAATTACGTTAAAAAGTGTTTTTATTTTTTTGTTTTCATTTATTTCGGTCAACGTTCAAGCCAGTTATGCGCCTTTAAAGCTAGTTTGAGAGACGCAGACTACAAGCCCACTCTCGTCTCTCTCCCTCTCTGTATCTTGTCTCAAAGGAAGTCGATTTTCATAATTTTTAATGCTGGGAGTCTGCCTACTTACCGAAAAAACCGGCTTGCTCTACTTACCAAATTAGTTGTCGATGTTAAAGCGGATCCTGTAGTGGTTCCAGCTGGAACGGCAGATGTTGTTGTCGATGGATTCTCAAATATTGGTGCCTTAAACCATAAATTATTTTGCGTTTTCTTTTCCAAAATCCCTTACCAAAGTTGACGCCGTTGTTGATGGTCCCGATGTAGTTGGGTTTGTGATGGGTGGTAATCCGGTGGTGAGCATGGTTGACTAGAATTTGATTGATAGTTTCTAAGCAGGAATCTGAGAATCAACCAATGTAACATCCGACACAACTCCTGACGTTGAAGAGGACGACGATGACGTCACTTCGGCATTTGGAACTGTTGAGATCGAGGAAGGCAAAGATGAGGAGATAATGGTGGACTAAAAATTCAAGTTTTAAGGAATCAATATCCAAATATCTCTCACCAATGTCATAGTTGTTGCAGAAGAAGAAAGTACGGAAACCACTGGCGTTGCCTAGAAAGTTCAAAGTTGGTAAAAGCAAATTTTTAGAAGCCGTTTTTCAGATCGACTATAATTATAAAAAGCGCTTGAAATTCTCTTCAAATCGGTGTAACTTCCCTTCAATTTGATCAATGCTGAAGCCATGTGCCTTTAAAGATAATTAGAGTTTAGATGCAAGCCACGAGAGCACTCTCGTTTCTCTGCGTTTCTTTTCAAAAACTTTAAATCACTGTTTCTCGGATCAGAATCAATCGATTTCCATAATTTTTAGAGCACTGTGAGACTGTGAGTTCGGGAAATTTAAAAAAGTATACCGTTGTTCCTTCTGTTACCGATTCCTGGGTCGTAGAAGTTTCTTGAACTTCACCTACGGTAGTTGTAGTCTCTTGAACCACTTCTGAACCAGTTGTGATGGTGGTTTCTACCACAATCTCATCAGAAACTGTCGTCGTCGAGGATTCCAGAACTTTCTTGGTGGTCGTACTGACTTCTGGAGCTTCTGGAGCGGAAGACGTAGTCGTTAGATCTACAGGAGCTTCTGGAGCAACCGATGTCGTTGAGGAGACTTCTGGAAATTCTCTAGCCGATGATGTAGTTGTTAGGTCTTCCGAAGCTTCTGGAGCCACTGATGTCGTTATGGAGACTTCTGGAACTTCTAGAGCCGAGGATGTAGTCGTTAGGTCTACTGGGTCTTCTGGAGCAAATGATGTCGTAGTGGAGACTTCTGGAACTCCTGGAACCACAGATGTAGCCGTTAGGTCTTCTGGGACTTCTGGAGCCACTGATGTGGTCGTTTGGTCTTCTGAAGCTTCCGAAACGACTGAAGTCGTTGTGGAGACTTCTGGGGCTAGTGATGAAATCGCCGGATTTTCTGGAGCCAGAGATGTGGTCGTCAGATCTTCTAAGGCTTCTGGAGCAATACTAGAAACTTCTGGAGCTGTTTCTGATGGGGCTATTGTAGTTGTGGATTTTGATTCTAATTCTGATGTCACGGTGGTCGTGGTTTCAGAATCTTCAGCTGGCTGGAAAGAAGTATTTGTAGAATCATGGTTTCTGAGTTTCCGAAATCTCAAAGTTTGGAAATTCGAGAACTTGAAAATTAGGAAATTCCGAGGTTCTGATAATCTGAGGATTCGAAATTTAAAGATTAAGAAATTGAGAATCTTGGAAATTCTGTAAATATCCGAAAGGGACTTGCAAAAATCTGACATTCCAAAAATTATAAACTCAGAGAATCGAAAATTTTTTAGTTTCAGAAATTTCCGAAATTCCTATTTTCCGGGTTTCCGGAATTCCGAATGTCTAATGTTTGAAGTTTCGAAATTCCGCCTACCGTAGTAGTAATTACTGTAGTTTGAACGTCTTCTGATTCCATGGAAGTTGTGGGCTCTTCTGATTCCTGAAAATTTCCACTTTTTGTACAATGCCAAAAAATAATTTGCAAATAAAATATTTTATTAATTGGACCAATAAAGAAAAAATAAGTTAATTATCTCAAAAATTGATTTTTCTTTAATTGGATCCAATTAATAATGTCTATCAGCTCTCACTCGAATCTCTCTTTTTGGTCGTCGTGCTGCCTTTGAACTCTTTTTCGCTGCTGCTGCCTTTGAACCTTTTTTTGCTGTCACCTCCTGAAAATTCCAATTTTGGCGGTTTGGCGGGAAATTTAAAAATTTGAATTTTCGAAGAAAGATCACAGGGTCTAGGTATTCTTCATTGTTTCTTGTAAATGCATATACGTCACCGTAACCGTGACTTACCGAATCGGAATCTTTTTCGCAGTGCTGAAAATTTTTAACTTTCAGAAATAATGAAAGTTTTATAAAAACTCACTCTATTCTTGCTGGTGGTGCTGGAACCTGCTGATTTTGTCTGAAAAAATATTTTTTATCTGAAAATCTGAAACATTTTGGATTACGGTAGTTTCGACGGCTCCAGTGATCGATCCTGTGTTCTGGAACATTCTTTTTTTAAATATTTCAGTTTCCCGCTTAGCCGAGGTTTCTCACTTACCGTAACTTCTCCAGCATTGTCGGTTACTGGCGATGGGTCATTGTTCTGAAAAAATTATGAGTTTCGAAATTCAAAAAGTTTTAAAGATTACTGTAGCTGGCGTAGTTGCACCCGATGATGGTGCGGCGGTGGTGTTGTTTTTCTGAAAACAAAACATTGTCGAAAGAGACGCAGAGAATTTAGACAATCTGACTGTCTGCGTCTCTCGCTAGCTGCTCAGAGAGACGAAATTTTGATATCTCTAAAACTAAGCGAGTTTAAAGTCAGCGCGCCGAGAGAGCGAGAGACGCAGAGAATGCTGACACTTTAACTGTCTGCGTCTCTTACACCATGACAATGTTTGTTCGTTGTGGAGAATCCATCCGTATCTGATGGCGTGGACGATTCAACCCCACCAGTAACTTCTCCAGGTTTCTAAAATTTCAAATTTTCCGCCAATTTTTTCAATTTTTCGTAAATTAACCTACCGTAACTTCTCCCGCATCGTTCGTTTCGGTGTGATCTACGTTCTGAAATCTCGGTTTTTTCGGAAAATTTCAAAATTGTGGATTACTGTAGGTGGCGTGGCTCCGGATACTGTAGTTTCTGGGGATGATGACGTTTCACTTGGCGTGGAAGATTCTGGAGATTCAGAAGATCCAGTGGGTTCAGAAGGCGTTGTAGAAGAATCGGAAGGTCCAGATGACGTTTCAGAGGATTCAGAAGTTGTTGAAGATTCGGAAGACACTTCAGAAGCAATAGTAGAGGATCCGGTAGATTCAGAAGGCGTTGTCGAAGATTCTGGAGATTCAGAAGATGCTCCAGATGACTCTTTAGTTGCGACAGAGGATTCTGAGGAATCAGAAGGAGCAGGAGACGTTTCAGAGGATTCAGAAGGCCCAGAAGACGTCGTGGACGGCGTTCCGTAAAATGTTTCTGCAGTCGAATCAGAAGATTCTGGCGATTCAGAGGTTCCAGATGATTCTGAAGACGTTGTGGAGGACTCTGGAGATTCAGAAGATCCAGAAGACACTCCGGGTGTAGTTGCGACAGACGATTCTGAGAAGTCAGATGAAGCAGATGGCGTTTCAGGGGATTCAGAAGGCCCAGAAGACGTCGTGGAAGGCGTTCCGTAAAATGTTTCTGCAGTCGATCCAGAAGATTCTGGAGATGCAGAAGTTCCAGTAGATTCAAAAGATGTCGTTGAAGATTCTGGAGATTCAGAAGTTCCAGAAGATAGTCCAGAAGATCCTGTACTAGATTCATGTGCTTCAGAAGACGTGGAAGATATAGAAGACCCAGAAGAAGTCGTGGAAGGCGTTCCAAAAAATGTTTCGGAAGTTGAATCAGTAGAGGTGGCAGATGCATCAGAGGACGTCTGAAAAAAAATTGATTTTTAATTTTTTTTTGAAAATTAAGGATTACTGTAGTTGTAACTGATTCTGAGCCGGAGGTCGTAGAAAATTCTGATCTTGGGCTCTGAAAAATGAATTTCCAATTTTCTGACTTTTCTGAATCTTACAGATTCTGGACCGACGGAAGTAACGAGAGGTGAACTTTGGACAGGAGTGGTAGGAGCTGAGACCTAAAATTTCAAAAAAAAATTTAGTACGAAAATTCGCTCCATTGACAAGCGCGTTTTTATCAAAACTCACTGTTGTTGCCTTCATTTCCTCCGTGATCAAATGTTTGATGAGTGCCAAAAGTTCTGCCAAGACACTGGCGAGCAAATCATTTGTCTGAAATCCTAGTTTTTATGAAATTTCCAGTAAAATTTTTCTCAAAATATCTGGGTTTTTTATCTTAAAAAAATCTGGAAAAACGCACCGATTGAGTAGCTACAGGACTGGCAAAAGCCACGAATAGGACAAATATCAGAGTCAACTTCATTTTTTTCGAAGGTTCGGAAAGAGTCAACTGATTTATTTCCTCGATTGTCCCATCTTTTATTCGATTAGATTTTCTTGAATTTTATATTTGGTTGGTCTATAAAAAATGGGAAAATCTTGTGTTGGAACTGGCAAAAATCTAGGAAGGGGAAAGGAAGGAAGTAAAATGTGTGGTTATCAAAAATTATGGGATTCTTTATGAGAAATTTTTGGGTTTTTCGAGAGGCTTGGATAATTGAAGGGGGTTTGATTTTGGATAAGACATCCTTTCTGCGTCTCCACGATTCTTATAATGTCTTACAAGCCTCCAACAATTGTTGTCTTTTTTAAATCCATTAGAGCAGATTTGCTGATTCTGCGTTATGGTGAATGAGGAAAGTTATCAATACTGATGCTACCATTTATTTCATGGAAATAAGTATAAATTGATCATCAATCAAAAATTATTCTGAATCGTTTCATGGTTTGACTTTTCGTTTGCAAATGAAGATTGATTTATTTTGATGCTATTAGGTTAAAGTGTGGCTCACTGGTTTTAAAGGTTTTATAGTGGTTTATTGAGTAAATTCTAAAAAATTTCTGAGTTCCTTCCAATTGTTTGCGTTTTCAAAGTTTTTTGTCACCTTTACAGCTTGTTTGTTGTTTTTGTGATGGAAAAATATAATTTCTACTTTAAAATTTGAATTTTTAAAAATTCCGAAAATTTCTATATCGGAATATTTTGAAATTCCGAAATTCCGAATTTTTGAAAATCCGAAATTTCCGATATTCTGAAAATCCCAAATTTTTAAAATCGAAAAATTTAGAGATTCCTAAACTTTATATTCGGAATTTTCGACATTCCGAAAACATTCCAAACATCCCTGCCGCCGCTTTTGAATTTGTTCATGAGCCGGATATCCATTTTAACTGATTAAAAATAATGGATGTGGAAAAATATTTATGAGCCATCATGTATAATCTTTTCTGTACTTCTTTTATCTTTTTTATTCTTTTCTCTTTTCTTTTCTGTTCACTTCTTGCTCCTCATTTATTTTTCTGCCCAATATACCCTATTTTCAGATAAATCGAACTCTTCTCATGCTCTCTTCGATCGCCATCAGACTTGTTCAAATCGGGAATCCCGTTTCCCCGGTTTTCCCGGAAAATTTCGGGAATTTTTCCCGGCAAGAATTTTCCTGAATTTTTTTCTCCGGAGTTGTTCCCGACGGGAAATTCTCCATTTATTATTTTTCTAGATTCCTCAACTTTTTTTTCCATTTTTTGCTATTTTAATAGTTTTTCAAGGAAATGTATCAAACACTTTTGAGTACAGAAATCGACAAGTCACCACAAAAATTAAGAAAAACAAGAAAAAATTCATTGAAAAACCAACTTCCCGATTTTCCCGGAAATTAATTCTCAAATAATAATGTCGGGAAAAAATTCCGGATCAAATTTCTCGAAAAGATAATTTTTAAAAATTTCCAGCTGATTTTGAAAAAATCTTATAAATCCAAGTTTTCAAGAATGGAACCCTTCCAATTATCCAAGCCTATAAAAACCCAAAATCTAATAAATTTATCTTCAAAAGATTCCATAATTTTTGATCACCACCATTTATTTCCCTTCCTTTTTTCTCTCCAATTTCCCCATTTTTTTGGACCTAGAAAATATATAATTCAGGAAAATCTGATCGAATAAAAATTGAAACAAAAAGAGTAAGGAAATCAGTTGACTCTTTCCTGAATCTTCGAAAAAAAAATAAATATTTTAAAATCTTCAAATTTTATTTTAACTCAGGCAACTAATTCTATGGATTTCATTTGAACGAGGGATTGATTATCAATGAACAATTATTATGAATCATTTCCACATCTAACATTGTTTGACGGGTCGTTTGCAAATAAAAATAGACAGCTCGTCACAACTCCTGCCATACCAATCCAGATCATTTCCATCATCGTCAACTTCCAGCTTCATACAGCTACCATTTTGGTAATGCATTGGTGGAGAATAATTGGAAGGTGATCCGTCTACCCAAGTATAATCCGTATGATTCATATGTCCACCTATCCAATATTTCCCTTGTTTCTGGAACATTTGAGCAACAAAACGGGCTTCCAGACGATCGTGGGTAGATACTAAGTGAGAATTGCGTTGCTTGCAGTAACTTTCGGCGTCGTCGAAGCTTTTTTGTTGATCGTAGATCTTGTAGCAATAGTTGTTGAAACTAACGCCACAGTTTGTACCGCAATCTGAAAATATCAAATCAGGGGCCTAGCATCCGAAGGATACATCAGAAAAGGGTGCGTCGAGCTTTTGAAAATTGTTTAATATTTCTTAAATCTTGTTACCTTTTGTAGTTGGTCGTAGCTCACAGACAAATGGCAATTGGACACTATAATCCTCGTGGTACCATTTTCCGTCTCCAGAATCAAAAGCGAAAAAGCCATCCTTTGGTCCTGAAACAAAATTTCGGCTCTATCAGCAAAGCGAATAATCCAAAAAGTAGTCCTTACCATCCTTAAAATTGGTATATTTTATATTTTGGTCTCCATCATCCCAAGTACATCCTTTCAGCGCATCTTCAAAACATTGAAGACCAAACCAGACAATTTTAAGTCCGGCGTTGGAAACGAGTTTAAGAAGCGCCTCGTTCTCCTGGAAAATTTGAAACTTCGATTTCCCATCAAAATTAAGAACTAACTGTACTCGTCTTCGTGTTCGCCATAACAGATCCATCCGTAAACTTGCACATCCTCTCTGCGTCTCCTTGATTCTTATACTGTCTCACGATTCCCCAACATTTGTCATTGACCATCGTAAATCCATTAGAGCAGATTTTCTGGCTATGGGATACGGAGATTAGAGAGAGCAGAATGAGAAGCTTTAGATTCATCTGAAAAATTTGAAAAAAATGAGAGAAAGCGATCACAAGAGGGCATTAAAAAGGAAAAATTCCAGTGATAAGAAGAAAAAGTTAAGAAGGGGAACGGGAGTAATTCGGGTGATTTTTTTGTCAGAAAAATAAAAGAAAATGAAGGCAAAAATTCGAGCACGATCATTTCGTTTATTATAAAAGATATCAGAAATCTGTCAACTAATGAATTGTTCATCATAATATCTTCCTTATATATAAAACGCTAGAGGCGTCTGTCCGTCCCGATGTCACTCTGTCGACTTTATATAGCGAAAATAAATATAGATTTACGTGACCATTTAAGAAAAATTAAGAGTGATGTGAAGAGCCAGTAAAAAAACTAGATTAAATCGCGCCGAAGGCGCACCAGCTTGCTATTAATTTGCAAGACTTTAATGTCTTCAAAAGGAGCCGAGATAATTGAGCCCAACCAATTGATTGTCTTCATAGGCACGTTGTTGTTAACCTAACTTTAACATCATGTATCTGGGGACCAGTTATAGCAGGTGTCCTGAAATTTGGTGTGGATAATAAGGAAAAAATGTTTATTATGTTTTCCAATTTTCAGGTTTCTGGTTTCAACGAGAACAAAGCTACGCTTTCGGAAAAGCGACGGTCGTAACTCTGACGGTTGAGCTCAATTATCTCAATTTCTATGAAAGATAGGAAAAACTGCTAACATATAAAAAGTTGGTAAGATTATGGTAAGCATTTTATCATTTAACTAATTCACGATAATTGAGCCCAAACCGCAAAAGAGTATTCACGGCACTACAACACATTCATAATGCACTAAACCCGTGAAAAATCTGTACACTCCGGAAAAAGGTAACCGGACAGTGAAAGAAACGCCCTAAACATTGATAACAGATGAGAAGAAAAAAGTAAACAAAAAGACAATAAAACATCTGACCAAAAAAAAGAGAAGTGCAGTATAGTACATATAAAAGTCATTAAACAATTTGGGGGGGGGGGGGTGCCCGTGCAGCTCAATGGACCGAAAACTTGGCTCCGCGTCACTTCGAAACCGGTCATTTCGAAACCGTGGTAATACATGGACAAATTTCAGACTACAGAAAGAACTTTAGGGTTTTCAAATAAGCTTTTTCTGATAGAACACTTTCTGAAATTCGAAAGAATCCAAAATGTGATGTTCTCAAAAGAATAAAAATTCTTCAATTTTTCAATTTTCAAAATGTGTTCTATCAGAAAAAGCATATTTGAAAACCCTGAAGTTGTTTTTGAAGTCTGAAATTTATCCATTCGCCTGCATTACCACGGTTTTGAACCGGTTTCGAAGTGACGCGGAGCCGAAAAGTTAGGTCCGATCTTTTTCGGTGGGTAACTTTTTTTCAGAGAAGATATAGCTAATGGAATTATATCATTTTGTAGCACTTGCCAAGTTTTATCTTAACCCGTTTTAAATGCACAATAAGCTTTTTTTGTTAACAGTAGAGTGCAAATGTTTTTTGTTGATTTTTTCTGAAACTTCGAAATTGTCGGAAGTTCGGCTCCTTTCTAGTTTAGAGGTACTGAAAAAGAATACATAGAGGTACCAAAAAACGCAGAGGCCCCAAGGTAAAATAGATGTCCAGTTTGAAAAACAAACAGATGTTGGAATAATGTAGCAAAATTCGAACTTTTGGAGAAATCCGAGCTGTGGACCCATATTTATTTTGGAACCTTTTTTCGGACCTCTAATTTTTATTCGGGACATCTAAACCAGAAAAGAGCCAAAACTTCTAGTTGTGTTAGCATTAAAAACATATAAATTTAATGGAAATAGACCTAAAACTAATTACACTAGCCTACGGCTAGAGCTGCAGAGAAACGAGACACACTGCGTCTCGAAATGGGCGGAGCCCTGTGAGGGCTCATTTTGAAGCTTGTGACCTTAAATGGATGAATAAATGTTCAAGAATACTTTATTATATAATATCTCCAAAAAAAATCAACTATCACACGGAACGACCGGCCGTTTACACATGAACATTTTCTCATCCTGACAATCGCTGCCAACATACGTCGATCCAATTCCATTGTCGAGAATATTAAATTGCAAACACCTTCCATCATTGGACACTACTCCCTGATCATATTCGTGTTTCGATCCATCAATCCAATTAATGCTCAGGTCACTATTCATCTTTCCCCCAATCCAATACGATCCAGGTTGTTTGAATTGAGATGCCACGAATCGAAACTCGTCATAAGCATTAATCGATACCAAATTGCTCTTGTAGAGTTCGCATACGCTCTGGGCACTGTCGAATGTCTTCATTTTCTTGTTCATCATTGTATAGCAAGTGTTGTTGTAGGTGACACCACATTCTAGAGCGCAGTCTGAAAACGTGTTTATCAGGATCTAGTTGCGTTCATTTTGAAAGTCTAAACCTGAGAGTTACAAAAATATGAGAAAATCAGTGTATTTGCCGCGCCTCCGGCGATTCAAACAGCTGGCTGGTGCGTCTTTGGCGCGAATTAGCCTAGTTTTTTTTTAAAGGATCGTAAATCTGTACTCTTCTTTCATACTTCCCAAAAATCATATGTAAAGAAAATTGCAAATAGGCTCAAAACAAACAAAGTTGTTCCAATATTTCTGGAATACCTGCGCGCCACAGAAACGAGACACACTGCGTCTCTAACTTCAAGGCACATGTTGTTACCCTAACTTTAACTATCTATATGATGTTTTGGATCTCGGGGTCAATTATAGCTAGCGCTTTGAATTTCGATGTGAATAGTAAGGAACATGTGTGTACTACTCCTTCTAAATTAAAGATTGCTAGCTTCAATGAGAACAGTGGCTCCAGAAGACGGCAGCCAGCTTGCGACCTCAACCAATACTCCCGCTTTGAGATCAATTATCTCGTTATTACAAGATATATCAAAAAACTGTCAACTGATAAAATTTTCTCAGGTTTTCGATATCTCTTCAAAAAATCAAGATAATTGGGTTCAAGTATACTGGTGGCGTTCCATTTAATAACCCCTCTTTCATACGACGCTCCGTTATTCCGAGTTACGCTCTTTTTAGAACGTTACCTCTTTCATAGGAGGGTTGTTCACAGACAAATGGCAATGTTTGGTAACACGGATAACTGTTCCATTGCGCGCCTCGAAAGGCGTTGAACATTACACAATTCTGGGCTGGAGAAACTGAGGAACCTGAAAAATGAAATGTGTTGGAAAACTCTAAACAGGTTTTTCACCAGTGTCTAATCTGCTATAATTTTTAAGCATTGTCCTATCATCCCATCGAAGTTTCCATCTCATGCCCAAGTAGACACTATTATATTCAGAATTTGCTAGAAAATCGAGCATTTGCTTGTTATCCTGAATATTAAATTTTATAATTTGAACTCGCAGTTTTTGAGCTCAATTATCTCGGTTCCTTTCAGAGATATCAAAGATCTCTGAAGAACGAAAGTGTTGGTAATAATATGGCGAACATTTTATAAGCTGGCAAGTATATCTTTCAAGGGAACCGAGATAATTAAGCTCAACGTCCCGAGCTAACGTTCAAAACCTACAGTATCATCCTTCAGTTGCACCATAAACGATCCGTCCGTGAATCGGCACATATCGTTTGCATCGTTATAGGTTTTCGCTTGTTTCATAAGCATCCAGCACTTTCCATTTGGCATTAATTGAAATCCATTGGAGCAGATTAACTTACTCTGTGAGACACAAATCCACGTGGATAGAAGGACAATAAGCAGGAGACATTTCATCTGCAAAAAAGTCTGATATTTTGGAAGTTAATGGAGATTCTAAATTTCGACCGGGAAACTTTGAATATTCGAAATTTCTAAAAAAAGAAACAGCAAAAAAAAACTCAAGAACGCTGAAAAATGGACCCACCTGCTCTCCTTTTATACACCAATCTTACTGTAGAAAAAACCAAGAATTTTATGACGGAAATTCCATTTTCCACCTGTCAATCACATCCTCAAAAAGTCATTGAAAATTGAAAGATTAGGTGATAAGAATATTTAAAAAATGATGCTTAATATTGTAGAAAAAAATCTTAATGGGACGGAACTTACTGATTAGGGAACATAGGAATTGGAGAGGAAGGACTTAATTTTGGTTTCCCAAAAAAGGAACAAAAAAATCAGGTGACTCTCAATGGTTTTTTTAAACCAAAAAAAAATCCTTCCTCTCGTTCTCCAATTCCTATGTTCCCTTATCAGGCAGTTCGTCCCATTTGGATTTTTTCTACAGTATTAAGCATCATTTTTTAAATAATCTTATCAATTTCCAATTTTCAATGACTTTTCGAAGATGTGATTGACAGGTGGAAAATGGAATTTCGATCATAAGGCTTTCTTTTTTTTCTACAGTAAGATGAACGTATAAAAAGAGAGGAGGTGGGTCTATTTTTCAGTTTCCTAGAATGTCCTAGTTTTTTCAGAACTTTCGAAATTCCGAAATTTCCCAATTTTCCAGATGAAAAATCTCATGCTTCTTGTCCTTCTATCCACATGGATTTGTGTCTCGCAGAGTGAGCTAATTTGCTCCAATGGATTCAAATTAATGCCAAATGGAAAGTGCTGGGGACTTGTAGGGCAACAGAAAAACTATGACGATGCAAATGATATGTGTCGAAAAACGGATGGATCGGTCATGGTGCAATTGAAGGATGAAACTGTGGGTTTTTTTTTTGAAAACGTACCGGCTGCGTAACTCACTGGGCGGTGGTCAATTTGAGCTCAATTATAACAGTTTTCGTAAGAGACATCAATTTTTGTTATATTTTTAATTGAAAATTTTTTGATATCATATATTCAGGATAACGTGCAAATGGGCAGTTTTCTATCTCCCACTAGATATTGGAATGTCTATTTGGGAATGAGATGGGAACTTCAATGGGATGATATGACGCTGCTTAAAAATTATAGCAGATATACCCCTGGTATGAATGTTTCTAGAATTTCTCAGAACATGTCGTTTTTCAGGACACGCAGACCCTAGTCAGAGTTGTGTTCAGTTTAGCGTCCAGGGAGCAAAATGGTCCAGTGTGCCGTGTTCCACAAAATTGCCATTTGTCTGTGAACAACCACCCTTTGAACGAGGTATCTTGCTAAAGGCGCATAGTGTCGATACTAACTTTAAGACTAATTATCTCGAGTTTTGCAAGAGATGAAAAATCTGTAAAATGTTGAAATGTGCGAGATATTATGACAAACGTTTTATCAGTGGACAGCTTTTCGATATCTCTTATAATAAACGAGATAATTGATCTCAAATCGGGAGTATAGATTCATGTCGAAAGCCGGCTGCCGACTTCTGCGCCGCGTAGCTATATTTTCGTTGAAGCTAGCAATCTGAAATTTGAAAGTCGAAGTACACACGTTTTTCTTATTATACACACAAAAATCCAAGACGCTAGCTATATTTGGTCCCCAGATACAGAATGTTAAAGTTAAGGTAACACATGCCTTGAAGAGAGACCCAGTGTGTCTCGTTTCTCTGGAGCTCTATCCTTTTAGAAACATTATCGTACTTCTGTTACTTACGAGATCCAAAATGCACACGACTGAATTCGGTTGAAAATTATAAATTTCCAGACTGCGGTCAAAACTGTGGTATCATCTACAACAACAGTTGCTATAGAGTTTTCGATCAAAAAAAGACATTTGACAGTGCCCAGAGCGTATGTGAACTCTACAAGAGCAATTTAGTATCCATTAATTACTATGACGAGTTTCGATTGGTGGCAACGAAATACGGAAAAGCTGGAGCGTATTGGATTGGAGGAAAAATGCACAGTGACTTAACCATTGATTGGAATGATGGATCGAAAGGCGAGTATGATGAGGGAATATCGTTCTGGGATGGAAGGTGTCTGCTGTTTAATGTCCTTGACAATGGAATCGGATCGACGTATGTTGGAAGCGATTGTCAAAATGAGGCAGTGTTCATGTGTAAACGGCCGGTTGTTCTGTGTAAAAGTGCTGAGAAAACTGAACTTTAATTTTTCTTGACAGCGTTTGTGGAGATCTAATAAAGCATTTTTGCGCATTTCATTCATCCATTTCAGAGCACAAGCATCGAAATGAGCCCTAGGCTCCGCCCACTTCAAAGTAAAGAACTTGTTTTCAGCTTCCAATGATATAGATCGTGCGTCATAACTCCATCCCCGATTCCTTACAAGGGAACGTTTTTCAGATACCGGTTGAGAATTTGCTCAAAATTTGCATACTTATAGTATACGGCATGCTCTATACGAAAACTTTAGCCCGTTCTCACTCCCAGGCTGAAAAACTTTGTCTGAAAATTTTTGCCCGATTTCTCCACGCAGCCGATTTCGGCTTCCCCCCCCCCCTCCTCTACCAAATTCGCGTGAGAAGAAAATATCGGTTGTGTGGTGTTGTGGTAAGAGGGGGACTCACACAGGTCCTGGGCGATGATGCGAATAAAAGACCCGATCCATATGTGATCCTCTAGAAGTCCGTTTGACACATATCGCGAACAATGAGCTGCGATGAATCTCATATGTGTGCGATGCGGGAGAGGCTGAATCGAGTGTTCCGAATGCGCGCGTATCCTAGATGGATTCTAGGTGGGTGGGCGATGTGTGCGATATGGGTCTGATACGGTAGGCCGACTACAACGTTCCGAAATCCCTGATGCGCGCATTGTTTACCGTAAATCCACACCGACAACTTTGTCAATTTTTCGTCAATTCGAGCCTACATTTCTGGTTTTTCGATTATTATTTCGATGTTTTTTTTATGGCAGACTAAAAAGTTACGGCAGACTAAAAAAAGTTATGGCAGACTAAAAAATCGTTGAATTCTTGCAGAAGCATGTCTTTCACTCGTCAATTGCTATGTTTTTCGCCAAAATAGGTGATATTGAGATTTTTTGATTTCCCTTTGTAATTATTGTAAAAATCGTATTTTCAGGTGGAGTAAAAGGTAAGTTGGTAAGTATACAATAATTACAAAGTGTAAATTATAAAATTTTTCAATTTTTCATGCAATTTCAAAAAAAGTGAAAGTGAGACATTTTTTGAACAAATGAAAAAAAACAATTTTTAGCGAATTTTTTCCCATTTTCTTCTGTTTTTTATTGCATATCAAATTTAAATGGAAACTGCCATAAGTCTTTTTCAAAACCAAAACATTGAGTTTCAAAAAATCAGTAATATGTCGTTCAAAATATAAAAGAATATGGAATAATAAAGGAAAAGTACGAAATCGGAAGACCAGGCGAGGAGATGCTTTGCGGCGGCGGTGTGCCCCATATGCCCCGTATATGCCCCATACCGGTGCCCTTTCCCTGTACCCAATTCATCGGCGCGTCCTCCGTCGCCCATCCATTATGCGTATGCGCGCCCAGGACCTGTGCATTAGAAGTGACTATGCTGGTTCGAACCCCGCTGTGGTTAAACTTTTTTGCTTTTTTCGAAACTTTTTTGATTTCCAGTTCGACCCTCTAGACACTTTATGATGCTTTTTGATGAATTTCAATGGTTTTCAAAGTAAAAAAAAGATTTTATGAGAGCTTGATGAAAATTTTAAATAATAACCTTTTCGACCGACCGGTCCTTAGAAAAGAGCCGAAAAATCTCCCCGTTATTTGCCGAAAAACATAAAATGAACCTTTGCAGAAGCCGCGAAGCATCAATACAGCAAACATTGGCCGGGTGTTTCTGAAAAGCAAGGTTTTCCAAAAACCAGAAATGCCCTAATTTGGCTCAAATCAAGATTGAAGTAGTGGAAATTGTTATGTTTGAATTTTCCATCAAATTTCCAAGATTTTTGAGCCCAATATAGTGTAATTTTGGACTAGTTTGATTTTCGACCGCGGTCGTGACGGTCGAAAATGAAAATTAGCCAAATATAGTCGATATGGGGCTCAAAATGTTGGAAGTTTGGAAAAACTTTAAAATCACGTTTATTTCTGTCTCAAAGCTCAAAACTGACTTTTTTCGAGTCAAAGTCCCAAAAAATTGAATTTAATTTTGTCTTCCTATTTTTCTTATCAATTTTAAAAATTAATTTCCAAGCACATTTTTGAGCTCCTTATAAAATTTGCGACATTTTGAGCCCCAACACGACCCATTTTGGTCAACTTTGATTTTCGACCGCGACGCTACAGCCGCGCGCGGTCGGCCCTTCGAAAATTGAAAATCAACCGAAAATAGTCGAGTTTGGGCTGAAAATGTCAGAAATTTTATGAGAAATCTGAAAATGCACTTGAAGTTGAGCTAGAAGTTGTGGCTAATTAGATTTTTCAAATTGAGAGTGTGCTTTATCGAGTTAACATCAAAACAATCAATTTTCGACATCTTTTCATAACAGTTTGATATGTGTTCAACACAAGATTGAGAGGAAAATAGACACAACGTCAATTAGAGAGAGAGAGAGAAAGTATTGAAAACGATTTTTTTTCAATATTCTCCAAGGCCGGAGTTTGGAGAAGCAGGTGTCACAGCACAGCTGGGGCGTGTGGTGGCAGAGCACCCAACACAGAAGAAATCTCAAAAAATCAAAAAATCGACGGTTCTAACTAGGGAAGGCCCCAACTCGGGTGTGGCGATACGGGTGGTGACCTATATCATCTGAAAGCTTACATTTTCCTGATTCCGAATATGTTTTCAAAAGTGCGTATGACGTGGATTTTAAATCCCATTTCCCCTCTTCACGTATATATGTTTTAGAGTGTTGAAAAAATATGGAAGCGTGGTTGAGTGGTTAGTGAGCAGGAATATGAAGCGGGTACTCTCTGGTTCAACTCCCTCGTGCTGCTAAACTTTTTATGAATTTTTTCTTCTTATTTTCCAATTACAGTATCTGATTTCTAGAAGATTTTTAACAGTTAAATACACTTGAAATTTGTTCAAAGCCTACTTTGAAATCTCATAGTTATTATTTTGGAAACTTTTTTGTCAATTGTTTCGGCAATTTCCAAAGAATTTCGATCTATTGAAGATTCTAGACAAACCACTTATTTGTGATTTCTCTCAAACTTTGGAAATTAGTACTTCTGAGAATGCTGATTACAGTACCAAAGTTATATTCTCTACATTGCCCATTTGAAGAAAGTTATGAGCTCTGAAAGTGATTTCAGTACATATTCATCGTTTTTAAAGTGGGTTTTTGAAGGAGATAATGAATTCATTACAGGTTTCTTTGACTTCAAATTGCATTTTGAATGATTCTCTACAATCTGAAGAAGTTTCCAAATTTTTTTTCGAAAAAAAATTTTTTGAAAAAATTTCCATGGGATACCCCCTTGGCTGTTTTACAAATTTTCAAAAAAAATTTATAATGTTCTAAAATCAGTTCTAAACGCAGACAAACAATAAAATACGGTTTTTCACAAGATTTAATGAACTATATCCCTTTTTAAATCTTCTAGAAGTCAGAAACCGTCATCGGAATCTTTTCACGCTCCCCTTTTCCACGCTCCCCTTTTCATCTCCTCCTCAGCTATTGAGTCTTCTGACAATATTCGTGATCTAGGACTTATTACCGACTCCAAACTTAAGTTCACCCAACACATAAACAAATCGGTTGCTGTTTCACTTCTCCGATCCAAACAACTTTTGAAATCCTTCAAATCCTCCAACCCCTCATTCTACCTTCACTTATTCAGAACCTACGTACTCCCCTCTCTTGAGTACTGTTCAGTAATCTATTCTCCTCCCCCCAATTCCAAACTCTCTCAAAAACTCGAATCCACACTCCGTTTCTTCACCCGTAAAGTCTTCCAGAAATGCAATATCTCATACTCTTCTTATCAAGATCGTCTCTCCCAACTTGACCTCTTCTCTATCAGACATCGTAGACTTAAATCTAAACTTATGCTTCTTTACAAAATGATTAGTGACGCCTCTTATATGCCAGAATTATCCTCTTTCTTAAGAATTTCCGACTGTCCTAGGAGACCTATGGCCCTTATTCTCTCAGATAAATGTTCCGATGACTTCTTTTTCACCACCGCCCCTATTTGGAATGCAATTGTAAGGAATACTCCCCAATTTTTAACTCCCGGTCAATTTTCTACCTTAATCCAATCTTCCATCACTCGGTTTTAGTTTTCTGCTCACCTTTTCCCTTTTTTTTATATCTTTCCAACCTTACATGTATACCATTTTCTTCCCCATTCTCTAGGTTCATCTCGTTAGGGATTTTATCTAGAACTCCCGTTATAACTTTTGTGCCATATTTTCTTCTGATCAATAAATTATCAATCGGAAAATAAGAAGAAAAAATTCATAAAAAGTTTAGCAGCACGAGGGAGTTGAACCAGAGAGTACCCGCTTCATATTCCTGCTCACTAACTACTCGACCACGCTTCCACATTTTTTCAACACTCTAAAACATATATACGTGAAGAGGGGAAATGGGATTAAAAATCCACGTCATTTTCGGAAACTTTCGACCCAATTTTCTCGAAAACTGCCGCGACAAAGCACTTGTTGAAAACAGATTTGGAATCAAAAAAATGTCAGCTTTCAGATTATATAGGTGATCATCCGTATCGCCACACCCGAGTTGGGGTCTTCCCTTGTAAGTGTGAAAAACAGCTTTAGCTTTCGCTCAAATTTGGGAATTTATGGTTTTGGAGCCGAAAATCGAAAAACTCAAAATCCAAAAAAATGTTCTGAAATAATGCTCAAACGTCTTGAAACTATTGTTTTTGAGTTTTTCATAACATTTCCGTCTTTTTGAGCCCCAAGTTGCCCACGTTTGACCAAGATGGACTTTGGACCGCCGAATTTGGCCGAAATTCAAAATCGACCAAATATAGGCAATATGGGGCCCAAAATGTCAGAAATTCAATGCAGACTTTGAAAAGAATAATTTCCCATACTAATAAAATGTTGTAGCTTTTCTTATTCGCAATACAATCCCAAAAGAAATACAATCAAAACAAACAAAGTTTGGCCAAGCCTCCCACAAGTCTTAGCTAATACGTAGAATAACGTGCTCGGAATCCGACCAAAAGACGAAAGTCAATAGAACAGCGCATATTGTCTGCGTCTCTTTTCCAATACTCTCTCACCGCATAGCCTCAGAGAGTATTGGAAAAAGAGACACAGACATACCAAATGCGCCGTCCTCTCAATCCCTGTCCTCCTCTTCTCATTCAACCATCTCACCACCATCTCGGATGGTTCTCCCCCCCCCCCCCCCTCCCCTATAGATAGAATATATTGATTTTTGGGAATTTTTCTTCTATTTTTGATTTAAAATTCCCGAAATTTCGATTAGGCTACGACCGCCTTCTGCATGGTGGTGTAGCCGATATTCTATTTTTATTTTTTCTGAAATTCTCTATATTTATTTTATTGGGTTCTAAAAACCCCGAATGGACTCTGGACCAGCGAAAAAAAGTGAGTTTTCATAATTTTATTAAATGAAAATGTGTTATTTTAAACCTGAAATTGTTATATTCGTTGATCGACGTTTTGAACCCCATAACGCCTTGTTTTGGTCGATTTTGAATTTCAACCGCGGTCGGATTGGTCGAAAATCTAAATTGCCCAGAAAAAATTTCTTTCAAATTTTGTCAAAATGGATGAGACTATGATTTTCAGTTTTCTCATGAAACTTCCAACATTTTGAACTCCTTATTGCCATTGGGACCAGGATTCTCGGAAGATGAGGAAAAGCAGGAATTCGAATGTGAAATCTACCCCATTTCGATGAACTACGATAAGTCTCACCCCTTCAATAAAATGTTATCCGGCAAATGCAAAAGTAATTTTTAATTCCTTTTTTTTCAAAATATTTCCTAATTACCAAATTTATAGGTTCCAGTCGAATGGATTCGAAAATTCGGACTTCTCGATCAACGGCCGTAATCGGAGCTGTATTGAAAGAGATGAGGACCGCTTCCTGCCCCGGGATGAACGCCACGTCAAAGCCGATGCTCACCTTTGGGATTGGCAATGTGGATATTGTGACATATGCGGGAGAGCAATGGCTACCGTAATCAAAGGACGCTGCGCGGATTTCAATGGAAATATCTTGACACGATTTGCGATGGATTTTTTCTACTGTTTTGGAGGAGATTCAACGATTTTGCTGATTTTGGAATGGATTTTCGGGAATTTGGTTCGATTTGGATGGTTTGGAAGATTTTCATGGAATTTGGTTCAAGTTCTGCTGATTGGTGGCTGAGATCAAATGCAACTTCGCTGCTTTACCAATCGGGATTGGTTCCAGTTGGTTTTCTTCTTCAAGATGTCGATGTTTTCGAGTTTTGGCTGACGTCAGTTTCAACTTCAAGAGTCTTCATGTTGGTTCCATGGTTTCGAATATGTGCACTCACGGATTGATTTGGCTGATATTGCATTATATAATTTGTTCATTACTCTATTTGTATTACTGTATTTATTGTTCTATTATATTATTTGATGATATTATCTATTGTAACCCCATTGTATTTTTCCCCTCACAAGAGGTTAGGGTTTTTATGGTAGTTTAAGTGTTCCCCCTTAGATTCAGTACTCTAGTCGCGAGGACGCTCCAGCTTTTTGAGGTAGAGGGGGGGATGTGACATATGCGGGAGAACACTTCCCGCAAGGGAGGCGTTCCGCGTGCCTGTTGCCTCTCACCTCTTGCCTAATGGTGCGCCTCTCGATAACTAGGAGGTGGATTCTAGGACCCGGACGGGCAGCCGTCTGCGGTTTCTCTCTTATTTAATTCTTACATTTTAACCTTCATTGAACCTTTTATTGTTAGTCCCTAAGTTTAGTCTTTTAACTTTATTCCCCTTAGTATGACTTTATTTAAATCTTAAGTTTAATCTTAATTTCACTTTAACTTTCTTGAACTTTATCTTTTAGTTTCTCCTTAATATATAGTTGTAAGATTAAGTACACCGTGTTCAATGAGTGTTGGGATCCAAATAAGTGGAGGGTAAGCGTTCCTTAAGACCAGGGAACACAGGCTTATCAAAATATCCCAATGGAAGAATCTTGGCAAATCGTGAAAGTCAGTTTTTGGAGGGTTTTGTGTGAAGTATTTTCAAATTCTTTTGAAATTCGAAAATACAAAAGTCTTGAAACTAATTTGAATTAAGAACTTCAGAAATTCTAAGTTTCAAAAATTCGAAATTTCCGATATTCGGGATTTCGGAATTGCTGAATTTAACAATTTGAGAACTTCAAAAATTAAGAAATTTTGAAATTCAAAATTCCAGGAAATTCGGAAACCACAAACTGTTATCTTTTTCAGAATGTTGACCGCATCAGAGACCAAACCCGATGACGAACAATTATCGTCAAGGTGTACATCAAACTGGTCGACGACTACATCGAGCGGGCCCAAATGGTTAAAGACCCGATGGTGGCTTTCTTCAAAGTAGTGCGCGTTCGCGGCTTCTACAACAAAACGAACAGGCGGATCCAAGACGTTTTGAACTTCGATTGAGATTTTCTCTCTTTTTTGTCATCTTTTTGTGTTCCCACTTTTTATGGATGTTTTTTTCCGATATTTGTTAAATAAATTTTCAAAAATTTCAAGTATTCTAAGAAGATGAAATAGCAAGAAGTTTCTGGAACAGTAAGGGGAAGCAAGACTGCGGGAGCATAGGATGCTTAGTCATCTCTAGAGAACTTGTTTTTTTAAGATTTATAAAATATCATAGCTTTTTCTATGATAATTAATCCTGATATATCATGAAACTATCGAAAAATCGGCTCTTTTCTAGTTTAGAGGTCCGAAAAAAGATTAGAGGTCCCAAGAAAAAATAGAGGTCCGAAATTTGACAAACGCACAGATATTGGAATAGTGTAAAAGAATTTGAACTATGTAAGAAATTAAAATTCTGTGGTCTTATTTTAAAAAAAAGTGTTGATGATATATTTCATACTTCTTATAGGCTTAGAGATGCATATTTTTTGAAAATCATCTAAGCCAGAGAGAAAGCTTATTCACGGAGGCATTACTGTTTGCCGACATTTTGCTTATATGTAAGTTGGGGTCCATAAGAAAGACAAAAAAGAAATGGAGCCAAAACTATTAGGAGAAGTCGCATTTCCGCTCTTATCATCCTAGAGAGCCTCAAAACTCAAAACTCCGAATTCCGGCACATTATTCCAATACCTGTGCGTTTTTCAAATATCAGACCCCCATTTTTTCTTGGGACCTCTAAACTTATTTGGGACCTCTAATTTTTTTTTGAGACCTCTAAATTTTTTGGGGCCCTCTCATCATCCTATCGTTAAAAAACGAAAAATTCAGCTTCTGAAAATTGCTCAATTTTGATCTTTTCGAGGTGGGGTGCTGTTAAATCGATCACATACAAGATTTGAACCTATTTCTATAGATTTCAGTTAATTTCAAGCAATTTTTAAGAAGTTAGGGATTGTCAAAGTACCAACAACAATCCCATTTTGGATATTTTTGAGCCCAAAGACGAAATTGGGCTGTCAAATTTTGTCTGAATGCTATTTTTATCGTTTCTGAATAATAGGACCATTTTTGGAACTTTTCTAAAAATATTCAAAAAATCACTTTCAAAGTGTGGGGAGATTTTTTTCTTTCATGGAGATTTTTTTTCAAAAAGTTTCAAAAAAAAATTTTATTTTGAAAACGTTGGTAAAAAAAAAACGAGTTTTAAACCTCGAAAAATGTATGTTATTGGTCAAAATTTAGCACTGAAAACACTTTCAGAGGCTATATTTCGGCTGCTTTTGAGAACGGGCTGAAAATTTTCACGAATTATGGTTCAGCATGTTCGAAAGTACCTTCGTACAAATTTTGAGCAAATTCTCAACCGGTATCTGAAAAACGTTCCCTTGTTAGTTAGGCGTGAAATTTCTCGAAAATCTTCGTAAAAAATGAAAACAAAATCAATTTTCAAAAACAATTATTCTCATCTTTCCCAATATAATTCACTTATACATAAAAGTTGTCAATGTATCGATTGATTCTGTACAATGTCATCTACATTTTGGTTTTTGTTTGGTGGATCATGATCAATTGTCTGAAAGGAGCAAAACGAGGCGATGCAGGTTGGATTATTTATTGAAAAATTTCGAAAATTTCTGGATTATGGAATTTTTAAGGCGAAATCCGGACATCCAGAAGTTCTATTTCAGCCGTTTTCAAAATTTTCGCACTTTTCAGAATCCAAAAAGACTCTGAAAACCGCCAAATCGATTCCAATCACCTACGAAACGGATCCGGCTGTTTTGGAAAAAGAAAGACGTCTGAAAATTGCCGAAAATCGGGAGAAAATGAGAAAAAAACGAGAGAAAAAGATGAATAAAACGATGGAAGAGTTTAAGGAAGCACAAATTACAATGAGAAAATTGAAGGAGGAGAAAATGGTGAATTTTTCTAAAATTTTCAGAAATTTCTAGAATTTGCGCAAAATTTTTTGGAACGTTAACGGAAATTCCAAAATTTTAAAGACAACAAAAAATTTGTTATGTTTCTATTATCGAAATTTTCGAGAATTCCAAAAAATTATTTTTAAAATTTCAAAAAAACAAAAACCCCAAAATTTCTAAAAATTTCAAAGACTACTGTAATTTTGCAGCTTTCCGAAGACTCAACGCAACCAATGAACTCTGATTCTATCGAGAAGACTGGAACAAAATCTGAAGAAATAATTGAGCCAGAAAATATAGGAAAAGTTGATAAAAAGTTGCAAAAGGAACTCGAAAAGCTGGAAAAAACACAGGTTTTGAATATAAGCATTCTGAATTGCTCAGCTCAAATCGATTTTAGATTCCAAAAAACGAGAAAAAAGTTTCAAAATCGTTGAATTCGGGAAGTTTCAGTGAGGAAGATCTGGGAGATGTGAAGCTGGTTGATGAGGATCCATATGCGGGTACTGTAGATTACTGTAGTTTCTAGTGGTTACTGTAACATAGTGGAGTTTTAAAGATTACTGTAGTTTTGCAAGATTACTGAAGTTTTTGAAATTTTTGTAGTTTCTTCATGGAACTGTAGTTTTTACGAGTACTGTATTTTTCAAGATGACTGTAGTTATCAAAATGTTTGAAGTTTTGAGACCACTGTAGTTTTCAAGATTACTGTAGTGTCTTGATATTACTGTAGTTTTTTTTTCAGCTGCCAAGAAGCACATTATTAAGAAAAGGGCCCAAGAACTGGCACGAAGGAAACAAAACGAGGAGCTAATAAGAAAACGTTTGGAGCGGGAAAATGTGAGAATATCGAATTGAAAAAACCGAAAAAAAATTCTGAATTTCCGGATTTCCAATTTCCGAATATCTTTTTATTGATTTTTATATTTTCCAGTGTTCCTATTTGACCAGTCCGGATGACACTCTCAAAAACATCTCCTCGATTCAATTTGAATCTCAAATTTCTCAAATTCAACGGAAAAAGAAGCAACGAGAATCAAAAGAGAGTTCAGCGGAATCTCAGGATGGCACACTTGTGGTAGATCAAATTTTAAAAAAATCGATAAACCAATACATTTTTTCAGGAACCCAAATCCAACGAGCTCTATATTCAAGACATTCCGGAAAGAGTTATGCAATGAGAAAACTTTTTTATTTTTGAAAAAAAATGAATAAAATTTTTCGAATTTTAAAATTTTCAATCTACAGTATCCCTTTCACTCTAAAAACTGCAATCGAAGAGTTTTGATCCCCAGTCATATAAATTCCGTCATCTTTTTTTGTAAATTTTCAACAATCAATTTTCCAAGAAATGGGTTATAAACCGTAGCTCCAGATTCGACGGTTTTGTTGTTCTGAAAAAAATTAAAACTTGTCAATAGAGCGAATTTGCGTCTTCTCACTTTCACATTCATCCAGAATTCACAATTCTCAGCTTTTACGTCATCTCCTTCTGAGGAGCAAATTCTTAAAATGTGCTCGAATATTTGATTTTCCCATTTTGTCCGAACTCTTCGATAAGTATCATGGAGTGGTAATGGGATGTAAGCGATGAAGCGGCGCTGTAGAAAATAATGCAAAATTGCTCCATCGAGAAATATTCAAATTTTGAGCTGCAAGCCTTTCTGTTCAGTGGAGCGCGGTTGCCAAAAATTTAGTTTTTAAAAGTTCAATCACCAATTTCAATGTACATATACAGCAAATTCAAACAAAACTTTGAAAAAAAAACTGCGCTCAGCTGGACAAAAATGTTTTAGCTTGTTGTTAAAGTTCTTACCAAAACATACATTCTTGGAATATCTTCTGGAACTTTCAGAAAATTTTTATCGACGTAAAGATAAGGATTACGGTGGAGCCATTTTCGAATGAACAATCAGAATTAGAAGGGAAATCAGAAAAATTGGGTAATTCACAGACATTTTGGTAAAAGTAGAAAGCAAAGTGAAAGTGGAAAAGGGAAAAAAATCTGCTACGCAATAGTTCAAAGAATACAAAATTTCCCTCCTATGGATAATCCGATCATTCCAATTCGTTTTGAATTGTTATCTATTTAAAGAATTGTTGTCGAACCTCAGAGTCTCAGAATCCTAAAAAACTAGTATTTTCGATTCAAAATGAATCCGATCGCCTGGGTATACATTCCAATTTGCAGTTCTTCTTCACATAACCATAACCATAAATGTCTGGAAGTGTCTCTGTATCATTTTCTAGAATCTTCTGGACAACCGAAACACACATTTCCTTTAATTTCACTTTCACTCTATTTCCTTTTACAAGTATCATTCATACCCCTCCCCCTTCCTCTTTCTCTAAATAGGCTCCGCCCACTTTCTTGTCTTTTTCTTTTTGTATTCAGAATCAGTAGACGTTACCTTTTGCCGAAAACCTGCGACAAAATGCTTCTCCTTTTATTCGCATTTCTTCTGTCTTTACAGCTGTTCAGGGTCAGGTTAGTCTAATAATTTTATGACGCTATTTTAGAAAAAAAAAGATAAGGAGGTCAGAAAAAAAAAAGGAGAAAAGACAAAGAAAAATCGCGATTCAAGAGGTCAAAAGACAGAAGATTTAACAATAAGACTAGAAGTTGTTAAGTTTAGTAGTTTGATACTTTGTTATTTTCGTAGTCGAAACATTTGTGGTTCTTTTGAGGTTTTCGATAAATTCCACAAAAAAACTTTTTTCAGAAAGATTTAGGAATTTTGGAATCCAGCGTTTTTAGAAGTTTCGTAGTTAATCATTTCTTTCCTGAAAACTCCAAATGGCTCTTGAAATCGAAAATTCAATTAGAATCTCAGAATCTCAAAGTCTTGGATATTCAGAAAATCCTTAATTTAATTCTTAATTAAAGCTTTTTTTAATGCTGAGTTTCTCAAATTATTAAATGCTGAGTTTTTGAAAATCTGAAAATCCACTAGAATTTCAGAATTTTGTAAACTTCAAGAATGCAAAATCGTTTGAAACATTCGAAAAAAAAAAGAAAAAATTTAGAATCACAAAATCTCAGAAACTAGGAAATTTTGAAAATCAATGAAAATACAGGAAACTTAAATTAGATATTTTTCTAAATACGGAAGCTTGGATATTGTCAAATTCAAAAATTCAGGGATTTCCAAAATTGAAAGTTTGAAAAATTGAGAACTTCCACCAAATTTTAAAAATTCTAAAAATTTGCAGAATTGAGAGTTTCAGAATCTCAGAATTTCAGAATCTCAGAATTTCGGAATTTCAGAATATCAGAATTTCAGAATTTCAGAATCTCAGAATCTCAGAATCTCAGAATATCAGAATTTCAAAATTTTAAAATCTCAGAATGTCAGAAATTCAAATTTCGAAATTTCGAAATTTCATAACCTCAGATTGCGAATTTCACAATTTCAAATTTTCAGACTCACAGAATTTCGAAATCTTTGAATATTCAATTTTTCGAAAAACGACTAATGACCTTCCGATTAGTCTAATTAGTCTACTCACCCATTTTCTAGAAACTTCTGTCTCATCCTTTGAAAAACCTATAAAAGCTCTCATTAGGCAGAAAAAAATCAATTTCAAATAATTCTTTTTGGAACCAACTTCCAATTACCAAAAATTTTGTTAGGTTGGAAGTCATTTTTTCGAAATCTTTCATGACTGAACAAATTGGAAAATTTTAGGAATCATAAAATTAGGACAGTATAGAACTGTAACGGAAAGTAACTGTAACGTAACACAAACTCTCTAATAGAAGACATCACCCATATGTTTGAGCCCAATTATCTCGGTTGCCATGAAAGATATCAGAAAAGTTTAAACTGATTAACTATTTATCATATTATCAAAAATATTTTATCAGTCTTTTTGATATCTTTCACAGGAACCGAGATAATTGAGCTCAAAGAACGCATAATGTGGGATATGAGCATTCATGATAATAGTCGTTATAGAACTACGATATTGTATTGTTGTTTAAAGGTACTCGGCTTTACATTTGAAAATTCAACTTTTTTTTTCATTAGCGCACATTTGCAACAAAGTTTCGGTTCAAAAGTCAACTGACCCCATCGCTCAATCGACCTTTGATTTCAAGTGGCCCTCCATTCTTGAAAAACGGAAACCCTAAACGAAAAAAACGTGCAAATGCAGTTTCCTATTCCTCCCGTTGCAATTATCAAGAGGATGGGGGTTTTAAACGGTCTTGTTCTTTTCCCCAATTCAGACAGAAAAATAGAAGACGTTCTCCTTCTCGATTTTTATGGGTTTACTATTAGTCACCTTTTTTCTAGCCACACACAGGATTCAGAAGAAAAGAAGAAGATAGTAAAATGAGGGAATGGAAAACGATGACTTTTGAACTAAACGAATGGGCAAGAATAAATTGGAAAGGTACCTAGGAACCTATAATTGGAAATTGGTTTCATTTCTTCTTTTGGCAAAATGGTCAACTTGTAGATTCCCCTTTTGCTGACTAGGTTGTAGTCAAGGGACGAAATTTGGCAAAACTACACGATTACAATGAGCACACTTATCTGGGTACCTATGAGAGATATCAAACATATGTCAAGTGATAAAATGTTGCTAAAGTTATGTTAAACAATTTATTTGTTGATAAATTTTTGACACTTTTTATAGGAATCGAGATAATTGAGCTCAAAGAACAAGCTTAAGAAGTTAGACATCAGCAAGGTCTCCATAGCGCCGTCTAATTTATCTCGGCTCCTGGATGAGATATCCACAATGTGTAAGCTAATAAAATGTTACTGATATTATGATAAACATTTCATCAGTTAACAAAATTTTGATATCTCTCATAGGTATCGACATAATTGAGCTCAAAGTGCAAGTAGTGGCTTTGTTACGCGTTGGTGCCCTATCTTGATTTCAAAGGTAAAAAAGGCAATATTGAAGCAAAAAATCTGGACAACTTTTGTCGAAAAACGGCAAATTTGAAATGGAATTTTAAACAATCGAGGCGAATTTATGAAATCGCATAGCTACCAGCTCAGCTACGCGGTCTTGAAAAAAGCTGCCGACTGGTAACCAATTCCACCATTACACTTTGAGCTCACATATCTCGGTTCCTATAAGAGATATTAAAAATCTGTATCCTGATAAAATTTTGTCCTATTATCACCAACATTTGTATAGTTTACAAATTTTTGATATCTTGCACAGAAATTGAGATAATTGAGCGTGAAGAAAAATTAAAGGGTAGCGTTTACGATAGTCTAGTCCTGTCGTTGGCAAGGTAATACTTTGGATGCTCTAGTTGTCTTTAGCTTCTTTTCCTATTATCTTCCTTCCCTAATTCTTACCTTTTGTTCCTCCCAGTGAGACCATCCTGACAATTTATACTTAATTCGTTCCGAGACGCGTTTCCGAATCTCGTTTCCTTTTTTCGCACACACAGACACAAAACGCTAAATTTGCAACCCGAACCGCCTCATTCACCATTACAACCTGACCAATTCACACCTGGAATGGATTTGAAAAAAAAATAACATCAAGGGGAACAAAAATGTTTTACAGAGGCGCATGCACCTTCCTGGATCATCAAGCATGTGACGAGGTGTGTAAGACGGACAACTTCTGGTACGGCCATTGTATTGGATGGGATGGCTTCAATTTTAGGTAGGAACGAGTCACAAAAAAAAACAAAAAGAAACAAAAAGAATTGCATCGACCGGGAATCGAACCCGGGCCGCCCGCGTGGCAGGCGAACATTCTACCACAGGTAAAGGGGGACTGTCGAAAAACTGCTAAATGACAGTTGAAGAGGCGCAAACTGGCGAATGACTGCTAGTTGGCAGCCGAAGGAGAACTGACGGGCCGTCGACGGTCCGTCGACGGACAGTCGGTACCGATTGGAAAACATACTTGAAGGTTCTGATTGGAAATCATGCAGAAAACAATTTCTCCTACTCCCACTAGATTATAAGAAATGATAGAATCTTATTTTCCTCAAATATGACCACCTCAAAAAATAGGTTGTTGAACGACTGCTGAATGGCAGTCGAAGAGGCGCTGACTGGCCAACGACCGGTGGTTGGCGGTCCAAATTCCTTCAGAATGGAAAATTTTGTTGAAAAAATAGTTCTCTCTAAAAACATCATAAAAGTCATAGAGGGGTCTGGGAAGCTAAAAAATGCGTTATTAGAAGCATTTCTATATCAATTAGGATTTGAGGCGCGGTTGGTGAAAAACTGCTAAATGACAGTCGAATAGGCGCTGACTGGTTGATGGCGCCTGAATAAAAAAATATGTTTGAACATTCCTTAGTATATATCTAGAAGCATGTGTTAGCATTTTCGTGTTCCAAGATTTTTACTCGAGTTGTCATTGCATGATAATAATCAATCGTTCAGGACACATGTTCTCGGTCATATTTTTCGATTTGCTTAAGATTTCCGACGAAATTTGTTTTTAATTTTGTACAATTTGTGTCTTAAAGTGCTATTTTTCCGTTTTTCTTCCAAAATCACAACAATTCGTTTTTTAAATGCTGTTTTATAACTGCCGAGCTTCAAAATTTCGGTCATAGAGATTTGCAACGACACTCCGAAATCCCGCAACGACACTCCGAAATCCCGGCTGCGCCTTGTTTAGCGGCACAAGACTTTACTAACTTTTCGTCTTTTTTCAGTTTCTTTCGCTTTTCGAAGTGTTCTCTTATTGAAATTCAGTATTTTTCGCTTAATTTATATAACTACTGGCATAAAGAAGCACTGAAAAGCTTTGCGCACTTTGGCTCTGCGCGTTTTTAGTTGAAAACGCAGAAAAAATCGGCGAAAACTCCTTGCGATGAAAGTTTCGAAAGTTTCGCTATTTTTGCTTCGGAACGTTACAAATGCAGCCTTTCAGGAGTTTTTATATGGTGAGTTGGAAGTTTTTATACGTTCCGAAGCAAAAACTATCGTAAACTCTGAAATTGTTCATGCGTTGTCGAAAATTCACCTCGTCGATACTTCATAGGTGTGACGTTTTGCAAGTGCAATGTTTGGAAAGTAACAACTTTGCAAGGTTCGCACAAAAATTAATACGGAAATCAGTTTTTGCTGTTTCTGACTCGTTTTTAAAAGTTCACATGCGAAACGTCGCCCTTTTGAAGTCTGCTTTAAAAATGCCGCAGAGCCTAAAAATCTAAAGATTTTTTACTTGCCAGTTTTTAGTGTTGCGAACGCATCAATTTTACTTATTTTGAACGTACTTATAAGCGAAAAATACTGTTCAATGAGAGAAATGTACATACCGAAAAACGAAAAAAGTTGAAAGGGAGAAACGAAGAAGAGAAAGAGAACGAAAGGAAATAAAAAAAGCTTCTGATTTTTCGAGTTGAGTTTCTATGAAGTTTGAACTTTGCGAAAACACAGAAAGAAAATCGGAAGTTCTGTCTCATTCAGAACTTGTGATTTCTTATGTGTTTTCTCTTGTTCTACTCATAAAAATTCACCTTTGAAAAAATCAGAGTTACTTTTTAAAAACAATACACAATCCACAGAAACTATAAGTTGAATAAAGAATTTCTATTGTTTATTACCTGTTTAATGATGAACTGTCAAGAAGGCGCTATCATTATAGACGGTCCGTCTTCGAGGCGCAAATCGTTACAGACGGACCGTCGGCGGCGCGCGATTCGACTGCCGACTGTTCGCTTTTCGGCAGTCCGCGCCCGCCAGACGGCCCGTTTTTCGGCAGTCCCCCTCTACCTGTGACCACTGAACCACCGATGCGACGAAGGAAAGGGGAGTGGAGGCCGTATAGGAAGGAGGGAGAAGCGGGGGTTGGGGAGAAAGAGACGCAAAGAGGAGCGAATAAAGAGAAGAGTAAAATTTTTCGAGGGATGCGGAAAATTAAGAATTGCGAAATTTTTTGGGAACTTTCAAGAGGAAAACCGGAGATCTCAAAATATCAAAAATCATAATTTTTTTTTTCAGCTGCAAATGCTACGAATATCTCGCTCCGTTGGATGGGAAAATTTGTGAAACACGGCAAATGGCTTGTTCGGAGAAATGCAAAGATCAGGTAGGTGTAAAAACCGAGAATCTAGAATTTTTTTTAATTGTCAAATTTTTCATGGAACGCCCTTTTTCAGAATCATTTTCGAGCTTTAAAATTGAATAATTTGAATTCTACACTACCAAAAACATAGTGGCGCTAAAGGGAATCGAACTTACAGGGGTTTCTGCTCCAAAGACAGACTTCTTACCAGTTGCGCCATTTGGGTGCCGCGGGCTTCATCCGCCGCCACGGTGGTGCAACCGGGAAGACGACTGACTTTGGAGCGTAGACCCCGACAAGTTCGATTCCTTCAAGCTTCAATAGGTTTTTAAGTGCGTAAAACTCAATTTTTTGGGGTTCAAACCTCAAAAATGGCTCTGGAAACTAATTCTTGCTCGAAAAAAATTCGAAAACCAAATTTGTTTCAGGGTTCCGAAGGCGGTTTCTGTTTCCCTCAAATGGATTCCCGTAAATCCCTCCGTACCGCCTGTGAATGCTTCAAAAAACTGCAAGTTTTGAGACGAAAGAAGAGAAGTGTCCGAAGAAGTTATCAACGCGTTGTTTAACTATTTTATTTTATTGTTTATATACATTTAGGTTTTCACATAGAGATTTTAACGAGAACCAATAAAATTGTCATCATTATCGTGGAGAAGGGTCCTTGAGATGAGTTGCAGAAGTCCTTATTGCAGTAGCAATCGACGCGTTTCTGAAATTCAAGAAATAATAAGGTGACCTAGTTTTCTGTAAAAGTTAGGCCATCACTTACAGCAGTGTATCCATTGGTTGAGTTGCTCACATCACCGAGCTCATAGCATTGGTTGCTTGGAACTCCGAGATTATCCTCTCGCAGAGTAGCACAACCCTGAAAATTGGTGGTGGCCTAGAAAACCAAAACTAGTCCCTCAAACCTTGGTATAACTAGTCCATTTCAGATTGACACCACTGTAACCGATTTGGTAGACTTCTGAAAACAATTGGCAACATTTGGAAATTTTGAAAACTACAGTAATCCCTTACTGGCTCGTTTGATGCAGAACGTTCCATTGGTGCACATATCACTGCCTGATGTCTTTTTGCAGTCACCGAAGAGCTGAAAATGAGAGATTTTTAGAAAAAAAGATTTTGAGATTTTTTTAAATCTGAAAATCGCAAAATCTGAGATTTTGAGATTTGGAATTTTCAAAAATTTTGAAATTCAGAAAGTCCAAAAATTTTGAATTTTTCAGAATTCAATGGAATTTCAGAATCTCAGAATCTCAGAATTTCAGGATCTTAGAATCTCAGAAATTCAGGATCTTAGAATCTCAGAATCTCAGGATCTCAGGATCTCAGGATCTCAGAATCTCAGAATCACAGAATCTCAGAATATCATAATCCTAGAATCCTAAAATCTCAAAATCTCAGAATCTTAAGAACCTCAGCATTTCAGAATTTCAGAATCTTCTCAAAACACCCCAAAAACTCACACTATCCACAGTAATATTCAATTTGCTGAGTGCAGTTTTAGCGAATTTCGGTATTTTCTCAGCTCCTCCACATTGATGGCATTTCAGTCCATCTACCGATGACGTAGCAGTCATCAGAATCGCAAAAGTCAAAATGAAACTCATTTTTTCCATTTTTCTTCTAGAGGATTTTTGAAAAAATGAAGTTTCGCTCTTCTTTTTGGGGGAAAAAGGTTTTATGAGTGTCAGTTGCTTTCCTAGAATATTCCTAGAATATTCTAATGGTCCATGACGACCCGCCAATTGTTTTCAGATGTTTCTATGGAGAATTTTCGGGGGAAAGAAACCAAAAAGAATAATACAACTATCTTCTTTTTTTTTGTTGAAACAAAAATTGTGAAATCTGAGATGAAGAAAAATAAGATTCTGCATAGAATAGACTAAAGTTTTAGGAAGAAAAAAAAACATAACTTTATAACTTTTTGATAATTCGTGACTTTCTGAAATTTAGAAACTCTGAAATTCGAACATTTAATCAGACTCAGAAATTTAAAAAAGTTCCAAAAAACTCCAAAGAGCTAAAATTTTGAAAATTCCAAACAAATTAAAAAATCTCGCGTGTCACAATTCATATAAATTAACTGTAACCGAGATACAATATATACAAATACCAATCCCTTACTTTCCAACTTTCTACCAAATACTGTGTAAGTGTCCTTTCCCCCAAAAATTTGAACATATTTTTCCTCCATAAGCAGTTTCTCATTTAAATATCGAAACAAAAAATCATGGCTGACGATGGATACGAATTGATGGGTCCGGCTCAAGGACCATTCGCTCCGGCTCCAATCGGACCACCGTTGGCAGTTGGACAAAAACCTACTGTAGCTCCGCCCACTGCTAAACCACTTCCAGCGATTGTGAACCAAAAAAAGGCGGTGCCAAAGAGAGCGGACACCGAAACTGATTCGAGTGTTGAGCCGACTGCAAAAAGTGTTGCGGAGGGAAGAAAAGGAAAGAGTAGTGTGAGATCAGTGATGACCGAGCCTGCAGAGAAGGTAGGTTCAAAAAGGCCTGAAAAAAATTCGAAGAAGCAGAAATATTCCAGCAAACTTTGTCTAAAAATTATTATGCCAGAGCCTTTTTAGCATTGAAAAAAATCCAAAAAAAACCCGATTTTCAAACTGTCCGAAATCAAGAATACGGCTTTCAGGCCAATTTTCAAGCTTTAAACTCAAAAATTGAAATTCTACGTCCTAAAAAACCTATATACCCCAAAAGGAATCGAACTTTCGGGTCTCCCGCTCCAAAGTTAATCCTCTTCCCGCCTGCGCTATCCTTGCCAAACGTCGGGCGGCACTCTGATGGCGCAACCGGTAAAAGGGTGAACTTTTGGAGCAAAAGAGCTGCAAGTTCGATTCCTTTTGACTTGTATAGGTTTTTGGAGGCGTAGAGTTTAATTTTTTAAGTTTCAAAACTTTTAAATCGCACTAAAATTCTTTTATTTTTTACAGAGTCGCATGGAAAGTTGCTATCTCGACGGAAACGCAATCAGTCAACGTCCGAATACCCTGGACATTTGTCAATTGTCCGGTGCCATTTTTCTGACCCTCATCGTTGTGAGCATTTCGATTCCGGTCATTTTGACGGCCGTTGGACAAGCGGATATTGAGTGGATCAAGACTAAATTAGCGAAACTTTAAATGAGAGAATAAAAGATTTTTTGGGCTGTTTTTTCTCTAATTTGAAATGTGTTATTTTTTGCTTTTTTAGAGCTTTGAAAGTCAAAAAACTACCAAAAGACTTCCGGATTTCTAATCTCTTTTCCCTTTTACCGTAATCCCTAGACAAAAAAAATAGAAAATCCGGGATTTTCGAATATCTCCGAATGGACAGTATAATGACGAATTACGAGGGTCTTTCTTTTTTTTCTTTTTCTTTAAAGGTGGGGGGACATGAAAAAAATAATGTTCTCGAAATTCCGTTCAAAGATGCCCCTCGAGGAATTGAACTTGTGAGGGCGATGATTAAGGGTGCGGCGCCGCTACCGACTGAGCCACGCGGGCAAAGAGAAAGCGCTCGCCCGATTGCATACATAAAGGCGAGGACGACAGCTGTACGCAGAGTGACATTAAGCGTTGTACACCGTCACGGTAGAATGCATACTCTAGCTACAAAAAAAACTACGAAAAATCTCCTGTCCCCCCACCTTTAAAGTACAATAATTTTTGGAAAATTTTGAAAAAATTGAATCTTGAATTTCTGAAATTTTTGAATTTTAGAATTTCCGAATTTCTAAGAAATTCCTAATTTTTCGAATTTCCAGGAATTCCTGAATTTCTTCTGGTTTTCAAAAAAGTTTTTGGAATTTTCGGAATTCATGCCTACTTCATTAAAAAAAGTGTGTGCTAGATTTTCTAGATTTTTTCGGAATTCCGAAAATTTCCTGAATTTCAAAAAGTTTTGAACTTCGAAAAAATTTACGGTTTTCCAGGAATTTCTGAACTTCTGAAGTTCAGAATTTCTAATTTTCAAAAAACATTCTGAATTTCTGAAAATTTTGATTTTTTTCTGAACTTTTAGAACACCAATTTTTGGAATTTCTATATTTCTTCAAGCTATCAAAATCCACCGCGCTGCGCCTTTAATCCCATATCTAAGCAATTTGTTAACTTGTCGGTCGACTGAACATCGGCTGTTGGTGTCCTATTAAGTCGTCTCCATCCGATTTCTCTTTCTCTCTCTCTCTCTCTCTCTCTCTCTCTCTCTCTCTCTCTCTCTCTCTCTCTTTTCCTTCTCATATATCTTGGTAATACGCACAACTGGGTCAATGCAAAAGTCATCGGAAGAAGAAAGAAGAAGACGTTAGAAAAGACAGTTTGGTTTCCGAAAAAGAAAATCTTCCGTTTTATTATTGGATGGTTTCCGTTGATGTAAATTTAGTTTAGAGACAATTGGATTACAAGCGCTTCTTATTTAGTGAAACTTTTTGGTCACCAAAAAAGTCTGCGTACCTAAACTTGGGATTGAAAACTAAAAAAAATGTAGTTGAACACCCTCAAGGCGTTTTTGAACTGCGGAAAGTGCCTTCCTCAACGATTTAAAAATCGAGTTCACGCCCCCAAAAACCTATACACTCCCAAAGGAATCGAACTTGTGGGTCTACGACTCCAACTTCAATCCTTTTCCCACCTGAGCCATCCTTGTGAGCGCAATCGATGCGTGGGGTGTAGCTAGGGCGCCGCGCTCTGGTGGCGCAACTGCTAAGAGGGTGAACTTTAGAGCAGAAGACCCACGAGATATATTCCTTTGGGGTCACATAGGTGTTTGGGGGTGTAGAATTTGATTTTTCGATTCCCAAACTTCAGAAATTGCTCTTGAAAATACATTTAGGCTTCGAATAGCTTAATTTTCCGATATGAAGGCTTTTTTCAGTGTTCAACTCCTTTCTCGCTCATTTCACTTGATATCCCTTTCTTCCAATTCCATTATCTCCTCGGGGTCTTATCTCACCTCTTCCGACCCCCAAATTTCCACTTTTAATCGTATTTTAATCGCCTGTTAACTGGAAGAAGATTAGACAATTTGTTTTGCGACAGGAACAATCCCCACCGTTCCGATTTTATGGTTTTTGTGGTTTGATAATAGACCAAACTACAGAAATTTTGCATTTTCGGTAGGTTCAAGACACAAAAATGTGAATACAGAGCATTTGAAAACCAGAAAATTGAGTTTAACGCTCTAAAAAACCTACATGCCCCCGGAGGAATCAAACTTGTGGACTTCTGCTCCAAAGACATCCCTTCTACCAGTTGCGCCACCGGAGGGCGGCCAACGCGCCAATTGCGCCTGTGATGATACCTGAGGCGGGAAGAGGATTGACTTTGGAGCAGCAGGCCCATAGGTTCGATTCCTTTTGGGGTGTATAGGTTTTTGGGGGTGTGGAATTCGATTTTTTGGGTTTTAAACCTCACAAATCGCTTTGAAAGTGTCAATTTGCCATCAAAAGTTGGCCTCGGGCACCTTTGAGTTTATAGGTTCTTTTTGGAGCGCGAAATTCAAAATTCGTTAGAATTAATTTTTCTTGGATACCTTCTCCGAACTTGTCACCTTGTCCAAAACCCATTCCACGTGTCAATCCATCGTGTTCACACCCATATATGCATGTACCTATAAATGTCACTTTCCATTCAAATGTCACTTCCCCTTCCCACCACTAATTTCTCGGATCCCTTACCATACACAAAGGGTAATTCAACCAATTTGTACTGTTCCTTGTTCTCTTCCTCACAATTTTCCATGACCTCATCGTTCTAGGCAAGCGTGAAATTTTTGAGGTTAGAAAAGCTTGTACAAACAATTCCTTTGCCACTTTTTAAGATCAAAAAATCGATTCAACCCAATTTTCACTTTAAAAGTTGATCTTTAAACTTTCGGTGGTCCAAAACATCTTTCCAGTGCGATTTTTGAAGTTTTGAACCCAAAAATCAAATTTTACGCCTAGAAAAACCTATAGAAGCCCAAAGGAATTGAACTTTTGGGTCTTCCAACGTCAGATCTTTTACCAGTTGAGCCACGCGGACGCCAAAGCGCGGAAGGCACTTTTTTGAAGTTGGTAAAAGCACAATTATGGTATTTTTGGTTGAAATGCCTAGCTAACTAGCCACCCCTATTTTCTTTCCTTCTCCAGCCAAAATCTTAGACCTCATGTCCATTCATCCCATCCCAACAGTTACAATTATACAACACAACAATTGTACAAGTTTTACCCGAAAACTTTCTCCTTTCTTCTTCTTATGCCTTCTTATTCCTCTCGCTTTCTGATGACCAGTCATCCAAAAGGGATTCACTCTCGTTTTCCCTTTTCAAATAGGTTTTGTGGGTGTCGAGTTTTCGCATCTTCTTTCGAAGCAAGCTTTTGACGTTCCTTTTGCTTAGTCACCCGTTTTCCAGAAGTTTCATGGCTTACGGTGAGATTAGCCAGCTTTGAAACTCATAAAAATCAAATTTTACGCCTAGAAAAACCTATATACCCACAAAGGAATCGAACTTGTGGGTCTTCTGCCCCAAATTCAGCCCTCTTACCAGTTGCCCCACGCGTACGCTAAAGCACGGGCGTCCTGCTTGACTCCACGCTTCGCCCGCATTCACAGGAATAGCTCAGTCGGGTGGACTTCAGAGCAGAATACCAATAGGCTCGATTTCTTTTGGCTTTTATAGGTTTTTTGGGGTTTAGAGTTTGATTTTTTAGAGTTCAAAACTCGAAACTCGGTCTGAAAGGCATAGTTTTGCTCTAGAGTGGTAATTTTTTAACGTTTTAATTACCCAGAAATCAGTGTTACAATCTTTTTTTGATGTTTTTTTTCCTGAACTGTCACTCTCTTCAGAAAGCCTTTCTGAACAGGTATACATGTTCCTGGTTCTTTGTGTCCCTCGTTTTTTCTATTTAATTGAACTGGATCTTTCTCACTCTGACGAGGAGTGTGAAAAACCTTTCTTTTTAGGAATTTCTTGTAATTTTCCTAACGAAACCGACAGCAAGCAGCACATCAAGCAAAAGGGCTAATCAGTTATCTTCCACCTGACTTTTGGAGAAGCTAGGAATTTCGGATGGACACACCTTTTAGACGGCGATTTTCGAGAAATCCATCAGGGTGTGGCTAGGCGTTTGTATTGGAAATTCCTCGATTTTACGATTAACAACATTAAAAAGTACTGTTCCCAACGATTTTCCAGCTTTAAAACTTGAAAACACGAATTTTACACTATCAAAAACCTATATGCTCTAGAAGGAATCGAACTTATAGGTCTTCTGCTCCAAAGTCAATCCTCTTCCCGCCTGTGCTATCATTGCGGGCGCGGTCGGCAGCTCAGGCGCATGTACAGTGCCTAGGTGCCGCTTTTTGGGTGGCGCAACTGGTAAGCAGCTCGACTTTGATGCGAAGACTCACGAGTACGATTCATTCTTTGGAAAATAAGTTTTGAAGGACGTAGAATTCAATTTTTTGGGTCTTAAACCTCGAAAATCGCTCTGGAAGGCACACTTAGGTTTCAGAATGATCGATTTTCCGTTGTTCTTTTCGTTTTTTCCTTCATCCAATTTACCGCACAGTATTAGTAGGAAACCTTCCCACACATTCTCCTTATCTTACTAATCCATCTCAATCAGTTTTCCCCGCCGACTCATGTCTTTCAACATCTCCCTCTAAAAAGTTTCAATGATGAGAATTTGTACTACTAGGTCATCTTTGAAACCCTCCTCTTTCTATATTTTCTCCCGAGAAGTATTACCAAAGCCCTTTGGAGACATCAATCTCTTCTCATTCGATACCGTCTTTTCTCCTTATCTGTCACCCATCATCGCCCTTGTATCTTTTTCGGGACGGTGGTAGGCGGAATGTGTATTCATGAGAGAAACCAATGATACTGTTCCTGGACTCTCCGAAAATGTCTTTTAAAAAGTTTTCATCCGAGCATAAACCACTTCCAATGCGATTTTTGTTGCTTGAAACACAAAAAATCGATTTTCACATTACCAAAAATCTATATACCCCAAAAGGAATCGAACTGGTGAGTCTTCAGCTCCAAAGTCAATATTCTTCCCACCTGAGCTAACCTCACGGGCGCGGTCGACGCGTGGGGCGCAGCTAGGGCGCCGCTTCTTGGCGTCCACGTAGCGCAACTGGTAAGATGTATGACTTTGGAGCAGAAGACCCTCAAGTTCGATTCCTTTGTGGGTATATAGGTTTTGAGGGCGTGAAATTCAACTTTCTGGCAAAAATCTTCATCTGGGCACGAATTCCGTTTTTTTTTCTGGTTCAAAATTTGGTTAGAGAATGTTTTCTGAGTCTTTAAAGCATATATTCTCGTCCTACGAATTTTCCAACCACAAAAACTGATTTTGAACATTGAAAAATGCTTTTACAACGCAATTTGCAAAGTTTCGAACCCGAAATATCACATTTTTCGCTGCCCAAAACCTATACATCCTCATAGGAATCGAACCTATGGGTCTCAGCTCCAAAGTCAAGCCTCCTCCCGCCTGAGCTATCATTCCAGCCACTATTGGCGCATTGGTGCGCTGCTAGGGTGCCTGGATGCCGCGCTCTGGTGGTGCAACTGGTAAGAGGATGGAATTCGGAGCAGATGACCCACAACTTCGATTCCTTTTGGGTTTTATGGGGTTTTAATAACGTATGGCTCAATTTTTGAATTTCAAACTTCGGAAATTGCTTTGAAAAACATTTTTCGACTTGAGTTTTTTTTCATGTAAACTTTTCCGTTCTGTCCTTTTTCTATAATCTCTTGACCCGATCAAAACTTTCTCATGTCTTGTAACTTTCCGTTATCCTCTCCGCCAAGAAAATCCCTTTGTCCGCCGACTTATAATTACTTGTTCGCCGCTTCCGAGATGTATGTGTATGTGACTTTCACTCGAGAAAATGGTATCTAATTATCAATTCGCTTGTTTCTTGTTACTTTCTCCTAGATTTCTCTCTTTCCCCGTTTATCCAGATTTCCCATTTTGGCCGATTCACTGATTTAGCACCCATCATCATCGTCTCCTCTAGAGATATATATTGTGTTGATTTATAGGTTCATATAAATTGGACCACTTTTAGGTGTTGGCAGCATCCAGAAATCCTGTATTTGTGTCCAGTTAGGGAATGGGCAATCCGTTTAGTCACCTAAATAGGATTGGATAGGTGAAGGTGTGTCAGAGACTGGTTTTTTAGATCCCAAAAAGTGATGTTCAGTCTGATTTTTGGGGTTTAGCAGTTGAAATTTTGGATTTTATAGGTAGAAAAACCCGTAGACGTTAAATGGAATTTTTGCTATTCACTTTTGTACTGTTTTCTTTCTCAAAAGAGGCTTTCCAAGCCGATTTTCTAACTTGAGGACTCAAAAAATTGAATGTAGAAAAACCTATAGACCCCATAAGGAATTGAACTTGAGGGTCACCTGCTCCAAAGTCAACCTTCATACCAGTTGCGCCACCGAAGCGCGGCGCTTATCGTGTCAACCGCTCAGGTGGGAAGAGGATTGACTTTGAAGCAGTAGATACCCAAGTTTGCTTCCTTTTGGGGTATATAGGTTTTTGGGGGTGTAGAATCCCATTTTTCGAGTTCCAAACGACAAAAATCGCTCCGGAAAGTAATTTTTCAAACATTTTTCATATTCCGGATGTCCTTTAACCCATTCCTAACCAGATTGTATCATGTAATCTTCTAATCCACCTCCTCCCCATCAACTTTGCACTATTGCACAACACACTCCTCCCCTCTCCCCTCTTTTTCTTCATAT
>NC_013486.2:4896519-4920954 GCF_000004555.2 Caenorhabditis briggsae | reverse complement strand
TCTCATCATTCGGACATCTCGAATCTTTTTTCGCCCCCCCCCCCCTTTCCTATCTGTTTTTCCAATGTTCTACTTTTTTGCTTTATGACCATGATGTTGTTACTGATGGTCACTCTCTGATTTCATAGAGCTTTGAAAAACTTTTCGAAAATCAATTTTCCATTTTACCATATTAAAAAACTGAACTCCAATACGATTTTCGAGGTTTAAAACCCCAAAAAATCGAATTCTACGCTCCGAGAAACCTACATACCTCAAAAGGAATCGAACCTGTGGGGTTTCTGCTCCAAAGTCAGCTCTTTTACCTCCTGAGCTACCCTTGCATGCGCGGTCGGCAAGTTGGCGTCGCGCGCGGCGGTGGCTCGTCTGCGCAGTGGGTAAGAGCCCTGACTTTGAAGCAGACGACTCAAAAGTTCGATTCCTTTTGGGGTACATAAGTTTTTGGGGGCGTAGAATTTATTTTTCGGACCTTGAACCTCGAAAATTGCTCTAGAATGTTGTTTATAGGTTTTCGAACTAGTAAAATCCTTGTGTTTTCTTTCTTTTTCTTTCTCGATTTTGACTATTTGAACTACTTTACCATGTTTATCGTCTGAAAACTATCCTCTAAACCCAAAACTCGATTCATAATGCTTGAAAGCATACTTGTTCTTTTCCAATCCTATCCATCTTATAAAATCCCAAACATTATATGATCGGGGTGTGGAGAATCCTGTCATGCCAATAACTTATCCGAATCTTTTTTGCTTCTTTTCAACAACGCAATACTTGTTATTCTACCACTTTTCGTTCTCAGAAATCTTTTTCTTTTTGTTTCCCTATTTCACAGTTTTTTGACGTCTTCAAAACGTTCATCCCTCCCTCCCAAACCACTTTTGAAACCGAAACAAAAAATGTTCATGTTTACATTTCTCGGGGGTACTTACTTACCTTGAAACACCTCTAAATCGGTTTTTTTCTGACAATTGGGAGGTATAAGTATTGAAATTTTCTCGAGTTTCGATTTCACTTTTGTAACTATGCCTTTTCTTAGTTTTGAAAATCTGAACACCGCTCATAACTCGTTTCATCTTTGTCCAAATTTGGTAATGTTTATACTATTGAAATTGACTTGTTAAGAGCTTCAAAATGAGTATAAACATGACTAGTTTTGAAAAATTCCGGTTTTTTTTGAATATTAGGGTCCCACCACAAAAATCGAAAAATTGCTCATAACTCGCTTCATATAAATGTAAACTGTATGTTACTTGTATCATTCAAATTGGCTTGCTGGGAGCTTTAAAATGAATATAAACATGGCCTATTTTCAAAATTTTGGATTTTTTGGATTTTTGGGTCCCACTACGAAAATGGAAAATTGCTCCCAACTCGTTTCATTTTTGTCCAAATTTCGGGAAACTTATATCATTTCAATCGGCTTCAGAAGAGATTCAAAATGGGTATAAACAAAATATTTTGAACAACAGAAAATATTCCGATTTTTCGAACTTTTGGACCCCACCACGAAATTGGAAAATCGTTCACAATTCGCTTCATATTCATTCAAACTTTATGATATTTATATCATTCAAATTGACTTGTTAAGAGCTTCAAAATGAATATAAATATGACTCATTCTGAAATTGTTTTCGGTGCCGCCGTTTTTTTTCCGTTTTCTGGACCTTCTGACTTCCTTTCAACCTTATTATGTTTTTTTCAGAAATGTTAATACGAGCAGTGTTAACACTGCTACTGGCATCTCTAGCCACAGCACACATCAAACTTGTCTATCCACCGGCACGAGCACCGGCTCTCGATTTCTACAGCTCATCAAATAGTCAACCGCCATGTGGAGTCAAGAAACCAGCGCCTGGAGAGGGTATCCGAACCTTCATGAAAGCTGGATCCACGATTGAAATGAGCTGGTTTGTCGCCGTGCCGCATATGGTGAGTTAGAAAGGTCTATATGTAGAAGCATCTGGGCGCTTTTTTCCTTTCCCAGTTGATTACGAGCTTTTGAAATCCAAAGTTTTACACCCAGATGAAAACATCAGCTGGACGTTTTTATCAAAAAATTCTTGATATTGCATTTTTCCAATTCAAAAAGGGGGTGTCCCAGCGATTTTGACGTTTTTAAACACAAAAATCGAATTCTACGCCCAAAAAACCTATAGACCTCCAAAGAAATCGAACTTGTGGGTTTTTGGCTTCAAACTCTATCCTCTTCCCGCCTGAGCCATCCTTGTGAGCGCGGTGGATGCGTCGGGCGCCGCTAGGGTGCCGCGCTTCGCTATGTGAGTGGCGCCACCGGTAAGAAATCTGACTTTGGAGCAGAATACCCACAAGTTCAATTCCTTCGGGCTTCAATAGGTTTTTTTTTGGCGTAGAATTTGATTTGTTCGGTTTGAAACAGCGAAAATTCCTCTGAAAAACACTTTTTGACCTTCAAATTTCGATTTTCCCCAGATGTGTGATCTCAATTTTCGACTTTGTGACTGTATGGCTCCTAGGACCTTCATTCAAATGTACTACCGTAATCTTTTGTTCATCAGATAAAACCAAAAAGATTGACAAGTCCCCCCTCTCGCGTCTTCTGTGATATCTATAGTTTATGATCAGGTCAATGCCATCCACTATATTCCTTCCTCTTCTTCTTCCTCTTCTTTTTCCTCCAGAAAACGCCGACACTAATTGGTAGAAGAAGAAGAAGAAGAAGAGAAAAACGACCAATTCGGGTCGAATGCATTATTATGTAATACACTTTATATTACTACTGTTTGAGGGACGGATTGAAGAGAGGGGAATCGGAAGGAATTGACCGTTTCATGAGAATTTAGAAAAAAGATAGATTTGTGTAAAGTCAAATATTTGGAAAGGCAATTTTCTGAGCTTCTCACTGAAAATCATGAAAAAAATTTTTTTGATTTCCTATTAAATTTAACACCTACTCTGAAGTTTTCAGTTCTAGCTCAAAGTATCGTAAGCTCTGGTGCGTTGTACGCAAACACCTAATCTTACGACACTTTGAGCTAGAGAGCTGAAAATTCCAGGGTAATGGTACTAGAATACGATGAATCTAGTGATAAACTTGGTTTTTTGATACGTTGAGTTTGAAACACGAAAAGTCGCATTCTCATGATGATTTTTGACTTGAGAAAAATGGATTTTTAGGGTTTCAGAGCTGAAACTATAAAATAGAATCAAGAACAAATTTTTCATATTTTGTTACCCCTATCCTGAAATTTTCAGCTTTCTAACTCAAAGTGTCGTAAGATTTGGTGTTACAGTAGTTTGGTATTTGCAGACAATACACCACATCTGACGACACTTTGAGCTAGAGAGCTGAAAGTTTCAGGAGTGGGGTAAAAAGGTATGAGGAATCAAAAAAATAGTGGTAACTTTCAATTTCTGTTATTTTGGTTTTTGAGTTCAAAAAGGACACATCAGTTGGGAAGACCACCTTTTGACTTGACCTATCTGGTTTTCCGCCAAAAAACGTGCTTGACTTGTTATCTAATCCCTTTCGCAGACTATTTTTGTTGTCTCAAACCGAAAAAAACGTCAAGAGTCAATTCTGATTTTTCTCCGTTAAAATGAACTGGGTTAAGAGATTTTGATGTTGCTTGTGTTGTCTTTTTTTCGAGTGATGAGAAATCCAAAAAATTCTTCATTCGCCGCCGTCGCAATCAAATGACCTAGATTTTTGAGAAATTGAAAAGAAAAGAGATTGACTAGTGAGAGAGGAGAAGACAGAAAAAAATATGTAGGCACGGATCATTGGATGGGATTTTCGACAGATTGGAAAAATAAATTAATTGAGGAACCCCACAGGAGGTTTCGATTTCCTGGGGTGTTGAGAAGATATATGATTTGGGATTCAAAATGGGGGAACTTTGAAAAAAATTGAGAAACTTGGGAGCATAAATCTAGTTGTAACCCGTCATCGAATGTCTGCTAACATCATAGAATGTCTGCTAATTTTAAACCAAATTATCTCATTTTCTGTGAAAGATATCAAAAAGTGATCAACTAATAAAATATTTTTGATATTATGATAAACATTCCATCAATTGACTACTTTTTGATATCTTCTACAGGAACCGAGATAAATGTGCTCAAAGTTGAAAGTTAAGTGGGAAACTTGTGACCGGGTAGCTCAAGATTTGTATCGCCAGAAATTTGATAAAACCGTTCTTTTATGTCCCAGCACTTTGTAATCAACTTTTTCAGGGAGGAATCCGATTGGAAGTCTTGAATTCGTCTGACGAGCCAATCGCCATTTTCACCAACTTCAACGACGCCTTCAATGTCACGTAAGTTGCAGAATCTTGTTCTTAATATGGTTCAAATTCTTTTAGCCCTATTTTTATAGTTCAGTAGCTCAGAAATGAAGGAAGTATGTAGACTTTAAGGGACCTCACAGCTAAGTTACCTATAACTTTGCTAGTTTTAGACGGATATTTTTTGAAAATTATATGTTCAGTATTATCAGAGTTTCAGCTATTAATCAAGTTATAATTTGGGACAAGTTGGTAGGTTTCAAAGTTCACAAAACCATAACTCGGCTAGTTTTCGAGCAAACTCCTAGAATTTAGGCTCAAAAGGTTCCAAAGGTTCTCTAATGATGAATAATTTTCAGAGAAACGACGAAAAAGGTGGAACTCCCGCCAAACTTCGAGTGCAAAGACTGTGCGATTCGAATGACGACTCAAGCAACCGAATACGGAAACTCCTATTTCTTCTTCTCCTGTGCCGATATCAATATCGTAAATGAGATTCCAGATGGTGATACTTGTGTTGGAAATGGAAATAGAATGAATGGAAAATGTCAATGTTTTGATGGTTTCTTTGGAAACGAGTGTCAATTCCAAGATGAATGCAAAGAAGACGATGATTGTGGAGTCCAGGGATACTGTAGATTGGGTGGAGATGCGCCGAGAAGACAGTGCTTCTGCCCGACGAGTCGATATGGAAAGAATTGTGAACTTGGTTAGTTGGAGGGACACCTGGATATACAGATTTACAGAGATGGACTTGAACTTTTCTTTCGAAAATAAGAGTTTAGAAATTCAGATTTCCATTCATTCAAAATTTCAGAAGTTCCAAGAAAATTGTGAAATTTTGAAAATTCAAGAAATACGGAAATTCTTAAAGTTTAGAACTTCAGTGATTCTAGAACATTAAAAATTTAAGAAAATCCTGAAGTGCCTGAAATTCTGAAATTGCGAGATATTCCGAAATTCAAAAGATTGGTTTCAAATTTCCGCAGAATTATTTGAGCTTTCTAGAAAACTATAAAACAAAAAAATGCAAAATATTCCAATTATCAAACTCTTTTTTCCAGAATCCGACAGCATCCGTTCAGTCGCCGATTTCGACGAAACTCTCTATCAGAAACGCGAGGATCAAGGCAACAAAATCTACTGGCGTGTTCTCAAAGACGAAATCGAATTCGTCCTTCGTTATCCCGGACAATCATGGATTGCACTCGGATGGAAGAGTCCAGATGCCACGTGTGAATTAACTGCCGCCGACTTTGCCAATCGACATGTTTCCCCATCCACTGAATCTTCAGCCACCTCCACGATCTCCTCAATCATCACAAATGTCACATCTCGCGAGCAAAACGACGCAGGCGAGCAAGAATGCGGACCAAATGAGCAATGGTCAGAGTGTCCGGAGAGTTCTCGAGAATGCGAGCACTCTTGTGATTGGACCCATTTCCCAGAGACCACTCCAAACTGTCCAAACTCTTGTGGTACCCCTAGATGCATCTGTAAAGAGGGTTTCGTCCGAATGGCCAACGATCAAGAAGTCTGTGTTCCTTTTGATTTCTGTGATAAGACTGTTGAGAATGAGGAGAGTTGTGCTGCCAATTCAACTTGGGCAAAATGTGGAACCGCTTGTGAGCCAACCTGTGCCAATATGTATGACACTGCACCATGCCCAGCAAGTTGTGAGAAACCTGGATGCACATGCGCTGACAACTATGTCCGACACAATGGTCAATGCATCTATTGGGGAGACTGTCCAGAGCTTCGCGATGAGAAGACCACCACGCGAAAGGTTGAAGAATCCACACAGAGTACCATTGATAGAAATGAGGTGACCGTGGAGACTACAAAAACTGCAAAGACTACGCAGAAGGTGTTGGTGGCTGAGTGCAGTTTGAATGAGACGCTTAACGAGTGTGGAAGAGTTTGTGAGGCTGATTGTGTTTCGATTTTCACCAGATCCGAGTGTACCGATTGTGGGTCAGCGGCGTGTGCTTGTCTTCAAGGATATGCGAGAAACCCACAAGGACAATGTGTCTATTGGGGAGATTGCCCAACTGATGGTGAGTTGTCTTGATAAGGGCTCACTATTAGTATAAAGATAACATTTTAAATTTTTGGAATTTTCGGGTTCTGCCACGAAAGTCGGAAAAGAGTCATAACTCGTTTTATTTTTGCCCAAGTTTTGGAATAATTATACCATCCGAATTGGATTGTCAAAAGCTTGAAATAAGTGTAACCATGGCTTACTTTCAAACTTTTGAGATATTTGAATTTTTGGGTCCTACCACGAAAATGGAAAAATCGCTCATAACTCTCTTCGTGTGCATTCGATTTTAATGAAAATTATATCATTGTAATCATCTCATTAATGGCTTCAAAATGAGTATAATCATGACTTGTTTTGAAAAATTAAATTTTTTGGGTTCTGCCACAAAATACACCTTTTCTAGAAAAGTTCTCAACCAAAATGTTCAAATTTTATATCATTGATTTTTAGCCCAAACAACAACCTCCCGAACTGCGATCCCAACAACTCCAGTGCCAACTCAAACCGCACCACCAAGTGTTAACGGTGACGTTTGCTACGGCGACTTCCGTTATCCAGCCGGATGCTCGGATTGCGAATATAAGCTTTCATGGAACTATCAAGAGGACTCAGATGAAATCGAGTTCTCTCTAGAAACCCGTGTCACAGATAACTCTTGGACTGGTGTTGGATTCAGTAAGGATGGTACAATGCTCGACGCCGATATGATCATTGTGTCAAGCAGAGGAGGAAAGATTCAGTTGAATGATATGCAGAGCAGAGGATATGATCAGCCAGCAATGGATTTGGTGCAGAATGTCAAGTCGAGCAGTGCAGCACACGCGAATGGAGTTCTCAGAGCTCAATTCACCAGAAAAGTGAATACTGGAGATTCGACTGATAAGCAATTCAACGATGGACAGTGTTGGAGAATGCTCTATCCAATTGCAGGAGGAAAGTTGGATCAGTATGGAAATGTATCAATTCATCTGAGCACTCCATTGGCGTCAGACAAGCCAGTCTGTATTAGAAGCTGTTCTGGAGGAGAGAAGAAGAAGTCAACTACGTCATCGGCCCCAAGCACCTGTACCAATGAATACCGCTTCCCAGAGTCTTGCACTGGCACTGACTGTGACTACATTGCAAAATGGAATGCGACATCGGACGAAGTAACTTTCGAAATCACCGCGAAGACTCCTGGAAGATGGACCGGTATCGGATTCTCTAGAGATGGACAGATGACAAATGCTGATATGTACACTGGATGGTTCTTCGATGGAAAGGCGTACATCGTTGATCGATTCGCGTATGGCAGACAACTCCCAGCTATCGATCCAGCCGATCGTCAAGATATTTACAACCTCGGAGGACGAGTCGAAGACGACATGCAAACTATTTGGTTCACCCGAAAACTTATTTCAAAGGATACCAAGACAGATGTAGCTCTCGATGAATGCCACTACTTTCTGTTCCCAGTTGGTGGTGGACGAGTGTTGGCTAGAAAGAGTTCGGACTTCACAAATCCAAAGACTCCAATCGGATACCATGATCAAGTCCAACCTCAAGTCTCTTCTGCCAAGATCTGCCTATGCGACAAGTCCGGCAAAGCAGTGGCTCATGAAACCAAGGCTCCAATCTCGAGACGAGTTCGTAGAGCAGCCACCCGAGTCGCCACTAGCGCTATGCATTGTGCCGATATGGTAGTTGGAATGGTTGCCAATGGACGTGCTCGTATTATGGATATGTATTCTCCATCCAAGGCCACACCAATGGAGGACACATTCTTTGGAGGAGAGAACTCGCTAACGTCAGCTGCTGCTTTCCAGGAGGATGGAGTCACTACTTTGATCTTTAGAAAGAAATTGGAGGCTGAGGAGAAATGGGACAACTCGTTTGTCAATGCTCCAATGACAGTGATCTGGGCCAAGGGAGCTGATCCGATGAATTACGTGCATACCACAGGTGGTGCTCCGATTCAGGCGTCGCCAGAGTTCTTCGCAAATGCTATGAAGTATCACGGAAAGAATGCAAGAGGTGTTATGTCGATCAACTTCTTTGAGACCACTTCTGAGACTTCTGAACCCTCCGAATCGGAATCAGAAGCCAAGGTTTCCCCAACAGTCCACGGAATGCACTTGGAATCAACTTGTGAGGGATCCATCCGCCACCCCGAAGGATGCCAATCCGACGATTGTCTCTACACTATCTCCTGGATCTCTGACGGCTCTGTCGCCAGATTCTCGATCCACGGAGCTCTCCAAACTAGCCAATGGACAGCTCTCGGATTCTCCACCGATGGAAATATGGCTGCAGCCGATGCGGTAGTGATTGGAATCCAGAACAACGCAGTGATGGTAACCGACCAGTTCATGCCAAACTACGGTAGACCAGTTGTCGATGAGCAACAAGACATTTTCGATGTGGAGACCACCTATGTCAATGGATTCTTAACTGCCAACTTCTCTCGTGAACTTCACAGTGACGATGAATTCGATGTCGATCTTCAGGAATGCGTCTTCTTGTTGTATTCTCCATTCGGCGGAGTTATCGAGAAGAATGGAGAGATTCGGAAACATCAGGAGACACCACTGAGATCCAAGTCGAAGATTTGTTTGAATAAGTGTACGGAGCAGAAGGTTGCTGTCAAGGATACTACCACTACTTCAACAGAAATGCCAACTACCACCGAACAGACTACCACTACTGCTATCAAAAAGGTCGCCACCTCTGGATCTGGATCAACTCGCCCAACTACCAAAGTCCTCATGCCACCAATGTCCACCAAGCCATCCTACACTGTCTACGAGCCAGAAGTATCGCCAAAACGTCGCTACGGACTTCGTGTCAGAATTCTTAACAGAGAATTCACCGATGCTCTCAACGATCCGAAGACTGGATTCTATCAAGAATTCACTAAGGAAGTCACAATGTCCATTGACGAATTGCTGGCTAAGCGATGGAAGGGAATGCGAGTTTCAAAGATTTTAGGATACGAGAAGGGATCTGTTATTGCCGAGTTTGAAGTTGTGGCCTCTGAAGACACCGCCAAGACAATGGAAATAAAATCCATGGTTGAAGAAAACGCAGTTCGCGGACCGATTGGAGCATTCCAAATCGAGCCATCCACTGTTAGAGTCACCGAGGTCGACACAACAACTGCACCATCCGAAGAGGACATTTTCCAGAATACCGCAATGTGGCGAAATATTGGTATCATTGCTTTGTGCACTGTTGTTTCTATCATCGCTGTGACATGCATTTGCTTTTTGTGTTGTAAGGGATGCAAGAAGAGAAGCTATGTAAGTGGTAGTTGGAAAGTTTGCTCCATTGATAATACCGTTTTCAGACCCACTATCCAGTCGCTGATCATCATATGTCATATGCCGCGAGAATGTGTAAGTGCCTAGATTTTGGATTCTTAGAATTCTCAGGACTTTAGGATCCTTAGGATTCCTAGATTCTAAGATTCTGAGATTCTGAGTTTCTGGAATTCTGAGATTTTGATATTCTGAGATTCCGAGATTCTTAGGTTCTTAAGTCCTTTCAATTAGGTTCTTAGATTCTTCCATTTTTTGAATTCTTAGATTCTTTGGATTCTCAGGATTTTTCAGATCCTTGGGATTCACAGAATTCTAATTTTTATTTAAATTCTTATGATTATTAGGGTTCTTAAATCACTATTTCCAATTTTTCAGTGGGTGAAAAGCAAGGATTCGAAAACGCCTCCTACCACCATCCGCAACGATACTACTCTCAAACCACTGTAGCATCTACAAAGGTCACCAACGCTTCCGGAGCTCCAGGGGCCGGAGCAGTTGACCCGAACGGAAATATGGAAGGACCACCGGGAGGAGTCGGTGAGACCACCTATGCCGAGTGGTATTCGAAGGTGAGATAGTGGTATCTTACTTCACTTTTCAGATATTTTTGAGACCTAAATTTTAACTCTTTTTGAGACCTAAAAATTTAGGTGGTAATCAGCTTTGCTCAAAGGCTCATAACTCTTTTAGAACACAATATTTTTGGATTTTCAAAGTGTGAAATGTAGCTCTTAAAAAGTTTTACAAAATGATACAAAATTTTAAACTTGTTGGATTCTTCTTCTCTTTGAAAGTAGACTGTCAAACAGACGTGCCAGGCATAAGCGAATAAATGTCAAGTCAGCTTGTAACTCGATTCGAAATCCACTTTTACAAAACATTCAAAATGAAGAACAAAGCTATCAAAAAGCATTAGAGAACCATCTATATAAATAAATTCTAGGTCGGCTCCAAGCCCGCTTCCCAACAACACGAAGAGGTCCCACCACAAGCTCCAGTTCAATCACGTCCTCCATCAACGACTCCATACGTTTCGTATCCAAACGATCCGACCGGATACTACACACTCGGCGGACGTCATCGACAAAACTCGAGCTCCGGCGGCTCGAATAATAAATATGCCGCCACCAAGTACTAGAAAACAGTAACCCATTTCTCCTAAATTTTCAAAAAAAATTTGAAACTGACTTTATCTCGAAACTTCGGTGCGCGTCTTTTTTCCTTATTTAACCGCTCTACCAAATTCTGGGTATCTCTTCTCGTTTTTAAATGTTTTTTTGTGCTTTTTGCGTTACGGTAGGTAGAGTAATCCTATTGCTGGCTACAGTAATCAATAGGAAAATGCTTTGACTACTGTATTTCTACAACAGAAACGCCTTACCAGCTACAGTAACCCAAAACTACCGTAACCCAAAAAACAACTTCCCGAACCCTTTTCCGTGCCTTTGCTCATGTCGACTGTATAGTGTCTTTCCCACCCAATTTTTTAAATCTTCGCCCCAAAAACTTTTACTGGTCCCAATTTTTATTTTGTGATTAATTTTTATTTTGGAAAATGTCCCAAAATTTCCCCTTTCCCAGAGTTTGTTGTTTATCTTTTACACAAAAAGTTGTATTTAATAAAAAAGTTTGAATTTTTTAAAGATCCTTTTGTAATGAGAAATCGTATTTATTGAAAATCTAGAAAATCAAAAAAGTCCTTGAAAACAGGAAAATTTGGAGAAAAACATTTCAGAGAATTTCCTCAAATTTAAATTCCAAGAAGTTTCTTCGATTTTCTGATTTTTTTTGTAAATTTAGGAATTTTAGAATTTCAGAATTATTCAGTTTCTCAATTTTTGGATGTTTGACATTCTGGCTTTTTCTGATTTTCAGAATTTCTCCGAATCCCTAGTTTCTGCAATTATGAAATTTGTTTTTGAAATTTCAGAATTTTCAAAATGGGTTTTATGGTTTTAATGGTTTTATGGTTTTATGGTTTTAATGGTTTTATTAAAATGGGTCAAATGGTATATCTTGAATTTCTTCGAATTTCAGTTTTACGAATTTCCAGAATTTCTGATTCCCAGGAACTTTTGATTTCTTCCGAGAGCTATTTTTCTATAATATTTCTATTTTATCACCCCAAGTTGTGAGGCAATTCTAAGCCACGCCCCTTTCAGATTTTTTCCATGATTCCATGAAAGAGGGGCGGAGCTTATTTCAAATTCAGATTATGCGGACGAAACATTGAAACAAAACAACAACATATCCAAGTTAAATCGTTTATTATCGTTTATAATCGTTTTTTTTTAGTTTTTGACATTAATTTTTTGACCATTATATTTTTTGCTTTATTTTGACCAGAGATTTTTTTGAAAGTTCTTATTTAAATTTAAGTCAAAAACACTTCCAATTTTTAACATAATTTTTAACGTTAGTCCAATTTTTTTTAACGTTAGTCCAATTTTCTAGTCAATTTTTAAAATATTTCGATTTCCCGATATCATAAACTTCACTTTTCACCTTTGATCATTATTTTTAAACCATTTTTGGAACATTCTTGTCTTTGTTTTCGACCATTGTAATTTTTATTAGTCCACTTTTCCAGGTTTTAGTCCAAACACTTAAGTCCATGTTTTAGTCCAATGTACAGATTTTAGTCCTATTTCCTACTATTTAGTCCAATTATCTGCTTTAGTCCAATTATCTGCTTTAGTCCAATTATCTGTTTTAGACCAATCTTTGTTTTTAGTCCAATTTTGAGCTTTCTAGTCTAATTTTCTGCTTTTCCGAGAAAATGACTGATTACCCGACACCAAATCCCCAAAACACAACGACAACCGAAGAAAAAGAGAACACAAAAAAATCAATGAAGTTCAAATAATTATCCAGGCCAAATTTATCCACATCTCTCGGGTTAGTCCAAGTCCCTCTGAAAATTTTTAAAAATAATTTTTCGAAAATTTTCATTCTTCTCACCGTGGTTGTCCCAATTTTCGGATTTTGTGGAAACGTCTATGGAGCTGTTGGAAAAGGCGTTCTGAAATTGTGAGAGTTTGAGGCTTCCAAAAAAAAATTGTTTTTCCAAATAACAGAATTCAAAGATATTCGAAAAAATCAGTAAAATTCAAAAATATTAAAATAGTTTTTTCTTCTCACTTTGAGCTCCATCGAATCGTTTCGATCTCCGTTGGATCCGCTGGACACATCAGCCTTGTCAAGTTGTGATATCTGCAAAAAATATGAAAACTTGAGAAGTTTGAGAATTTCGGGTTATCAGATTTTCAGAATTTCATAAGTTAAGAATTTCAGAATTTTAGAAATTTGGAATTTCAGGATTTCAGAATTTTTGAATTTAAGAATTTCAGGATTTCAGAATTTTAGAATTTCTGAATTTTCAGATTTGCAGAATCTCAGAAATTCAGAATATCAGAATTTCAGGTCTTCAGATGTGCGGAATCTCAGAACTTCAGGTTTTCGCAAGTTTAGAATTTAAGAATTTTGGAATTTTAGAATTACAGGATTTCAGAATTTTGGAATTTTAGTATTTCCGAACTTTAGAATTTTAGATTTTCAGAATTTCAGAATCTCAGAACTTCAGGTTTTCGCAAGTTTAAAATTTCTGAATTTCAGTGTTTTGGAATTTCAGAAGTACAGAACTTTGGAATTTCAGAATTATGGAATTTCAGAACTTCACGATTTTGTAAGTTTAAAATTCTGGAATTTCAGGATTTCAGAATTTTATAATTTTAGAATTTTAGAATTTCAGAATGTCAGAACTTTGAATTTTAGAATTTTAAGATTTCAGAATTTCAAAATTTTAGCTTTTCAGAGTTTCAGAATTTAAGAAATGCAGAATTCCAGAATTTCAGAATTTTAGAATTTCAGGATTTCAGAATTTTGGAATTTTGGAATTTCAGGATTTCAGAATTTCAGATTTGCAGAAACTCAGAATTTCAGAATTTCAGGTTTTCAGATGTTCGGAATTTCAGAACTTCAGAACTTCGTGAGTTTAGAAATTCTGAATTTTAGAATTTCAGAGTTTTAGAATTTCAGAATTTCAGAACTTTGGAATTTTAGGATTTCAGAATTTTAGAATTTCAGAGTTTCAGAATTTTAGAGGTTCAGAATTTAAGAAATTTAGAATTCCAGAATTTCGAAATATCCTAAAACTCCAAAACCTTATAAAAATGCCCAAATTTCAGAAATTTACAATATCCAAAAATTCCAAAAAATTCATTTATATTTCCTCTTTTTGCCTAATCAAAAAATTTGTTTTCATTTCCTAATCAGAATTTTGGAATTTCAAAATTTCAAAATGCCAAAAAAAATTAGTACCTGCTGATCGTTGTCCTTCCCATCCCCCAGAGCTTAATGGATTTCGGTTCAGTCAAAATATCCATCTCCGCATTTACACCATAATGGTATCGCTTGCAAACAGGCCGAAACCCGAGAGACGGCAATAATACGTTTACCCAGGGTTACTAGGATCCGTACACCTATCAGCAGAATCTAACAAGCCACCCAGCTCCAGATAGATTCCTCAAGGTTTATTGGCGAAAAATTGCAGATGGTGGGTACGAGTGCTCGCCTTTGATAAAAAAGTATCGTGACGACCTTACGTATCAGATGGAGCCGGAATGCTCCCTCAGTTTCCGAGCGTCCGGCTGAATTGCCAAAATACAGTATCTGGGACTCAAAACGCCGGTACAAAATTCAAGAACTTTCTGCAGTTCTAATCAGTTGTACCACCCTTAAAAACTGAAAGACAAAAACGACCCCGTCTCTGCTCGCTAGAGACTTATGAGTCTTAGAGAAGTTTAGGTTCAGTTTTTTTCCCGATAGTTCTGGTTTACACATTTCGAGGCAGACTGCCAAGGTTTGCCGGTATGCGCCGTCCACAGCCACCTGACACTATCCCTGGTTTCAACGTTTTCCCGAAATTCAGAAAGCTCTGGGGGTTTTTTGGATCCTTTCGAGGCTGCGACTCTCTCGCAAGTCTGAAAAATTGGGAAATTTAAAAATTTAGAATAGCTGGTTTCCAGATTTTAGAATATTCGGAAATTCAGAAATTCGGAAATTCAGACATTTAGAAATTCAGAACTTCCAGATGTCAGGTTTTCCTTATTTCCAAAATTCAAAAACAACTTTCAGAATTTTAGAATTTCCGAAATTCTGAAAAGGTGGAACTTCTCAATTCCTGGATTTCTGAAGTTCCGCATTTCCAGAAATTCAGAAATTCAGAATTCGGAAATTCAGGAATTCAAAATTTTAGAATATCAGAATTTCGAAATTTCAGTCTTTCAGAATATTAGAATTTCAGAAATTCCAAATATCTGAATGTCTGATCATCTGAATTTCTTAATTTCAGAATTTCAGAAATTCCTAATTCCAGAATTTCAGAATTTTCTAATCTAAGAATTTCGTACTTTTAGATTATCAGTATCTCAGAAATTCAAATTTTCAAAATTTCAGAAATCCCGATCTTTATCGCAAAATTCTACAAAAAAACTAACCTTTTTCAAAACGGAGAGCATCCTTCTCGGATTTTTTTGGAATACATTTTTTTTGAAAAAAATTTGTTGGACAAAAATTCCACGTCATCAGAAACAACCAGGCGCTCACGTAGAAATATTTTTTTCAACGTGAAAATTTGAAAACGTAATTTTTTTCTCTGATAGCGAATAGAATAGTGAAGAATTAGGTTTTTTAAAATCATTTATTTGTAAATTCTAGAGATATGGGGAACACAAAAAGAGCAAAAAAGGCGATAAAAAACAAGCAATTTTTGATTGAAAAGCACTAAAAATCTGAGTGCTTTGGGTAGGGAAGGGAGGGAGGGCTGAGCAATCTACAGCAATCCTAGGAAAAATCATGGATTTTGGGTTACGGTAGACTGAAAACCACAGTAATCCAATGGCTAGACAGGCTTCAATGCTTGGATTACTGTAGTTCCAGCTCCAAAGCTTGAAAGGCTTTGGATTACTGTAGTTCTGGAACAGGATGACCTCACTGGCTACAGTAACCCAAAAAATTGAAATTTTCCAAGGATTACTGTAGATCAATCTAAACGGGAAACAACAAAAATAAGGCACAGGCATTAAAAGAACTGAAATTATGGGGAATGACCGGTTTTGGGGGGTGAAATTTCAAAGGGAATCAATTTGGGGGTATCCAGAAGATACGTAGTCAGATAATATAGAGGAAAAAAGAATGGGATACAATGAAAATCGAAAGATAAAAAAATGTTTTCTGGATAAAACGATATATTGTTTCTGTAGTAAGCTTTCATTTAATTCACGACATGTTCTCAATGTTCGGGTGCGATTCAATCCCTCTGAAAGTAAAAAAAAATAATCGGTAAATCGATAAATCAGGGAGTTATGATTAAAAATGATGCAAATACGCTCTATTGGACTTGTTCAATAGAGCGCATTTTCATCGAGCTTGCTAGAGACAGTGTTAATAGAACCAAAAAGGGATATTATCAATAGGGCAAACTTGCTAAAACTAGGTCAAACCTGGCTGATTTTTCTAACATCTCTTTGGATCGATTAACTAGCACCACCACGATTTCCTAAAAATGAGAGAATGGTGAGGATGGCTCACTGAGGATTACTGTAAGGGGTTACGGTAGACACAGTAGCTCTCCCCTAGCAACTACAGTAATCGTAAGACTTTCCGGCTGCTGTAGTAGTAAGGTTACAGTAGGTACAGTTACCCTCAACCATAAATTCTAGAGATTCACAAACTACAGTAACCCACGGTGATATTTTACTGTAGTGGGCGTCCAGAAAGGATTACGGTAGCTAGATAACTATAAGATTACTGTAGATTCTGAGATGTGTACCGTAATCTATGAGACTACAGTAATCCTAGGACTTTCAGATTGTTGTAGCAGGTACAGTAATCCGGAGCAAACTACAGGAACCTTAGGGTTACGGTAAGCACAGTAATCTTGAAATCCCAGGAACTACAGTAATCTAGAGTACACCGTAATGCTATCGTTCTAGAAAGTAGATATAAGCTACTAGAGTTTTGCAAGAGATTGCTCAGACTACAGTATGCCTAACCTACCGTAATCCTATGCTTTTTATTTTTCAGAATCTACAGTAACCCCAGCTATTTCTTCATTATTCTAAAGCTCCTAGCTAGTGTAACCTCTAGCTCTCCATAAACTACAGTAACCCGAGATTTTAAATATCAAAATTTCGTCTAGAAAAACAATAAAAAACGACAGGATTTTTAAACATCCAGAGATTTCATCAAATCCTGTGAACTGGAGCTTTTACGCACATTATCCTCGTCCTGTTCCATTGGCGAACTGAGCCGTCTCGAATTGAGCCCACCGGCTGCTCCATTGAGCATCATCACGTGGCTCGGCAGATGATGATGTCCATTCGAATGCACTCCATTTCCATTCAGATGATGTCCTCCTGCTCCGTTATGGAATAAATGTTGTGGTGGCTCGTGTTGGGACTGTGGAGCATGATGCTTCTTCTTTTCGTGGTGGTGCTGCTTTTCCGGGTGATGTTTGGCTAGGGATCCGTATCCAAATGTCAGGGGTTTTTGTTCGGGAGTGGGCGGAGCTTTGGATGACTTTCGGCGAACCAGCTGGTAGTTGATTTCTCCTGGAATGTCTATGATAAGAACAGTGTTCCTGGCTTTCTAGAAACTATAGTAATCTAAAAAATTCAAAGTGATATGGTTACAAACTGAGGCTACTGTATTCTGAGATGCTATAATCTATAAACTACAGTAATCCTAAAACTTTCATATAGCTTGAAAGTCACGGTAAGTACAGTAGTCAGTAGATTACATTGTTCCTCAAATATATTAATCCTGGCCTTTTTGAAACCTACAGTCTTCCAAAGGTACAGTAATCTCGTTTTGTCAGTTTTACAGGAATTATAGTAATCCGGAAAATTCTAAACGCGTTTCAAAAAGAAACGAAATTAATTGACATTAGTCGGGCTACGGTAATATCCCAGAAAAAATACAATAATCCAATGATTCTTGAAATGATAGGGTTACCATAAGTGCAGTCCCGAGCTGTCAAAAAATACCGTAATCCATAGTGCTGTTATCCTTCTAAAAGTTAGAAAAGACTGCTAGAGGTACCATAATCTAGGGATTGCTCAGTCTACAGTAATTTTAATGTCAAGTACAATAACCCTACAAAAAGTGGCAAGATTACTGTAAAAGCTAGATCTTCAGAAACTCTAGTAACCCCAGAAAAAAGACACTAACCCATATTTCCATTGGCATGAAGTGCCCATTCTCTCTTCTCCAAATCATCCGTCAACATTCCAGTAATTCCTTCATCCTCACCAGAACTCTCAACGTTGTCATCGATGCTGGAACTAAAATTTTCGGGTCATCACATATGAAATAAACTCACTTATCAGCGGCGTTTTCCAATTCCGACACCAATAAGTCTCCGCCCACTTCGAACCAATTCTCTGGCATTCGTTTTGTGGGGTATTGGAGACGGAATAGGTAGAGAGCCACCTCTTTGTTCTTGAATTGACGTGCGTCGTCGAGTGGATAGCGTCCCCATCTGGAAAATGTTTGGAAATGGTGTACTGTGGTTCAAAATACAGTAAATACTTTAATAGAACGGCACCTCTTTAGGAAATTCAAACACATGGCCTAGAAAACGTACCTATCCTTGACATCATGCGGAATTCCAACGATATTCACCAAAAACTTGCAAACTTTGATTCGTCCCTCGGCGGCTGCCACGTGCAGAGCCGTACGATTATCGTAGTCGGCTGTTTTCAGATCGGCTCCTTGCATGAACATTCGACGGAGCGAATCCAAATCTCCGTTCTTCGCCGCGTACATGACCTAGAAATTCAGGGATTTGTGGAAAGTTAGGTCAGTGAAAAGAAGGTGTTAGAAGGGAGTAAATGAAGGTTAAAAATGCCGACAAATGAAAGAGCTCAAAACGGCCATGACTTTTTTCAGGATCAATACTTTCGAACCTACTAAAATCGATATTGTAGAAATTGAAGAGCACTACAAGATGAGGCTATTTAAAAAGCTGTACCAAGACTATGAAAAAGGTCATAGCTTTTAACTTTTCTCATAGAGAAGATACAGCTTTTTACTTTGAACCATCTTTTGGTGCTCTTCAAATCCTATCATTTTGATTTTAGTGGGTCGAAAAATATCGATCCCAAAATGAACTAGGAAAAATTTCAAACAAAAAACATCATTTCTGAAACCATCTTAAACCGTGAAAAGAAAAAACGGTAGAAAAAAAGTAATGAATGATAATTTTAGGTCAATGATAATCATTTTTAACCCATTTTAACCCCAAAAAGAATCAATATTCAGTCAAGTTTAGTCGGCAAAAGAAAAACTCAATTCTTCGACTAATCTGACCTGCACAATCGTCTCGTTCTCACGTGGACCGATCTTTCGTCGCGGATCGATTTTACGCGAGTCGTCCGGATGCAGCAGCGAATCGTAGTTGTGGAAGTTGAACTGGTCGATGAGTTGACGACAGAATGCAACACCACGACACGAGTTTCCAGTCTTGTCGAGTGGTGGAGAGTAGAGAGCGATGCCCATCACGTTCGGAATCACAACGATCATTATACCGGAGACTCCGGATTTCGCTGGAAGTCCGACCTGGAAAAAATAAATGATTTATACATTCTGAGATCTCAATTTCGGGAATTTCAGATTCTGAGAATTTGAGGTTTCTAGAAGTTTTAGAATTCTAGATCTTAGATTCTTAGATTCCTAGTTTCTTAGATTAATAGATATTGAGGTTCTGAGATTCTGCGATTCCAAGATTCTCAGTTTCCTATAATCCTAAATTCTGAAATTCTGATATTTAGGATTCTTGAAATCTTGGATGCTCAAAATTCAGATTCAGATTCTGGGGTTCTAAGATTCTATGAAATACGAATTTTCAGATTTTCGAATTTCCGATTCTAGAAATCTTAGCTTTTCGTGTTTTGAAATGAAATTGGCAATTATTTATGATACAGTAGATACAGTAGGTTAGGTTCCAAGGATTACAGTAACCCAAAAATTCCAAAATGGGTTACGGTAGGAACTTCAAAAGAAATTACAGTAATCCTATTGCCCTAAATAAATTTTCAACATACATGATGAGGATTACAGTAGGCATCTAGAGATATACTTTCTAGAAAACTAGGATTACTGTAGGTACAGTAACCAACAGTGACTCTCACCTGGAACGCAAATTTTCCGGAGTAATCGTACATTCCACACGAGTACATCAACGAAAGAATATCACGACATGGGCGGGATCCGAGACACTTCTCCGTCGTCAGCGGACAGATTCCTCCGTTTGCCAACGTGGCAGCCATCACCGCCGCGGTGTCGCAATTGGTTTCCAATGAGCACAATTGGAAATATAGGTCGAGCTCCTCACGAAGTCCCTGTGAAGATAGGAGATGGTCAGAGATGGAAGTGGGAATTGGCGCAAAACCAAGGAGTGGAACGAAGGAAGAATAATGATATACAGTACCCCGGAAAAACCATACTGATTTTTCCCAGTTGAAATTAGTAAATTTGTCTCAAGTCTCAGAATATACTGACCAAAAATAGAGCTTCATTTTTGTAATTTTTGAGGTATGCGCCTTCAAAAACACCTTCACATCTTTAAAGGCACATAGCTTGAAAAAAACCTCAAATAGTTTTGAGGTTTTCAGCCAAATCTGAAAATTCTGGTCTACTTTTTTAGAATTCCAAAATTTACTATCTTCCACTGAGGTACTGTATTATACGTTAGTGATTTCGACTAGACACATACACGGTGATGTAAATGCGCTCCACTGAACTCCGCCCAACGCAAGCTTGAGGCGCGCTGCTTTTAAAGAGGCGGAGCCTATCTATAGGTGCGTTAGAGCAAATTTGCAATTACATTACCAACAATAAGGATTAGGGTAAACCGAGTGTGATTCACATGTAAAGCTAATATTTTGGGGTCGAAAAAAGAAAAACCTTTGCCTTTTCATACACCTGAGATTCGTCTGGGAAGCATCGATACTCTTTCATGTAGTACGATAGAGCGTAGTTTCGATCGGCCGTGTCTCGTTCCGAGAGGAATCTGAAGAAATATCGTCATTGGAGCAAGGATGATTTTTTCTTAAACCGCAGAAAGTGCGCTCCACTGCACAAAAAGACTCACGTAGCATTATCAAATCCGACATGTCCACCACCGGCAAGTTTTCTGTACTGTTTGAGCATAAAATCGAAACGATCCGCCATCGAATGCGTCGGTTTGATCATTGAGGTGACGACGATCGCTCCAGCGTTGATCAGTGGATTATGGGGCATGTCTGGAAAATTGAAAGCGTTTGGAGAATCAAAATTTCATTCACTTACTATTAGAATCCAAACAAATCTCATTGAAGAGCCGTCCACTTGGCTCGTGTCCAACATATTGATGAAGTACGTGTGATCCGATTTCCGAAGCGACGATTGCATAATTGAACGCTTTGGAGACGGATTGAAGGCAGAAGTTCTTTTTTGAGTCACCCAACGAGAATCGTTGTCCGTCAATCGTACAAATCGACATTCCCCATGTGTGTGGACTCTGTCGAGCCAGTTGAGGAATGTACGAAGCCACTTCGCCTGCAAACACGGGGATTTTTAAGCTCGTTCTTGCGACAGTACCCCTTCTGAGTAACTTTAACGACAAAATAAGTACTGTAGGTCGCAATAAAAACATAATAGCTCACCTTCTTTGGATTCACGACATGATTCAAAAATTGTGTCGATCATTTGAGTGAACTCGAGCCACGACGGAATAATTAGCTGATTGCGGAGTGTACGAGAGATCAGAATTGTGCACGGGAAGATTATTCTGGAAATTAAAGGGACATTTAAAGGCGCAAGAGCAAATGTAGTACTGTACTTTTGGTGGCCTAGAAACCCCAATTTCAAGGCCACTAACTCGAATTTTTCGTATCTCGGTTGATAATCAGAATGTTTGAATTTTCAAAATCCCTAGAAAACTTTTTAGATGGTTAGGCTTAACCAGCATTCAAAAAGGTTTCTATTAGTGACCTAGAAATCATAAAAGTCAATTTTCTAGGCCACTGTTTTGAGAACGAATGAACTACTCTATTTTTTGAGCTAATTTCCTAATTTTTAGAGCATTTCAGCTCCAACAACTCACTCTTTAAACTTCTCCTGTGACATTGCCCACTGTCTCGAGTCCTCATTCTCCTCGTCATGCTTCTTCATTCGATCGAACATCTGTTTGAGACGTGGATCATTCTCCCATATTCCAAACGATCGGAGCACTTTAATCAGTCGGAAGAATGAGCAATCAGTTGATCCGTGCGGGAGACGAAAGAGCGTACAAATCAGATCAGCAGCTCGTTCCATTTTCTCATTTCTCACCAATGCGAGTTGATTGATCGTCTGGGTGAGGAAGGGAACCACCGATTTCTTGCGTTCCAGCACTTCTCCAATGTATTCCACTGCAAAATTAGGAATAAAAGTCAGAAGGTACTGATATTCCGAATTCTGAATAAGATTCTGAAGTTCTATGACTCCAGGACTTTCAGATTTCTAGATTTTCAAGCTTATTCTCAGAATTTTATAATCTCAATATCTCAGAATCCTAAAATTGTTGATTTTCAAAATGTTTGAAAATTGAGAATCCCAGAAAAACGAAACACTACCGTCGCCGCCGCTTGCAAGCAAAAAAAAGCAGAGTCCGAAAAGTGGGCGGAGCCTATAGGAACGAGCGCAGAGAGAGAGAGAGAGAGAGAGACTAAAGATCGCTATCGTCAGCAGAGAATTCTGTGTTCGGAAAGAAAAGGGGCGTGGCATCTTTTTTTTAAGCTCCGCCCTTTTTTCCAGCTAAATATTATTAAACATTATGGCTTTCGACTAGATTTTCTGATAAAAACTTCAGATTTTAAGCTTTTTTGCCGGTTGCTGGATCCAAAATCCTCGTTTCCACTGAATTTCGACCCAAAAATTATCATTTTTGTTGATTTTTGGCTCAAAAAATTGTGCTTTTTGGGTCATTTTTGACGTTTTTTTGACTCAAAATATGTGATTTTTGGGTCATTTTTGACGTTATTTTTCGTTGTTTTTGGGTCACTTACAATTCTTCTCATCAATTTTCGGCGTCGTCGACGCTTCCTCTCTCAACGAATCGTTCGGATCGTTGGAATCGACGCGTAGCGCGTCGAAAATGCCGCCCTTCTCCGCAACATTATCCATCATTGACATCTTCACAGTGATTTGAGTGATTTGGGGCAGCTTCTGGAAAAAATGGAAATGTCAGATTTTCAAACTTTGAAACAAAAAGAAAAATTAAAAGAAAAAAGTAAAGATCGAGTGAAAAAAGAGTGAAAAATAGAGTGTTAGACTAGTGAAAATGGATGAAAAATAGAGAAAAAAATGCCGAAAATTCAATTTTTTCCCAGCAAAAAAACTAACAACTTTTGACTTTTTTCCAATTTTTTGAGTCAAAAACTCAAACATTTTTCCAACAGAACTAATAAAAGATGAGAAATCGAAGGCTCTCTGTCATTCTAAATTTCACATTTATATCGTCAAATGGGATTAGAGTGCAGCGATGATTCGGGGGAGGTGGAGAAACTATTTGAACTTCTTCTTTTCAAAAAAAAAATCGGTTTTCTGCCACCATCGTCTACTTAGTATCCATTACTCCCTTTGATCCGCCACGTGGGAAGTTGAGAGAGTGGTTAGAGGAAAACAATGGAAAGTTTGAGCAAATAGGGATGAGGAGAACCAAAAAAAATGCCTAGAAATTTCAATTTTTGCATCATTTAACTATAAAAACATGATTTTTAATAGGAAAAATAGGAATTTCGACTCAAAAAAATTGAAAAATTGAAGAAAAAGCTCTAGAATTTTTAAAAATTCTGAAATTTTTTCGCCTTTTCTAATCACAAAATTCGCAGTAAATTCAATTTTTTAACAAGAAAAGGCGAAAAAATCTCAGATTTTTTGAATTCAATTTTTCGAAATTTGTGAATTTCTTCTAATTTTAAACACTTAAAATGATGCAAAAAACTGAAGTTTCTGGAAAGCATCAAAACAAAATCTGGGTGATTTGTCATCATTCCACGTGACAGGAAGGCTTGAAACAGCAAATTTTTGGGGTCAAAACGTGGATCTTCAAGATTTTGATGACCTAGAAAATTAGGAAATTTCAAATTTCTGAGAAATCGAAAATAGAAATTTTTGAGTTAAAAAGGGGAAATTTGTAAATTTCGAGAGAAAAATAATACTGTAACCAAAAAATGTCTAATTTTTGAGAATTTTTTCTCAGTTTCTGCTGATTTTTGGCCAATTTTTTGAAATTTCGAAATTACAAAAAATCTGAATTTTCCAACAAAAAAAAATCCCTAGGTCATGTGCTCTTTTTTAGCGGCTCCCAGGGTCTCCTCTTTGAACTGAGCCGACAGTATTGATATGTGTGTTGATCGTAAAAATAAACACATTGACTATGAGAAAAAAGTGATGTCATTTTCTTTTTATTTGGAGAATATGGAAAAAGAGTTCTATTCGAAGGAGTGGAGTACGGTAGACGGAAAAAATTTAGAACAATTGAAAAATCGAAAAAAAAACGTTCGGAAAAATATGAGCATAAATTCAAAGGGACAGCTGTTTTTGTGTATGAAAAAATTTTTAAAAATTTTTATTGTCTCTAACAGAGGAACTTTCATAATGCCGCGTTCAAAGTAGCCTCCAGGAACTGGAAATTGCGTCCAAAGCTGTCAATTTTTCCAGGTTTTCCATGGACTCAAAACTTCGATTTCCCTCGTTGTAGCTGTGTTTTTTTTCTTCGACATCAATTCGAGGTCCAAAAAAAGAA
>NC_013486.2:4892279-4895633 GCF_000004555.2 Caenorhabditis briggsae | reverse complement strand
GACCTCAAAAAATTAACACAGCTACAACGCGGAAAATCGATGTTTCGTCCTCAAGGAAAACCTGGAAAAATTGGCAGCTTTGGACGCAATTTCCAGTTCCTGGAGTCTACTTTGAACGCGGCATAATGATACGTCATTAATGGCTTGAACTTCTAGCCAGGAACATCTGCAAGGAGACAGATAGAGAGTGTAGAAGAAAGACAGACGCAGAGATTAGGAAGTGGAGAATGGGGAGGAAAAATACGGGATTTTGGCCTAAAAATGGGATTTTCTCGCTATATTTCCCCGAAAAATGGTTTTTCTAGCTTAAAAATGGGATTTTCAGGCCTGGAATTTCAGAATTTTCTGATACTTTGATCGTTACAAACACACATAGAAAAAGTCGGGGCAATAAATTCCTCTGATCGCCGCGAAAAAGGCCATTTTTGAATGATATGAAATGACCTTTCTCTACAAAAAATTTTGCGATATGGTCAATAATTTTTTCTCGCCTTTATCGCTGTCTAGGTCAAACTTAATAGATGAAAAATGATTGAATTGTTTGCCGGAAAAACATTTGTTTATTCAAATAAAAAGAAGCATATAGAGAGAATGAGAGAAGTAGAGAAAATTGCATCATTATGCTATTTTTTGAAAATCTTCGAACAAATGAGTCACTTTGAAGGAGAAAAAAAAAGAGAACATTTGAAGAAAAATTCTTAAAATCGAAAAAGGTTCATGAAAAACGCTTTTTTCGGAATAAATTAAGAAAAAATCGAAGAAAACACTCGATTTTTCAAAAATTAATCAAATCGTGGCGAAGCCCAAGGCGGAAAAATCAGACATGTGCCTTTAAGTTACAGTAATCTTGCAATAATTTTTTTGGGAAAAATATAACATTTTCGAGGATCTCTTAACGAAATTTTGTTTTGAAACAATGAAAATTCAACTATTAGTTAGAAAAATTAGCTTCAAACACAAAAAAAGCTTTGAAATTGTGGTTTTTCGAAAATTTACACTTTTCCCAAAACTCAAAGAATAAAAAACCGGCATGCGCCTTTAAAGTACCGTAGTCTCCAATTATGACAATTTTAGCGATTTTTGGGGTCAAAATCCCATTTTCAGCGAGTTTTTATCGAAAAAAAAACGGGGAAATTGGAAAAAAAAGCATAAAAATAAAAAATGTTTGTTGTGTTTTTTAGGAAAAAAGCTAGTCGGAAAACATCTATTAGTCAGGAAAAGCGGGAAATATTTAGGAGAAAAAATAATAAATTCGGCGAAAAAAATTTTTTTGCTCAGATTTCTAGCCAGCTTTGTTGAAAAATGAGCTAATTTTCAAGAAAAAAACTCTAAAAATATGTTACCCAAAGAAGGTGGAATGCGATTTTTAGCCTCAAAAATACGATTTTTAGGCTTTAAAAAAAGCCCGAAAACTTCGTCAAAAACCCATTCTCCGCATCAACTGTTTAGTATAAACATATCTAGGCGCATCGCCGTCTTATCAGTTATCACCAAAAAAAGAGGCGCCGCCGAACATTTTTTTTTGAGCGAATCAAAAGACTAGACGTGTCCCTTTGATGATATTGTTTTCTCCTCTCTCTCATATCAATAAATCGGGGGAAACCCCTCAACCCCCCCCCCTTTCCCTCGTGACACATCTTCTATGGGAATGCCCGAACAGTGTTTTGATTGATGTGAAACCGACAAAAAATTTGAAAATTTTGTGATAAATGATAACTGATAGGTGAAAATCTATAGATGATGAAAAGCGGGAAGGGGGCGGAGCCTGAATGAACATTTCAAATTTTTAGTGATAAATATCTCGACTTACTAGGGAAGGTTGAAAAATGGGGTTGGAGTTTCGTGTCAAGACCTATATCATTCGAAATCTAAGAACACGTCCTTTCCGAATCCGTTTTCCAATTTAGCTGAGGAGGCATCAGTTTCGAGAAACATAAGTTTCAAATTTGGGTCAAACCTCCTCAGCAAAATTGGAAAACGGATTCGGAAAAGACGTGTTCTTAGCTTTTGAATGATATAGGTCTCGACGCGAAACCCCAACCCCATTTTTCAACCTTCCCTAGTTAGAATTGTCAGATTTGGGTCAAATTTATACACATCGGCGTAGAATTTTTCGGCGATTCTGGAAGTTCAGAACCTCCAAAAAAACCACGTCGATCTATATGGATTTGACCCAAAACTAACGATTCCGAGTTGGGATACTGTATTTTGAAAATTTTCGAATTTTCGTAATTTTCGTCATATGGTTTTTTCGCCAAATTTCGACTTTCCAGAATGTCCCAAAGATCCATATCGATGTGTATAATTTTGACCCGAAACTGACGATTCTGAGTCGAGAAATCAACAAAATTTTCAAAATTTTCAAAATAGGCTCCGCCCGCTTTTGGCTAAAAATTGCAGAAAAAAGAAGTTTCTCGACGAAGAAAAAATACCACAAGACTAAAAAAACCACCGTCACAGCGTCTAAAAAAAGATAAAAAGTTTAATTGGAGGGAGGTAAAAGTGGGCGGAGCTTAGAAAGTGGTAACTCGTAAAGAAGTATAAAATTGTTTCTGTTTCCAACGAAAACACAAAAAAATGGGGAAAAAGAGAAAAAGTGTAGTTTTAACACTTTTTTATTACTGTATCTCTCCAGTCAGTAGACTCTAACTGATAAGAAAAAAAGATATCATGTGGTTGTCGGGAAACCCCTTTCATTCCATTTTGTGAAAAAAAAACCGTTTTCTGATGTTTCGGAGGGTCACATTTTGACTTTTGACCCTTTTCGATACAAATGGCGCAGTGGGATTTTCAAATTGTACCAGGGTTCAATTCCCATTGGTGGCAATACATTTTTTTAGAATTTTTTTTTGGAAACTACAGTAACCAAAAACCGTATTTCGGTTACTTCACTTCGCAGTGAACCGGGAGATGGGTTACTGTAGATTTGGAGGTTCGCAAAGTTTCCAAGAAAATCGTACTGTAGCGGACGGACTTCGGTTACTGTATCATTCTTGTCGCTAGAGGGCAGGAATGCTACAGTAACCAAAAAAAATCGCGCTACGGTACGAAAATTCTTATGCTGAACATTTGAAAAATCGAAAAAATAAAAAATTTCGAGAAAATTGAACATTTTTGAAAAACAAAATTTCAGAAAAAACAGAAATTTTCGAAAAAATCAAAAAATAGAAATCTTTGAATTTTCCAGGTTACGGTAGGTTTTGGTCTCGGATTTTCAGATATTCCGAAAAATCAAAAATTTCTGAAAAATCGAAAAATTCTCAAATGANGACTCCGACCAAAAATTTTTATTGCATTAAAATGTGTTAAAAGTTATCTATTTTCCGAATATTATTGCGAAAAAATTCAAAAAAA
>NC_013486.2:4856905-4891855 GCF_000004555.2 Caenorhabditis briggsae | reverse complement strand
ATTTTCTTCCTTTTCAACGCCGTTTTTCGGGGATTTCGGATTTTCTTTAATTTTTTTCGCAATAATATTTGAAAAATAGATAAATATTAACACATTTTAATGTAATAAAAATTTTTGGTCGGAGTCCCCCTTTAAAAACAATATTTGTAGAAAATCGAAATTAAAAAAAACAAAATTTTCGACTAATCAAGAAATTCATCGAAAAATTGTGAAAAAGCGTAATTTTCAGGAAAAAAATTCGCAAAAATTCGAAAAATTCTAGAAAGAATTTGAAATGTTCGAAAAATGGAGATTTTTGAAAAATTTAAATTTTTGGAAAATCGAAAACAAACAAAATTTCAGTAGAATCGAATTTCGAGATTAAAAAAATAATTGTGTTAATTTTAAAAGCGCGAAATTCAGAAGAAAATGTGCTGGTTAGTATTCAGAAGACTCACGTCGTGAGCAGATGATCCTGAAGTGGTCATCGGGACGATAACAACGTCTCCTGTCCCTTTTCTGACGACGTCTTCCTCATCAGAAGAGCTACTTTCGTCGGCCAAGTCTCCAAGATCATCGTCAACGTCTTCTTCTTCTTCTTTATCTACTTCTGAAGCAACGTCTCCAATATCTTCATTTTCGGGAATCTTCTCCAACAAATGGCCAAAGTTCATCTAAAACTAGAGATCTCTTTCTGTTTCTTTTCTTTTTTTAATGACTTTTTTCTGTTTAAAAAGTTCAGGTGACATTTTGATCGCGACCAAAAAATTTTGGCTTTTTCGTGGGGGTAAGAACAGAGAAAAAAGAAGAAGAAGAAGAAGTCATAAAATTCGAGTACAGTTTTTTATCATCGGAAAGACAAGGCAGAAGGATAGGAAAGATCGCTTGAAACTTTTTTTTCGCATCAAAAATCGGAAAATTTGAATTTGTAACATTTTTTAAGCGTCAAATACGGTGCAAACCGGAAAACGCAACAAAAAGCCGAAAAATGTCATCTGAAAAACGTTGACAGTTGGCAAGGCGATGTTTGCACAGAAAACACAAAGTTTGACGATAAATTGCGGGAAATTTCGAAATTCTGCTAAAAATCGGTGAAAAAACAAGGGAATTCTTTGAAATTCGAGGTTGCTTGCTGAAACTGTCGGAAATCGGAAAATTCGAACTGAATTGCAAAGAATGCACAATATTTGACGCCAACTCGCGGAAATTTTTGGAATTTCGCTTGAAGATTTTTTTTCAGTAAAAAGGTTTTTTTCAATTTTCAATTTTAAAAACATCAAAAAATGACAGAAAATTTCAGACTTTCAGAAAAATTCTCGTAAGTGACACCTGAAAATCTCGGAGACGGCGCTCGTGTCGATTTACGAGGGGGCGGAGCGAAAACGGATACGGTAGATAACAAATTTATTTGTGTGAATTTAGTGGGATTTTCTGAACAAAATTTTGATTTCTTGGTCTAAAAATGATCGTTAGCATCTCTAGAATCTATTCTTCAGCAAAAAAAACTAAACTTAAACGCGAAAGTAGCTCGAACGAGTTGAAATTCTGAAATATTACGTTTTTGCCGCACTTTTTCGTAGATAAAAAAAACGAAAGTTTTCAAATTCTCAGGTGTCACTTTTTTTAATTCGAAAGTAATTTTGAAAATTTGAACGAAAAATACACCGAATTTGACGACAATCCACGGAACACTTCGAAATTCGCTACAAATTGATGGCAAATGGAAAATTCAGAAAATTCTCACTTTTTTGTTTCTGGAAATTCAAAAAAGTTCGGTTTAGAACTGGTATTTCAGAAAATACGCCGAATTTGACGACAAATTGCGGAATATTTCGAATGTTCTCCATCAAACAGCACAAATGACGACAAAATGCAGATTTTTTTCAAAGTTTCGTGCAATTTTCGTCGGAAACAAAATTTTCTTGGACACCCAATATGGAATCAAAAGTTTGGAAAAAATTGAATCTTCTGAAAAGGCAAATGCGCGCTTTTGGCTATGACAAGTTTCTTCGGTTCTATTTCTGGTCTAAAGTAACATCAAGGCTCTATTAAACTTTGCTTATTCTCAAAAAAACTTTTAAAGAAACAAAAAAGCATGCCGAATCTCCACTTGCTACATGACACATACCGCTAGACAAGCACAGTTAGATGTCTAAACTCTGCGCTCTCTTCAAATCACACACTCTCTCGTCTTTTGTTCTTTATGTGTGTAGGGGGCTTCACCTCCTCCTCCTACTTGTTCTCACCACAAAAAAAAGTTCAAACGAATTTTTTTCCGATTTTTATTGGATGTCATACGGCTCATGTTTATTTACAGATTGAAGTATTATATAGAAAAAGAGATTTAGAGTTTTAGAAAAAAAGGAGGGAGGAACATGGATAAAAATAAATATTGCAAACAAAAATTCGAACTGCAAACTTTTTTGTTCAGCAGAGCGCGAAAAATGCTGAAATTACGGTCATTTTTCGGACTCAGCAACCGCGCTCCTCTGGAAAAGAAGCGTGCGGTTTGAATTTTTAGCTAGGGAGACCAAAACAGAAAGTAAATTGTTATAAGTTAGAATAAAGATGTCTAGACAGCAACCGCCGGTGGCGTCTTGGGTCGTACGGCGTCACGAACACTCAGACGGTCCGCTGTACGTTCCATGGATTGGGCAGAGGTATTCGATTGTAGTGTTGGGCTTCGTGTTCGCGAACTGCAAAAGTTTTTTGTGAAAGTTTGAAAAACTTCATCTTGTAGTTGACAAAGTTTCTCTAGCTACCGTAGTTATTGAGATATGTGCCTTTAAAGTTGGTGCGCCTCTTAACCTATTTTGAGCCCATAAAAAAGTCTCTGAAATTTTTCCAATCGTTTTGAAGCTTCTAACTTAAGCAAAATAAAGGAAGAGCTTCATTTTCGTAGTTGACAATTTCTAGTTATCGTAGTTTTTAAGATATGCGAGTTTAAAGTTGGCGGGCCTCTTCTCTGGCCGCCCGAACTCGAAGGCGCCTATCTCGAAAACCATGATAGCTAGAGAAATGTTGTCAACTACAAAAACAAAGCTCTATTCTAGTCTTGTAAAGTTCAGATGTTTCAAAACCATTGGATAAATTCCAGACATCTTTTTCGGGACTTAAAAGATTTTGACTTTGAAGCAACTTACCCCGGTGGGTACAACGACGAACAGTCCGACGCTCCAGTCGGACTTCTCGATCGCACCACTGCCGACATTTGCGATGTAGATGTTGGGCTGCGCGGTCTGAAATCAATCCTTTTTTGTTAGGGGAAGGTTTTTGGCACAGTGCCAATTTTTTTGCTTGCTAGAAAGAGGTGATTGGACGTGCGCGAGGGGCACATATGCTTGACAAGTAAACATTATTCTTTGAAGGACACATTTTTGTAGGGGAATTTTTTTTATTTTGATACTACCCGTCTACAGGAACCTGTCATCTAGGGTACTGAGCATATAAAAACCAGCTTCGGCTCCTAGCCAAATATTGGACTTAAATCTTAATTATCTCGTTTCCTACACCAGATATCAAAAACTTGTCAACTAATAAAATGTTTATCATGTTATCAGCAATATTTTGTTAGTTGACAGATTGTTGATATCTCTTAAAGAAACCGAAATAATCGAGCTCAAAGAGCACTTACCGAATCGAAGAAGATCGCCTGGATGGTTTTGTGGATTGCGATAAATCCGTTGGGCTTCTAGGACGCCCAGAGTCATGGGACACATCGGTTGGCGAGCGTGGGCGGTGTCTGGAAATAATCCTTTTTGATCATTAAAGTTTTTCAAATTCGATAAGACCAATTTTAAAAAATCAAGATTTTTAAAAAGTCCAAGGCTTCGGAAACAGGGCCGCGCCTTTTTGATTCTGTTATGGGTAGTATTCGACGGCCTAGAGATCGAGAAAACGGACGGTTCGGCCCATGGCAACCTACCCACAGACCGGGCCACGGCCCTGTTCCCGACCGCAGAGATCAAACCTACCTCATAAACGTCGAAGGTGAATCCGCCGCAATCGGACTCTTGGGTCTACAGAAAGACATTTGAGATATCGGACGGCACAGTGACAATTGTGATACGTCTCGTGACATATTCGGCGTTATCATAGACCGGCCTGGTACAGTAAGCGTATTGAAGCTGGACCCATAGATTCTGTGTTGGTTGCGTGTCGACATCATACTAGCCGACGAGCACGAACCCATACGAGATCGCATTTCTTCGTTACCCTGAAATATTGAGAATATGGTAGGTCGGGTGGTCAAGAAAACCAAAAAAAAACACCTCAACCCATGCTTAGTTACCGTGTTTATTTCATCACCAGAGACTCCTGAATGTTTACAGTAGTTGAAAACTAGCAAATTTAAAGTCCTACAAAAATAATTCAGAATTTTTAGATGTGTTTGAAGATTTCAGAGTATGTTAAACAAAAATAGATCTTCATTTTTGTAGTTAACAACTTTTTTGTAGCTAGCCCGGTTTTTGAGATATGCGCTTTTAAAGCTGGCGCGCCGTTTCTTGAGCGGCGTGGTGCACCAACTTTAAAGACACATACATGTATCTCAAAAACGGTGCTAGTTGCCAAAAAGTTTTTAATTACAAAATTAAAGCATCGCTTTTGTTTAGTATACTCCAGAAATGTCAGACAAATCGAAAGATTTTGAACTACTTTCGTAGGTATTTCGAAACGTTGACGTACTGCCAATCAAAAAAAATACATACCTGCAACCGATTTTTCATTCTTGCATACGCAGTTTTGAATGTAGACCGGAAATTTTGGGAAATAAACGCATATAGAATTGGATTGATGCACGATTGGCAGTACGTCAACGCGTTAAATCCCATACGCATGTGTTTCAGAGTTTGAGTGTTGGATGTTCGGCAAATGTATCCGAACGAGGTGAGTAGCTCGTCGATGATGGTTGGCAGCCAACAGACGGTGTACATGCACACGATTGAGATGAGCATTTGAACGATCTGAAAAATTTGATTTAATTTAGAATGTGATCAATGGGTTTAAGGACTCAAAATTGCCCTTTCAAATGAAAACTATACAAATTTCTCCAAAATTTTCCAGAGATTCTAGAAAATTTTCGAATATTTTACGACAAGGTGAAGAGGAATCGTTGAAATTCAAATTTCAAACTTCCTAAATTTAGTGGAATCAAAAATCAAATACCTGTTTCTTATTTGCTTCTGCTACTCGGTTATTTCGATGGTTACTGTATGATTTGATTGTGGTGTTTGCAGTTTTCAGATTTCGAGACGTCGTGATCATTGGAATAGCCGAGTAGCCGGAAAATGTGACGGCGTCGGTGGCGGCTTTCGAGAAGGCGACCCTGAAAATTTTGGTTACAGTAAGACCTGTAATAGAAGCCCCCAGATATGATAAACATTATGTTAGACCACTTTTTGATATCCTTTACAAAGATCGTGATAAATTGGATAAAAGTTTTTAAAAAAGTGAGGCAGAGCTTTATCAGTGGAGCGCGTTTAAAAACTCACATTGCTTGTGACAGTATCACTCGATCTTTAGATGACTTGTAGACAATTGCAGAGACACGTGCATAGCATATGGACATGGTCAGCACAGGGAAGATGATGAGAAGGAGGAGCTGAAAGTTAGCTATTCAAAAAAAAATGGCGGGAATTTGAACTTTGAAATTCTAGATCAAACAAAACGAGAGCTTAATTTTTTAATAGACAACTTTTTGATAGCTATCACGGGGTTTGAGATATGTGTCTTTGAAGATACCGTGTCCCCGCTCTTTTCATTATTGAGAGGAGCAGGAGTACTTCGGGAGTATGGTACTTCTCAAAGGCCCATATCTCCAAAACCGTGATAACTAGAGAAAAGTGAAAAACTAACAAAGTGTTACTGATATTATGATGAACATAATATCAGTAACACTTTGTTTCTATCAGTTGTCAGCTTTTTGATAGCTTTTATAAAACACGAGATACAGTGGCTCAAGGTTAAGACGACGAGTTAAGAAGAGTTAATGGTAAGAGAAGGGCCGGCCCTCGATTGTTCCAAGGTACCTTTGGAGGGCCCTTCTATTACAGGGGGGGGGGTCTTCTATTTTTCCAAGACCCTCTTGGAGGGCCCTTCTATTAGAACACCTTCAATTAAAAGGGCCCTTCTAATACAGGTTTTACGGTATTTTGAGGAAAAACCAGTTACAGTAAGTGCACTGACTTTAAAGGCGTATACTTACCTGATACATTGCATACACCTTATTCAACGATATCCTAGAATATCCTAAAAACATCGCTGGAAATCGTCGTCTACACCAGTGGACCCGCTGTCCGGATAACGATAAATTAGTCTCGTAATCCATTCGAACGGCTGTTGGGACTGCTAACAATGCGGAGAGCATCCAAATGAGCAATATCACTTTTTTAGCACGTCCTATGGAGGAGAACCAAATGTTTCGCATCGGATAGGCGATGGCGAGGAATCTGGAACAAACTTTCATTTTTAACCTTCTAGAACTTCAGTTCCCAGTTTAGAAACTCATTTTTAGAATAACCAGAAAAAAACTATTTTCGGTGATTTTTAAAAAATTTAAAAAACACTTCAAATCGCTGTACATTGGGTTGGAATGCTTCATTTCTGGTCAAAATTATTCAGATGAATTCAGAATTTTCTGGAGATTATAGAAGTTTCCTCACCTTTCAAAACTTATCATAGTCATCGTCAAAACGGAACAGAAGCACGTAAACTGCTGTATATAGTGTACAGAGTAGCACGCGAACCTTCCCATCGACCATGTATGGGACATATACTTCATGAACATTATAGGCACACAAAACCAGATTAGACACAAGTCGGCAGTACTCAGCGACGCCAAGAACACATTTGTAACGTTTCGCATTCGTTTAAAGCGATTCACAACAAAAATTACCTGGAAAAAAATAGTGATTTTTATTATTTTTTTTGAGCTTAATTATCTCGTTTTCTGTGGGAGATATCAAAATGTTGTCAACTGATAAAATATTTTTCTGATCATCAACATTTTTTTGCTAGTTGACAACTTTTTCATATCTCTCACAGGAGCTGAGATGAATCAGTTCGAAATTAGCGACTGCTTAAACTTCAAATTTCATTTCCTCTCAATTGGTCTACTTTGAGCTCAATTATCTCAATTAATATGATAGATATCAAACATCTAAAAACTAAAAAATGTTAGTGATATCCCGATAAACATTTTATCAGTTGACGGATTTTCGATATCTTTTACAGGAACCGAGACAAATTTAATATATCTGGACCTTCAAAGCCGCCATAACTCCGGTCACAATGATCCTAGTGCTATTAAAATTATACGAAAAAACAGGAAAAAACAGAAAAACAAAATTACCATAGAGTTTCCTATAGTTCCAACTAGAAAAACCGTCAAATAGAGGAAGCCGGGAAGTGCGATTTCGAAGAGCTCCTCATCGGTCATTGAGAAGAATACGGTGTCATCGGCAACATGACATTTTGAGACGCAGACCTGGAAAATGATATTCTGGGATTTCGAAGTCATCGATCTAATTTTTAAAAAGTTTATATTCTAAGATTCTCAAATTTCGAGATTCCCATAGAATCAGGTGTTCAAAAACAGAGATTTTCACAGAACCCCGCAAAAAACTTGACCTCTAATAGAAAGGTAATTTTTGTTTAGAGGTTTTTTGGGTATTACTGTACTCATTCATCCCCAAATTATATATCATTTTGTAGATCTTTTTGAGCTCTTCATTTTAAAACAAAAAAATTGAAAAAGTGAGCTACCTCCAAAAACTTGTGCAACGGATGTGTGCAATTGCAATCCTTGGCTGTCATACTTTCATTAAAGTCCTTAAACGCGTCCTCATAATCGAACGCTGTCTCCTGAACCATGTAGCATGACGGATCATCTCCGTCTTCCATGCTCATGGTTCGATAAAACCCTGAAAATTTAAATATTTGAATATGAAGTTGAAAAAAAGAGATGCAAGAAAAATCCGGGAAAAATGGGGGGAAATCTGATATTTCAAAAGGGCTCTTTTATTAGAGGTGCACTTCTATTAAAGAGATATTTTGTTTACAATTAGTGTAAAAGTTTTACAGTATTTTAAAATTAAATATTGCAGAAAAACCCAGAATTATAAGGATTGTGCGCCGCAGACTTGCTGGCTATTTTAGTGGGCGGGGCTTGTTTTGAAAATAGCTTCAAAATGGAATTTGATATCTTGGAGCTCTAAACATTCCAAATTCAAACTTTCGCTTTTTAAAACTCAAATATAGTATTGAAAACTCTAAAATGAGCCATAAAAGAGACCCAAAAAATCGATAATCTTTCAGGCAAGCATCTCCAACTGCTGGATGTAGTAACATGGGATGATTATCAAATCCCCTTCGTTTTCACATTGCTAATCCTTAACTAATATCCGTATGGGGAGGAAAAAAAAAGAGAAATATTGAGAAGACATGACTTTACTGGACATCCATCACATGATGGCATAGAAAACCAGAACCTAGTCTTTGAAGATTTGAAATCATTTGAAATTTTGACTTTCCCGCCAAAACTGAAATTTTCGAATTTGAAACTCCGGCTTGTTCATACTCATTTTGAACCTCTAAACAAGCCGATTTTGAATTCCAGGGTTTAAATTTTGAAATTTCAAGTTTTGGCGGTAAAATTCGAAAATTCGGGTACCATGTCTTGTTTATACTCATTCTAGAGCTCTCATTAAGCTGAATTTTCAAAAACTTTTTCAAAATTTGAGTTTTAAAGTTTTGGCGTCAATATTATACATTTCTGGTACCAATACTCAATTCGAAGTTTTAAACAAGCGGAATTTGAATTTCAAATGCTGTAAATGTTTTGAATTGAAATTTTTTGAGATCTAGAGCAACTCTGCTGACTCTGAAGGGACAAAATGAAAAAGAAGAGGAAAAATGGAATAAAATAAAAAATTGATCAGGAAATCTTATTAGATTTTTTCACTGCATATAAATTAAATATAATGGAGTTGGAGAGAAAATGTTTCAAGGGATAGAAAACTAGAAAAAAAATGGAATACATAAATTTTGAAGAAACTAGGAGAGATATTTTTTGGTTTCAAAAAGGGACCGCTTGAAAAATGGGAAATCATAAAAGTTAGTTTTTTTTCTGTATTTCCAAAAATGAAATTTGGGAAATTGACTTTTTTGGAGAAATTAAGAACTTTGGAATTTTCAGAATTTCAAAACTATAGGATTTTAGGATTTTCTGCCAATTTCAAGCTTCTAAAACTTTTTGAAATTTCAAAATTTTTGAATTTTCTGGAAATGTTAAATTTATGAATTTTCTCATTTCTCAAAAGTTTTTAAATTTTGAATTATCTAAACTTCATAAAATTTTTATAACTTCTAAGATTTTCAGAATTTCAGAATTTTAGAATGTTCTGTCAATTTCAATTGTTTATAACTTTGTAACTGTATAATTCTGGAGTTTCTGAGGTTTCTAGAGTGATACTCCGAAAATAAAAAATTGGATAATCAATTTTTCGAAATTTCTAACTTTTCAGAAACATTTTTTTGGGATTTCCTTATTTAGAGAACAGGCGATTTTTGGTTAGTTCTCAAAAAAAAGAAGGATAAGCAGAACAAAAATAAAAATGAAAAATCACATGGTTATTGTTTTAGACTCAGTGAGTTGAACTGATGAGCAATGATTATCTATTTTTTATAAGAAAAAAGATGATGATTGCGTCATTTTTGAGATATTTTTGAAAAAATGAGTCATTATGTACTGGAAAATTGGGAAAAGAGTGTTTGGAATCACTAAATTTTGAAAATCCTGAACTTTCTCTCTTCATAGTTTTCTGAAAAAGAATCTACAAATCAAAAATATCTATTTACGGTACAACAACTTTTTTTCTCCAAATTAATCAGTAAAATTTGATTCTAGATTCACTCATGTGTAAGTTTCTTTGAAATTTTACATAAACTTTCAATTTTTTATGTTTTGGTTTTTAGTTTTTTTCTCTCCGAAATTTTTTTTGGAAAGTGATCAGTCACACATAGAAAAATTGAATTATATAGAACGAAAACTGATCGAGCTGGAGGAATTTTTCTTGAAAAATTCAGATCAAAAAGAAAAAAAAACTTGAAAGTTCTAAGAAACACAAATGCTCAAAAGTTTCAAAATAACGGATTTTTTATTTAAAAAAAAACAGAGAGAAATTCAGAAAGTTCAGAAGATTGAAAATTTGAGAAAAGTCAAAAACTTTTTGAAAATGCAGAAAAATTCAGTATACCGTAAAACCTGTATTATTAGAAGGGCCCCTTTAATAGAAGGACCCCTTTAATAGAAGGGCCCTCTGGTAGAAGGGCACTCTGAGAGGTGCTCGGAAAATTAGAAGGGTCCCTGTAATAGAAGGGCCCCCGTAATAGAAGGGCCCTCTGTGAAAAAGGACCCCCCTTTAAAATGTGTTTTGAAATCAGAAAATTTCTGTACTTTTTCAGTGGAAAATATTCCGGGAGCTCCACAATTTGATAGAAATTTATTGAAACTCTATTTATTGATGAAAATCTTGCTAAATTTTGGTGAAATTAGCAGATTTTCATGAATTTTGAACAAAACTTCGTTGAACTTTTTGATGTGAAATTTCGGAAAAAACTGGCCGGAAAAATAAAAGGGCCCCCTCTAATTGAAGGGCCCCTGTAATAGAAGGGCCCTCCGGAGGTACTTTGGAACAATAGAAGGGCCGGCCCTTCTAATACAGGTTTTACGGTAGGCATAAGTTTTAACTTTTCAAAAAGTAGAATTTCTGAAATTCCAAATATCCAAGAATTCTGAACATTTTAAAATCCTTAACTAATTAGTAATTGAGAAACTCAGAAGTTCAAAAGTTCCAAAAATTTGAAGTTTTCAGAAAAAGCAGGAATTGCAGAAGAATAAAATATGTATAATTTCTGGCTCATCAAAAAAAAAGTAAGACTTGCTCTTTTTTTCAGCTCATAAGAAAAAAAAGAGAGATGACACAAGGATCCTATTGGTTTTTGTCACTAATCTCTATTTTCTAGGACACATCCTCCCACGAATCAAAAGGGAAAAAAGAGGAGGAAGAATCAAAAACAAGGAAAAAGTATTAGCTGGGAAATGGGATCAATATATCAAAAACGGATAATAATAAATCTTTTTATGTGTGTTTTTCAGCAAGCTCGTATTCAAAGAAACTGAAATTCTAAAATTCGGATATTCAGAAACTTTAAAATTTACAAAATTCGAGGATATTCAGAAATTAAGAGATTCCAAAAAGTTAAAAAATTCAAAAAAGTTAAAAACACCCACTTAACTTTTTTAAAACTTCCTAAAAATAAAAACATATCATTAATAAACTCCACACATCTAAGCATAGAAATCTCCGCCACTCAAGCTGAACATTTTTCATTGACTCATCGTTTAAGTTATATATGTCACTAGACATCCTTCCCCGGATTTTTTGCTGATAAAAACGCGTAGGAAGATTAGATTTCCTTATGAGAAAAAAAAATGAATGGGTGGCGGAAGAAGTTGCTGACTTGTAAGAAGTTCTTTTGGGTTATTTCATCAACCTAATAGCCAAAAAACAGGATTATGGAAGGACTCTTCAACTTTCAACTTTGTTGCAATTTATTCTGATACCAGCAAGCTGGTGCGCCGTTGGCGCGATTCAATTTAGTCTTGAATGGTTCTTAGCTTTGCTCTTCACTTTTTCTAAAAGGGCCAAATCTATATTTATTTTTCAAGCTTTTCAAAAGTTTTTAGTCCTTTGAAATCTTTGATTACTTCTGGAATTCTGTTTGAAATTTTGAAAATCTGGTGTCTGAAGCTTTTGAAAAATGTTTTCCGAAATTTCAGAATTTCAGAATTTTAAAAAGTCTTTGTGTGATTTTGAAAGTTTATGGATTTCATGAAACTCTACACTTTCCTGAAAGTCTCCGAACTTCGAATTTTCAAGATTCAAGAATTTTTGAATTTCCTCGAAATTTCAGTGTTTTCATCGTTTTTCAAAAACTATTTTTGGAGTTTCTGTACTGTCATGCTTTACATTATTGAACGATCAAAAATGTTTTGATTCCTAAATTTTTGAAATTTAAAATGTCAAGATCACTAAATTTCGGAGTTTTTTGAAACCTGCATTCTGAAGTCCCGAAAATCAAAGTTTAAAACTTTAAATTCTGAAAAGCTAAACAACTACTTTTGAACTAAACCTCGATCTAGACATAATCACAATAACTACTAATGGAAGACTAGAGGTAACTTCTCAAACACCAAATTCGTTCTAACATTTTATAATTCCCATTCTCTCTCTTTAACCTCAATTATCGGACTTCTTCTGAAACATATGACCAAACTGTCAACTGCCAGAATGTTTTTCTTGACATTTGGAGCATTTTATCAGTTGACGGTTTTTTGCTATCGTTCAAAAGAACTGAGATAATCAAAATTGAAGCTACGGTGAGGCAGTGTGCCTTATCGACAAATGATTTGTCGGCAAACGCCCTTTTCGACAAATTTATCGACAAATTTACCGGTAAATTTATCGAAAAATTACCGACAAATTGTCGATAAAAAACAATATTTATCGGCAATTTGTCGATAAATTTGTCGATAAAAATGCTCTTTGTCGACAATTTATCGACAAATTGTCGACAAAAATTGCTATTAACCGCCGGAAAAATCGGAAAATCTTTGTCGATAAGGCACACTGCAGTGAGGGGATATTGGTGAATCAAAAGGTAAATTCTATTCTCAAAAAGAAAGCAGCGTTTGACGCCGGTTTAAATTTTAATCAGGCAAATATTGCTTGCTTAGAAATTTCGCTGGCTTTTAATGTAAATCACATGAAATTGAAAGACCCATAGCTCTGGCACTGGCGGTCAGCAACAACTCTACTTAATACGATATTCAGAAAATAGTAGAATCTGAGAACTTGAAACCCAACAAATAGTTCTTTCTTTTTCAAATTCGGGGTAGACTAAAGATTTTCTGATTTTTTCACGGTTTTTTCACATTTTCTGATTTTTTTCCGGAACGTTTAAAAAATAATTTTGAATTCGATTCAGGGAATTTCTAGTGTTTTTGGGCGAATTTCAAAAAACGAAAATTCGAATTTCAGAAATTCATTTCGAAAAATTACAGAAATTTTTTTTTCAAAATTCCAGAAAGAAATTTCGGAAAATCAAAAATCTGGAAATTCAGAAATTCAAAAATTCAAAATTCAAAACTATCGAAAAATTAAAAAAAAACCAGAAGTTCCAATTATCAGAAAACTCGAAATCTGGGACATTTTGAAAATCTAGAAAATCAAAATCTTGAAGTTTATAAACTTGAAATTTGTTTCGAATCACAAAATTTTAGATAAAATTTTGATTCCAATAATTTCAGAAATTCGAAACTCAGAAATGCATTTAAATGCCGGAAAGAACTTTCATATAAAAAATCTCCCAGATTCCTAAAATTCTGATTCATTTGGAATTTTTTCTAGAATATAGACGACTCATGAATAACACGAAAAACAGATATGTGCAAAATTTCAGATTTCATGATGATCCATATATAGTCACATATTACTAACCACACCAAAATCCAGTATTTCTACACCTTGACATAAAGAAAGTTGGCTGAAAAAAAGCGAAAAAAGTGGAGAGAAGGGGATAATCGGGAAAATGAGATTGACCTATTATCCAATTCCTTTAGATATAAGATTAGTGAGAAAAAGAGTTTGCATACACACTTTTTTCTTATTACTATCGTCATTATGCTAATCTTTATTAATGGGGATAGAAGAAAAAGGAGAAAGAAGGATCTGGAAGATGGAAACTAGAAAAATTGAAATTTCCTGATTTTAAAAAAGCGATAAAAAGAGACAATTTTTAAAAGATTTGCAAGATCATTGACACCTAAACTATGTAATGAAATTGGATATGGGTCCAGCTAGATAAAAAAACGTAGTAGAATTTTTAGCAAGCATTAGTAGGATGAATAAATCAGCGGAAAAGGGAATCATTTTCTTGAGGGTGGAATTTTTATTTATTTTCTGTGGCTTCCTGGAAGTTCTAGGTTCTTTAAATATAAATGTTTCAGCATTTTTTTGGCATTTCTATCAATCAAAGACAAGAATAGCCGAATTCCTGAACTTCCGAATTCCTGAATTCTGAAGCTCTTAACTTCTGAATTGTTTTGGCAACTACGCTCTATAGAAATGGAAAGCTTGTAGTTTGGTGCATTGAGACGTTAGAGAGCAATCCAGAGAAAAATGGAAAAATGGAAAATCCATAGAAGAAAAATGTATTAAAATCCGAGTCAATAATTTTTTTCGGGATTGACACAACAGGAAATTAGGGCTAGAGGGACCACCCAATTTCCGGTTTTCCTTGGATTTCCGCTTGAGATTTTTGGAGAGAGAGAGAGAGAGAGAGAGAGAGAGAGAGAAAAGGGACCAAAAAAGGAAGAGAAAAAATAAATTTTTGATCTTTACCCGGAACAAAAAAATAGAGGATTTTTCAGGAGAACAATAGAAAGTAAAAGGACAGATTTATAGGTGACGTGTGTTCTTTTTAGTCTTGGTGCAGTTTATGGAAAGACCTTGAAAAAATATACTTGCAGAAAAGTTGCTCAAGAAAGCGCGATTTTTTCTAGATTTCGGAAATTTGAATTTTCCATCGCTTCGAACTTTCTCAATTTTTGAGAAAATAATTTTAGAAGTTGGAATTTTGGAATTTCAGATGTTCTAGAAATTTCTGTAGAATATTTGAAGTTTTCCAAATATGTCAAAAACATTGAAAATATTTGTCGTCAATGTCAATCTTCATCAATTTTTTCCCATCTAAAAAGACGCATAATCTGACGCGTTTTTTCGGAAAATGCATCAAGAATTTTTGAAGAAAAAACAAGGGTTTCCTCCAATCTTTCAATTTTCCAACTTTTGAAAAAATAAGATCAGGGGATTTATATCCGGAATTCTGAATTACGTTTACTTTACAGCCTGTACGTTTACTTTACGCCAGTACGTTTACTTTACAGCCTTACATGAGAACTTCCCGGCCCGGAAGGCCCGGTATCAAAACTCCTGTAGAACCAAATTTTGAGCACTCAATATAATTTTTTTTGTTTTTTTTTTTTGGATTGTTTGTCTGATCGAAAAAAAATCACATAAGGGTCCCCTTATGTGTTTTTTGAAAATTTCAAAACTTGTGAAATGACGGGCCCGCCGGGCCGAACCGGGCCTCCGAAATTCGGGAAAAAGCCCGGCCCGTTACAAGTTTGCAAAAAATAATGGAAATTTAATTGCAGAGCTCAATAAATCAGTATTTAAAGACTTCTTATTCTTTTTCTTCTAGAGTTTATTCGGTAATTTCATTTTGGAGACAAACCATTTTTTTAATGTAAAAATTGAAACTGAAAGAACCGAAAAGATGTGGGAGTGTTTTCAATGAATTTAAAAAACACAAAAAAGAAGAAGGGAAGGAACAGAGAATACTGATTAGGTGGATGGAAATAGTAAAAAAAAACGTTTTCAAGTTTTCAATAAAAAATTTTGAATAAAAAAAAATCGGGTAAATTAGAAATTCAGTCATTCAAAATCCAATAAAATTTGGAGACCATGAAAGTACCTTTGATTCTCATGATTTTCAAAAAGTTAGAAAGTGGAAAAATTCGGAAGAAACGAGAATTTCTGAAATTTGCAGAATTTCGAAATGGGAGGACTTTCAAAAATTCTGAAATGTGTGAGGATTCAGAATACAGGATTGGAAAACAATTTTACAATGAAACACAAAATTCAAAAAATTTTAGATATCCAGAAAAGTGTCTGCAAACTAGAAACTTAGGAACTTTAGAAACTTAGAAATTCAAAGAAAATCGGAGAAAACTAATTTTTCTTGATGTTTGACATGATCAAATACGATTATTCGCGAGGTTCATCATCAGATATCTCAAAAAGTGGCAGAAAAGATTAATCAGGAAGCAGTTTTCACAGAAATTTTCCATTTGGTCATGATTTTTTATTCGTCATATAAAATGGGAATTTTAGTTCCGACTCTTTTTTTTTCGAAAATTCCCAATTTTCAGCAAATGACATAATTGCTTCGAACTCAAAAACTTCGTCTAAATTTTTTCGTTTTTTGTTAATTTTAGCCAGAATTTTTAACTTTTTAAAATTTTTTTAGCGAGAATTTTAAGGGTAAATCGAAAATCTGAAATGTGAAAAAATGTATCGATTTCAGAATTTGTGACTGAAAATTTATATCCCAGTGCCTATGCAGCCACATGTTTTATCCAAATCGATAAAAATATTTTATCACAAAAAAACAAAACCCAACTGAAAAAGATAATCGTCAGATGACAGATTATCTTTTTTTTTCTCAATAATTTTCTCTTTTGACTGAAAAAATGTTATTGAGGTGAAAAATATAAGATTTAGAAAAACTAAAGTAACATTTTTGGAATCAGTGACCTAACTTTTATAGTTGGGTTGTCAATGCCACCAAAATTTGCGGTTCATTTGGAAAATCAACATTTTCAGGTATTCAGAAATTCAGTAAATCAGTGTTTCAGAAACCCTGAAATTCGGAAATTCAGAAATTTCAATATGTTTTTAAACTCCAAAGGAATTTTCCAAAATTAGAGGAATTCCAGAAAATTCAAAAAATCTTAGAAAACTGAGAATATCAAAATATGAGCAAAATTGACAAAAAGAAAAAAAGAACAATTTTTAAGAACAATTTTTTGCTCAAATTGACAAAAAGAAATAGAAAATTCAAAAGTTGCTGGCTGTCTTCTTGAGAAAAGCGGAGTTCATGCAAGTTTAATGAAACACTTTTTTCTCTAATTTTCAATTTTTCAATTCACTTTTTTTTTGAAAAATTTTTTCCATTTCGAGAAGGTCAAAAAGAGGGAGAGCAAATATTCCATTTTTGATCATTTCGAAAAATTGGAAAGTTGAAATATACTCTATTTGTGGGTTGTGGCCTAGAAAATAAAAAAAAAGCATTTCTAGGCCATGTTTATACTCTTTTTGAAGCTCTAGTTAAATTCAGTTCACAAAACATGCGTCGTTTTTCGAAAAATATCAATATTCAGTCAAGTTACGGTCATTTGAAGTTTGGTGGTCTAGAAAACCAAAAAAATCGAGATTTGGAATTCTGGGCCATGTTTAAACTCATTTTGAAGCACTTATTAAGTCGAACTTTGAAAATTTTTCAGTTTTCAAAAATACAGATTAATATAAAAATACAGATTAAAGATTTTTAAAAATTTCAAAAAATAATTGGCTGATTTTAATCTATATAAATTTCGAAAAAATGATTCTAGCTCGTTTGATTTTCGGATTCTTGAATTGTCTAAAAATGACATCATTTTCCAACAAAAAAAATGTTCGAAAAAAAGAGTGATTGAAGTGACACCATTTTACTATTTTTGCCTTCTCCAGTAACAAAAAAGGAAACATTTCCGGTGAACAAGAAACTTGAGCATTTTGTCATGAGCACAGAAGAAGAAATTTCTGAATTTTCTCTTCTTTTTTTGGAAGAGAAATCACAAAAATCAACCACGAGACCGGCGTTTTTTTCCGGTTTCTTGAGTGTTTTGGAGTGAAAAGATTAGAGATTGAATTTCAGATTTTCAGAATCTAAAAATACAGGAATTTCCAGATTTTTAGAATTTCAGGATCTTCGAAACTTAAAGGTCGAAGCAAGATGAATACAGAAATTCAGAAATTCAGAAATTCAGAAATTCAGAAATTCAGAAATTCAGAAATTCAGAAATTCAGAAATTCAGAAATTCAGAAATTCAGAAATTCAGAAATTCAGAAATTCAGAAATTCAGAAATTCAGAAATTCAGAAATTCAGAAATTCAGAAATTCAGAAATTCAGAAATTCAGAAATTCAGAAATTCAGAAATTCAGAAATTCAGAAATTCAGAAGTTCAGAAATTCAGAAATTCAGAAATTCAGAAATTAAGAAATTCAGAAATTCAGAAATTCATAAATTCAGAAATTCAGAAATTCAGAAATTCAGAAATTCAGAAGTTCAGAAATTCAGAAATTCAGAAATTCAGAAATTAAGAAATTCAGAAATTCAGAAATTCAGAAATTCATAAATTCAGAAATTCAGAAATTCAGAAATTCGGAAATTCAGAAATTCAGAAATTCAGAAATTAAGAAATTCAGAAATTCAGAAATTCATAAATTCAGAAATTCAGAAATTCAGAAATTCAGAAATTCAGAAATTCAGAAATTCAGAAATTCAGAAATTCAGAAATTCAGAAATTCAGAAATTCAGAAGTTCAGAAATACAGAAATTCAGAAATTCAGAAATTCAGAAATTTAGAAATTCAGAAATTCAGAAATTCAGAAATTCCAAGAAGTTCGAAAATATGAAATTTCGGAAATTCGAAATTAAATAAAAATTTCGGGAAAGAGAAAAAAGTGGAAAAATGTGGGTGAAAAAATAAAACAACTAGAAATCCAAATTTTTATCTTTATTTTTAAAGTCTTCTTTTTTCATAATTCTGGTGATGACACATTTATCCTATTCCATATAAATCACTAAACTTTTTTCTCTTTTTTTATCGCTTCCTTTTTCGCAGAGTCCTCTGAAAATGACGCTATTAAAAAACTCAAAGCGAAAATCTCAAAGCCAGTTTAAAAATGAAAAAAAAATACAAAAAAGAAAATTTTTGACAGACAAGACTTTTGTTATTTTTCTCTTTTTTTCTCTTGCAGAGATTTTTCCAGAAAAGCAGACACAATATCAGTTGATTTTTTCAGCAAAAAAACAGGACAAGAATCAAATTGCTGAAGCGGAAAATTTTTTTTGAACTGTTTCGACTTTTCTGAAATTCTGGAAGTTATAAGATTTCCGAATCTTAGATCACTTTTAAAACTATAATCTGATTTAAACTTCTGAAGAATACAGATAATCGAAACTAAAATTCAAACTTAAAATGAAATTTCAAAATTTTTTGGTATTTCTTTGAAAACCAACAAAAGCATTCATACTTTTTTTCAAAAAAATCCATATAGTGTATTTTTTTTTCTTCCCGAGAAGCTGTGATAGTGGCTACTAGAAAAGATAGATATTATGGCGGAAATTGAATGTGTGGATTGAAAAATATGACGGTGGTGTTGGAGATGGATGATGGCTCACGGATTAGAAAGGGAAAAAATGGGGAAAAATAGTCGAAGGATTAATAATCGGGATTTGGTTATCCATGATAAAGTAGTTGTGATAGGTTGGAAGGATTTCAATAGAAACAATAGAGTTACTTTTTCCGAAAAAAAAGTAAAGAATCTCAAAGAACATAATTTGTGATTAAAGGAGGGAAAAAATCGTTTTCAATCCAAAAACCGGCAAAAGGGTGTCTTCCAGAAATCGGCAAATAACTGAAAAACTAGGAATTTTTCAAAAATTCTACGAATGTTAAGTTTTCAATCTAGGTCTGTCTTACGTTCTCCAAAAGGTTTCAAAGTGATCGGAAACTTGGCCGCCGAGCTTCAGATTCCTGAAAATGGTCGAAATGGCCTAAAATCCATTGAAAAAGCCTTTTTGTATATCTTATTGACCGGTACTGTATGTTCGGATATTCTGGATATGTTCAACTTACGAAAGTTGATTGGAACAAAGCTTTAGTAATTTTGAACCAAATTATGTTCAAATTATCTATTTTTTCGGTTAACGTTTGACATAAATAAGTCAAGGAGAAAGTAAAAAACCGATTCGATTGATATTTTTTGTGAGAGGAAAAGGGGCGGGGCTTGTTGCACCTGTCTGATCCCGCCCCTTTGGGAAACTCCGCCATCATCCGACATTAGGCTTATTTCCATTAAATTCAAAATATCTAATTTTCCAGATTGTTTTTTCATCTTTGTGAAATTCGAAAAAAATTGAAATATGTGAAAAATTGAAATTCTAAAACTCCAAAATGTTTGAAAAAAACTACAATTCAACACTTTGATTATCAAATTTAAAAAAATTTATTAGATTTTCAACTGATAACTTTATCAATAGCATTCATAGTTCTTGATCCGTTTCTCCTTGACCAATTTGTTCATTCCGTCTTCTTCGTCTTCCAATTTCCAACACAATCCTGTTGAAACTGCAATAAAGTATATAATTTGAATATTCTTACACCAAAGAAATACAATATATCAAACTCACACAAAAAATAGCAAAAGTAGAATGGTCCAACGATCCTCAATAAGCATTCCAATACGAACAAATTGATATTTTGATCTTCAAGAAAACTGAGAATTCCACAAAAATGGGCACAGACAAAGAATCGCAACCAAATAAGACGTTTTGCCGTTGATGTTGGAATATCACTAATTTCATGAAGACCGCATTGAAGTTTGACATAATGTGTGTAGCAGACGATGAATAGGGTTAAAAATGTTTGAGATTTTAAGAGAAAACTGATAATTTCCATTTTATCTGGATTGATGTAAATGAAGATGTTGGTGAATGCTAAGCAAGACAAATAGAACAGGATGTCGAGAAGATAGAATATCCAATAGTAGATAAATTTCCGTTGTTCCAACTCATCGTTTTGTTTCATTTTTTTTTGTTGAAAAAATCACTCTAAAAATGAAAGTTTAATATACATTTATTTGATCCCCTAACTTTGAGCCAATTTATCTCAGTACCTGTCAAAGGTATAAAAAATTGGTCAAGTGATAAATTGTTCATCATAATATAAAAAATAATTTGTCAGCTGACACATTTTTGATATCTTTCGAAGAAACCGAGATAAATCATCTCAGAGACGGTACGATATTTTCGGGTAAAAAGTCTAGCAGTCCCCCAAAAATTCGGATCTTGGTTTGGAAAATTCTTTTTGAAAATTAAAACAAAGGGAGTTCCTTTTTTGAAAAAATAAGTCAATTACAGAGCACGGTACTTTGAAGTATAGGGGCTAGAGCTGCAGACGACAAGGCACTCTAATTGTCTGCATCTCTCCAAAACTTCAAATCACTGTATCTCAGCTTCTAGATGAACTAGAACGTTGGTTTTTAGACGGAAACGAAGTCTAAAAACCAGATTTTTGAAATTCCTACAGACTGTGTACAACTAGATACCACACTTCACGGTCTCCCTAGCTCAAGTTCGAACTTCAAACCTTCTTTTTCTTCCAAATGAATAATTTTCTAGGTTTGTTTAAGTGATACTGTATTGTTTTTATTGAAAATTGAAAACTATAAAACAGTTAGAATCACTAACCTTTTATTTCCTATAATATTTAGAAAGAGTAGAATTTCCAAAAATGGGAAGTATAGTCGAAATGAGCTAGTTGCTCATAGATACCACCGGGAGAGAAGGGAAGAGAAGGGAAGAAATTAGCAATTAAAGGATTATCTTCGAAAAGTGAGGAGCAGTCTCATGACTGGATACCCCCAGAAAATATCCTTAATTGCTTAATCCTTCCAAACATCATTAAAACTCAGAAATTCCGAATTCCAATATTCCCAAACATCAGAAATTCAGAAACCGTTAGAAATGGTGACAAAAGTTCTGAAGTTCTTAGTTTTAGATTTCAGACTTCCATAAAATCAGTGTTTGTAAAATTCTGTGAAAATTCGAAAAATTCCATTTTTTTCTATATTTTCAGGTTTCCATAAAAACAGTGCCTGGTGTTTTTCAATTCATAAGAGATTCAGATCTTCAGAAGATTTTTCCTCCGTCAACTAGTTGTTGATTTTCCCAAAAAACAAATCCAGTTTTACCTAAAATAAGTTCAACTTTCCCGTCGTGACGTCCTAAAAATTTTTTTCCAACCATCACATCAAAAACACTTGACAAAAAAAAATCCTGAACTATTTCGATATTTATCATGTCAGAAGCGATCACAGCTTCACAAGAACGTTCGATGCTTCATCAAAATGTAAGTGTGCTCTGTTGGACTTGAAAAAGCGCTTTTTCAAAATTCCCACTTAAAATTAGCCTGGCGAGCAATAACCTTGGAGAGATGATTTAGAAAATTTGCATTCACTTTTCTTCCCAAATTATTTTCTGCGATTCTGAATCTGACGTCTTCACCACGGGCGCGGGAAGTAGTCGAAGGGTGTAGGAAAAGCCGTCAATATGAACGCCATCTCCACCTCTCCTGCTTGTTGGGCTCCGTGGTTTAGTGGCTAGCGCGCTAGACTTTTGCCCACGCGATGCGGGTTCGAGTCCGGCAGGTGGCATATCCTTTTTTGGATTTTTAAGGGTTTAGAAATGATTTTAGTCAAAAAAAAAGTGCAACCCCGCTCTATTGGACTTCCTTCCAGAACACTGCTCCTCGATCTACACAATTAAATAGCGGAACCAAGAAGAATAATGGATTTTTGTCGACATTAGCCAGCTACTTGACCTCCACCGCTAAAAGCGATCCAAAGCCAATTGGTAAGGGATGACCGAGGATTTTTCTAGTCCATGAAATTTTCCTTACAGTAATCCCTAAGAAGCCGCTGATGACGTCCTGGGATGATGTGGATTTTGTGAAATTGAATAAGTTGGTGTGCAATGTGCTCTACGAACCTAACAATCATTATGAGCCACTGTAAGTGTGTGGGGTGTTCGGTAGAGCGAATTTGAAATTTTTGAAGAAAAATGGAAATTTTTTTTTGAGATTTTCAGAATTTCTGAAATTGAAAGAGTGGTTGGTAGAAGACGTGAACACTGCTTCTATGCTGTCGTCGGAACGATTTTGGTCCTGATTTTGCTACACGATGCAGTTGGAGCGATTACTGCTTTCATGGTATTGGGAATTTTTGGAATTTTGAAATTTTGAATTTTAAAGTTTTTGAATTTCCGAATTTCTGAAATTCTGAATATTAAATTTTAAATTTTTTTTCAACAATTTTCAAAATATTTCAGACCCTTCTTGTTCCCACATTCATGACAATTTCTTCGATAACTACCACATCTGAAAACTCTGAAATTCAAAATCGCGAAAATTTTTTCATCCGCTACTGGACCGTCTACGCCGTTTTTGTCACTGGAGAATCGTTTTTGGCTTCGTTCGTTTTTTTTTCAAAAATTTTCAGAAATTTCCAGAAGTTTGCAAAATTCCAAAAAAAAAGTTTCAGACTGATCCAATGGGACCTTCGTCTGTTTCGCTTGGTTTTCATGTCAATGTGCTTGTCTACTAGAATTCCAGCCCTGGCGGCAAGTTATGGTGGGATTTTTAAAAGTTAATTTCAATGAAAACTCTAGAAAATTAGTTTTTTTCAGCGAAAAAAAAAACAAAAACTTGAAAAATGTATTTTTTCAGATTTTTCAGAGATTTTTCCTGGAAAAAGTTTTTATTCTATTTTTTGTATGTTTTTTCATTGAAAATCCACATCAAAATCACTGAAATCTATCAGTTTTTCGAAACTGCGCAGCAAACGCGCTCCACCGCCTCGCCATCGCCCGTGGAACGTCGGCCGCTTCAAATGCCTCTAATTCATAGTTTCGAGTTCCGCAAAGAGTTCTCAGCGCGGTCCGGAATATTTCTTGCCACAGACCTATGAACCTTCCCAATTAGCATCATGATGATCTTGACCGCTTGACCGCTACCTTGACCGCTGCTTTTTGCCAGTTTTAAAAGGAAATTTTCAGAAAAAATTTGGGAAAAACTTCTTTTTCAGACAAAATTTTGAAATTTTGGCTTAAATTTTCAAATTTTGAAAGTTTTCATGAATATTTTTTCAGCAAAAATCATCGGGGTCGTCACTTCAATTCGAGACACGATCGATTCCAATAATTTTGAGTCTCCGAAATCTGAAAGCAAGAAGACCAGTTGAAAACTCAAACTTTTGAACATTCTTTTATTATAAATTTTTTGAATTTTCAAAAAAAAAACGAATTTTATTACTACAAAACGGACAGAAAAAAAAGAATAATTTATGAAAAAATCGAATTATCGATCTCCATTCTCCGCATAAATCGATGAGCGGTCTCGATCGGAACGATGGAATTCTTTGAGAATTCGATGAAATGTTTTGTCGCGAATCACTTCTTGACACATTTCTAGCCTGAAAATAACTCTTTAAAATTCGAACAAAATGACAAATTTAGATAATTTAGATAAACTTTGAATAGACTTTAAACTATATTTAGTCAATTTTCTAACCATTTCTTCTCATCCATCGCCGCCGTCTCCACCGTAAAATCGTCTCGATTCCTCTGCAACATGACTCTAAGCTGAGCAATATGCTCATCAAACTCATTGAGCATTGTCTCATCGATCTCGTCCTCTCCCTCATACAAATGCTCTCGTTTCACACGAATTTCCTCCAAAACTAGGAGGCATTTAAAGGGTTCTTTTGAGATTTTCAGCCATTTCGAGTCTCGAAATGCCAAACGAAGCAATTGTGCTCTCTCACGAATCACCGATGGAGCCGTGTCGATTGAGCTCGCTTTCGTTTTTATAAAAACTGAAAAATTAGGTTTTTTTCTCAAATTTCCTGGCTTAACGCACCCAAATTCGTCATTCTTTCAATAGAAAGTTTCGGACGGAATTGATGTAACCATGGTCGAATTTGTTCGGATGTTCGAATCGTATCAATGATTGTTTTGTCGAAATGTGTTTCAGAGATAACAAGTACAGTATGACTGATGAATAGGAGGAAAGCGGTGAGGCGAAGAGTCTGAAATTTTGAAATTTTCCATTTTTCGTGTTTGGCAGAAAGTTGGTTTTCTAGGCCAAGAGATGTAAAATGGACCATAACTCTCTTGAAAACCGCTCAGATAAAGTGAAAGTACTACCAATAGATTTGTTAGAGCATATGGAACATTTTGACCTATTTAATTGTTGGTGGCCGAGTTTTGGTTTTCTAGGCCATCACTTAAAAATGGCTGTAACTCGCTTTAAAATTGATATTTTCGAAACTTAAAAGCACGATTATGATTCTCGTGAATTGAGGGATCGTTTGATTTATAATATAAAAAATATAGTAGCCTAACTTTTTGGAAATTTGGTCTTCTAGGCCACCGGATACAAACGGCTGAAACTCGCTTTAAAATCGTGATTTTCGAAATTTGAAAACATCATTAAAGTCCTAGTGAAGTAGGCTATCACCTGACTAAAAGTATGAATATAGTGGTGACCTAACTTTTTCAAAATTTGGTTTTCTAGGCCAGCACTCTAAAATCGCCGTAACTCGCTTCAAAATTGAGATTTTCGGAATAGAAAAACTATTATAATCCTCGTAAACAGAGTAATCGGGTGATCTAGAATATGTCAAATATGGTGGCCTAGAAAATTTGAAAATTGGTTTTCTAGGCCACCAACTTGAAAATGGCGGTTTGGGGCTGTAACTCGCTTCAAAATTCAAATGACATTCAGAGTTTTTTTTTCAATTTTGAGCGTTTTAAGTCAAGGAAAGTGGGCGGAGCCAAATTTGCGCAGTTTTTTTCTGACTCCGCCCAATTTTTGCGGCAAATTTTCTTCTCGGAATCTGATCGCGTCTTTTTGAGTAATTTTGAAGTGAAAAAAGCTGGGAGTATTAGAAAAAAAAATTTTTTCTTTGAAAATCTCTCAAAATTGGCGATTTTCAGGTCTAACTTTTCTACCGAAATTTCGACTGATTTCAGTATAAAACTGTCAATTTTCTCTATAAATTTTTTTCTAAAAACCCCGAAAAATTCGCCGAAATTCCTTACATCACTCATCGCCGTCGCTTCATCTAGCCGTCCTCCTCTCAGTTTCGGTAATCCTTCCATTATCGAAAAACTGTGCATTGGTTGACAATCTAGGAAAATCTGATGATTCGTCACATAAATATCGATTTGTGTCGTTTGGTGACGAGATTGCTCATTCGCTTCACGGGATACCGGACGGAAGACGTATTCTCTAAAAATTCAAAATTTCCCGCCAAACACACAAAAACCAAAATCTCACCTATACATTTGTCTGGAATTATTTCCAGCCAACATACTCAAAATCGTCGATTTTCCGGCTCCCTGCGGTCCGATGGCAGAGATAACGTTGAAATTCGGGCTATTTGTGAGAAGATCCTGGAAAAACGCGCTCTAATGCTAATTTTGCAAAAAAAATCTCAATGAAGCGCACTTTCTAACGCACCGAAATACTATCAGTAATCTCTCCGATATCATTCAAAAATCGCACGGATTCCTTCATTCCACTAGATTTCGAAACTGATGAATCCGGTGGTGAAATTGGTCCATTGTTTTCAGGAATTCCAGAATTTCCAGATGCCGGCGGTGGGCGGGGCTTAATTGCGATTCGTGGAGCAGTCACTGGAGGACTCGATGTACGAGATGGAGCCACCGGTCGTTGTTGAATGACTGGCGTTTTCAAAATTTCCACTTTTTTCATCTGGAAATTTTTTAAAAAATTTTGAAAATATTGAGAAAAATTTTCAGATTAAAAAAAAGACAATTTCATCTGAAAAGAATCATATTTGCCCTCATATGGCTCAAAATGTAAATTTCCATTTTGCAGCAATTTTTTGAAAAAAAAAGAGAAAAACGATACAAGTCTTGCTGAAAAACAATTTTCCCGTGCAAAATTTCCCAATTTCATCTGAAAAGAATCATATTTGCCCTCATATGGCTCAAAATGTAAATTTCCATTTTGCAGCAATTTTTTGAAAAAAAAAGAGAAAAACGATACAAGTCTTGCTGAAAAACAATTTTCCCGTGCAAAATTTCCCAAGTGTACAACCGCGCTCCAATGAACAAATAAATAAAATTCAAATTTTTAGATTTTTCAAGCCTAACTATAAAAATGACATTTTTCGTTCAAAAAGTCATTGAAGTATACCAAAAAGGGTAGAATCAACATAGTTTCTTTTAAACATTATTCAAAGGAAAATAGGTCAAAATAGACCAAAAAAGCAAGCTCATTTTTATTGTACAAGTCCAAAAATCCAAAAAATATGGGCCCAGAAAACAATAGGGGCGAAAAAAAAAGCCAATTATTAGACAGAAAAAAAAGTGAGGGACACAAGTATTGGTGGTGGGGTGTAAATTATGAGAAAAATGCAAGGAAAACGGTATTAATTTGAATTTGGCGGTATTTTGTGAATCAGAAAATTCGGGCTTAAATTGATAGAAACAAGAGACTTTGACGAAAAAAAAGCGAATTTTAATGAATTTAGGCTCAAAATGTGTCAAATTATTTCAGCTTTTCGTCTCAAAAAATGGCGCCAAATTCAAAGTTTCAAAAAAAGAAAAATAGAGATAAATTAGGCGTCCATGGAAACTTGGGACATTTGATCCGACAAATCGACGTCTTCAATCAGCTGATCACAAATCGATGAGAGCTCTTCGACACGTTTCTTCAGCACACGAATCTCCTCGTCTTTACTCGCAATTTCGATATCGTGTCGTTTGACACGAAGACGCAATCCTTTCATGTTGTTCTCGTGATTCGAAACTAGCTCGTCGTACTCGATGGAAGCTCTGCAACATTTTTTGAAAAATTTGAACTTTTGAATTTTCCGAGTTTATTTTGAGCATTTTCAGCTAATTTTGGAACAATTTCAGTCGATTTTTCACCATTTTCAGACAATTTTGGACCATTTTCAGTCAATTTTGAACTAATCCTATTTAATTTCGGATCATTTTCAGCTTACTTAGGATCAGTTTTAGTCAATTTTTGACTAAATTTTCTGAATTTTGGACCATTTTCAGTCATTTCTAGGCCATTTTTAGTCAATTTTTCACTATTTTCGGCTCATTTGGGATGATTTTAAGCCAATTTTAGAGCATGTTTAGTCAATTTTAGATCATTTTCAGTCGATTTTCAGGTCTAATTTCATGTTTACCTCTCCAACTCAGCGTTCGCATTATTCTTGACAGCCAAAAACTTATTCTGCCACTCATCGACTTCTGCGACCGCCATTTTCAGCTTATCCCTAGCGTCTTCATACTCATTGCGAATGTCATTAGCCACTTCACGGACCTGCAAATTTCGGATTTCGATAGATTTTTTAAAAAATTAGAATCTAAGAGCGCTTGGCTAGCGATTTTTCCGATTATAAAAATTTTTGAATGGAAATTGACGATTTCTTAACAAAAATCGCTCAATTACCTGATTATAAGAGGCAAAAAGCGTCGCATAGTTAGCATGGAGCTTCTCGGCCTCGGCTCTCGCCAAATCTCGATCTTTCAGCGCTTTTTGGAGCTCCTCGTTCGATGCTCCGGTGGTTCCGTTGACGGCTCCGTTGACTGGTGTCTGACAGCGTCCCTGGGAGATCACTTCGCCATTCGCACAGCGCCGAACTTCGAATTCTGAAAAAAATTATAGTTATAAATTAAATTTTCAGGGAAATGGATCAGAAAATTGGATTGTAGGTGGGAAAGTGGCGCTGGAAGATGAAATTTAGGGTGAAAATGAAAAATTTTCAGCCATATATTTATTTTTTATTTTATTTTTAATGATCTTAGATCAATTTTTAGACAATTTGAGACCAACACTAGCTAATTCTCGACTAATATTGAGCCATTTTCAGTGAATTTCAGAGAATTTTTGTCAATCTGTTTTGAACCAATATCAGACCATTTCAGACCATTACAGACTGATTTTGAACAATTTTTACCAATTCCAATTTTTACCAATTTTTACCAATTCTGGGTCATTTTCAAGGAATTTTTGATTTATTATTTTCAGCCCATTTTCGGTTCCCAGAGGCTTTAGAATAGCTTCAAACAATTCGATTCATTTTTTTCTCGAAAAATCTCACCATTCGAATACAAAAGTCTTCCGACTTGCTCGGTGAGCAACTTCGACGTATGCTTCAGCACAATGATCTCGGCTCTCGTGTAGCCGAGCAACGTCTCCGGCTCTCTAGTCTCTTGTGATGCTGCTGATCTCGACGGCCGTTCGATTGTCTGTGGCGCATCGCTGAAAACCTCCATATCCTCTTTGATATCGACTGTCGCGTCGTTTTCGTCTTCTCTGGTGAATGTGGAATTCATCTGGAAACATGTTTTTTTGAAAACAAGACAATTTGAATCGAAAAAGAGGAAAGAAACAGGGAAGAAAAATAGAGGAAAATGTTTTTTTCAGGTTTTATATAAATTTTTCTAGAGAAATTGCTATTTTAAACAATTTTTCAGACAAAAAAACACCCGAATCAATTTTTTTTCAATTTTTCCCTACTTTTTCTCGAAATTTCGTAATGTTCCGACAATTTTGCTGAATTCTTAGCATTAAAAACCTCGAAAAAGGGTATTTTCAGATAAAAACCCATTTTTCTCGATGGAAATCGCTGAAAATCGCTAAAAACCAGCTGACAATCGACAGAAAAAAAGTTCAAACGTGGATTTTTCGCGCTGGGTACGGTTTTCGTTGCGAAGTCCTCAAAACTCTTTAGCTTATGCTCCTTTAAATTACGGTATTTTTATTATTATTTTTTTTAGATAATTTTTGCGGATTTTCACAACAAAAAATCAATGTCAGAGACAGAAAAATGCGAGAAAGGGCAAACACCCCGCCAATTCACTGGGTCGCGGACTAGAAAAACGCTAGGCCACGCGGCCAGGACCCCTAAAAGAGGGAAATAATGGGGAAAATAGTTTGAGAATCTAGAAATGGCTCTGAAAAATTCAATTTTGTGGTTTTTTGCATGTTTTTAGCTTAGTTAAATATGTCAGAATTTGAATTTATCGATTTCAGTGTCTTTGCCTTTGGAATTGCGAAATTTCAAGCAATATTAGATCGTTTTTGTCGTCCTATATAAAAATTCAAGAAAAAATATAAGAAAATTTTTTTTCAGTTAGCTAGAACCGATTCAATGGATCTTCTCGGCTTTATCGAAAGAATTGGAGATGGTTTGTTGAAGAAAAAAATTGTGTTGATCAAAAAACCTTTCAGATCCCCCAGATCCTCCCAAAGTGGCTGTCAGCTATCATCAAACAATCCACGTGGATTCAGAATTTCTAGAATGGCCGAATTCTGAAGCGGAATCTGCAGATTTCTCGGCTCCAGAAGCGCCACCTAGTCTTCCACAAGTTCCATCGACTTCTGGAAGTTCTGGAAGCATTTTTCAGCCGATTTCTGATACGCTTTTGGTCTACTTTCCAGACACTTTTGAGGTGAAAATAAGCTCGAAAATTGAATTTATTGTTAAAAACTTCCCCTGAAAAGTTTGAAGTCTAAAAATTTGATTCTGAAAATTTTCAGAATTTTTGGTCAAAAAAAAGTTTTTTTTTTCGAAATTTTTTTAAAAATTTTTTTGCAAAATTTGCCGAAAGTATACATTTGAAATGTGATTTTTTCCATCTAAAAACAAATTTTTGGCATGAAATTGACCAAAAAATTTCAGACAATAACCCAAAATTTGCTGGAAATGCTGTCATCGACGCGTTCCGACAACGATATCCAAAGCGAACTGATCGAGCTACTCGGTTTCGAATTATTCGAATTGGCGGGCGATATTTTGGAGAAACGAAACAAAATTGTCTACGAAATCAAGACGAAAGCGTTGGCGTTGGCTGAGGAAGCCAAACAGAACAAGGCAAAAGTAAGAGTTTCAAGGGTGTTTTTTTGGCGGAAAATCGACTGAAAATTCAGAATTTTCTTGATTCACTCTAGAAAAGGTTATTCCTCGAGGAATTTTCAGTGTGATTACCTAATTTTTTCTAGGCCGCCGTAGCGGATGGATCTAACATTATCCCCTGTGTTTTCTAGACTATTTTGACGTGGTGGCCTAACTTTTCCAACTTGAGTTTTTTAGGCCACCATGTTAAAATGACCTAGAAATGGCCTGATACTCATTTGGTGGGGCTTTTAGGCCGTTTTGAGGTGGTGGCCTAGCAAACTCAACTTGCAAAAGTTAGGCCATCATGTTAATATAGCCTAGGAATTACACCAAAAGAATATCAGGCCGTTTTTAGACCAAAAAAGTTGGTGGCCTAGAAAACTCAACTTGCAAAAGTTAGGTCACCGGCCTGATATTCATTTGACGTGATTCCTAGGCCATTTTGAGGTAGCTGCCTAACTTTCGCAAGTTCAGTTTTCTAGGCCACCATGGACTAGAAAACACACCAGATGAATATAAGGTCATTTTTATGCGATTCTAACATGCTGGCCTAACTTTTGAAATTTGAGTTTCCTAGGCCACCACGTTAAAGTGACATAGAAAACGCACTTAAATCTACATTTTAGCCTAAAAATCCAATTTTTGGATTTCTAGGCCACATGACTCAAAATTTGAATTTTTAGACAATATTCTTTAAAAAGTCCCAAAACTGAAAAATTTCAAAAAAAAAGAATTTATTCCAATTCGACACAATTTTTGAAAAACGAAATGGCCAGTGATAAAATGATAATCAGCGTGGCGAGATATCCGATTCCTCCTTGAACACATCTCTCATTGCAAATGAACAGTTCCGTTGATTCCAAAATGTAGGAGGGGCTTCTTCGCGGGTTACTGTAGTTTCTGCGCACCATCACTTTTCTTGTAGTTTTTGTAGTTGTGGAATTTGAAATTTCGTCATTTTTCAAAGTTTGTCTTGTCATCTCATAGACTCTATCGAAAGTATTGCATCCGAGTGCAGATCGAACATACTGAAATTTGAAAATTTTGAATTTTTCGATTTTCTATAAATTTTTGAATTTCTGAAAATTTTGGAATCGAAAATTCCGATTTTTCGAAAAATTTGAGCTCTTGTATTTCCGAATTTTTCGATTTTCTCGAAATTCCCTTTTTCGAAGTTTTGGGTTTCCAAAATGTAGAATTTTTAGAATTTTGGGATTTTCAGATTTTTTGAAATTTTTGAAATTTCAGATTTTTCGAAATTTCGGATTTTCGAAAATTTTGAATTTCTGAATTTTTGGAATTTTTAATTTTCTGAATGTTTTAATTTTTCGAAATTTCTGAACATTTTGGATTTTTCGAAATTTTTGAATTTTTGAATTTCACAAAATTTAGTTTTTTTTAGATTTTCACACATTTAGAAATTTCAAAATTCCATTGTTCCAAAAAGTTCCAAGATTCTAAAAGTTCAATAAATTCTGAATTTCGAAATCTCGAATTTTCAAAAATGCTGTATTTTGCAATGTGGGAAATTTTTTTTGAAAAATAGAAAATTACAATTTTTAAATTTTTAAAAATTCCAGAAAATTGAGAAATATAGAATTCTTTGAAAAATTGGAAAAACAAAAATTGAGAAAACAGAGAAATGCAGAATTATATCTTTCAAAATTAGAGGTATTCAAAAATTCCATAATTCCGAAAATTCCGAAATTCTGAAAATAAAAATCATACCATCAATTTCCCCATCCACTCGTTTTCATCAATAAATGAAAACGGGCGGTTCATATAAATTTCTGGGACCGCCCGACATTGACCGAATTGAGAAACTCCTGTCCAAATGCAACTGATACGGTAGTTGCTGACGTTTGTATCCAATAAGAAACCAATTGTATCGTCCAAACACAACTCGTCCTGATAGCCTTCCAGTTTTAGTGATTCTAGATTTGAACTGAAATGTTTTTGGATTTTTGAGAATTTTTGAAATTTTAGGAAATTTGGGATTTTTGAATTTCAGATTTTTGCAAATATTTGAATGTTTTTAAAAGTTTTCGTTAAGAATCGTTGAAATTTTCGAATTTTTTTGGATTTTAAAAATATCTCGAACTTTTGTTGTCATCAATGTTTTGATAGTGCTATTTTAGACTTTTTCTAGGCAATTCATCATAGTGGCCTAGAAAAATCAACTTGCAAAAGTTAGATGTTAAAACGGCCTAAAACCCTACAAGATGAGTATCACGTCATTTCTAGGCTAATTTAACACTGTGGCCTAACATTCGCAACATGAATTTTCTAGGCCACCATGGTAAAATTGTCTAGAAATGGAGTAACATGCCCCTTGTGTGTTTTCTAAGCGATTTTACATAGTGGCCTAACTTTCGCAAGTTGAGTTTTCTAGGCCACCATGAGCTAGAAAACACCAGATGAATATGAGGTCATTTTTATGCTATTTTAACATGGTGGCCTAACATTCGCGAGTTCCGTTTTCTAGGCCACCAACTTCTATGGCCTAGAAATGATCTGATATTTACCAGGTGTCACTTTTTTAAATGTTCGAATTTTTGAATTTTTTGAACTTTCCGAATTATAGAATCTTTTAATTTTTGAATATCAGAATTTTGGAGTTTTTCCAGAATTGTCGAATTTTCAAAAAATCTGAAATTTCTTATGGGGTTATTCATGTAGCGAAATTATGTATTGAAATGCATTTCGGCGCCCTCGAAATTCGATGCAGGAACGTCGCGAAATGTATTTCAAAGCATTTCGCAACATAACTGTAAATGCATTGAAATACATAGCGTGGCGCGATATTTTGTCTGGGAAATGTGATGCACCTTCAAAGATTCGCACGATCCTTCAGAAAGCTTAAAGACTGTTATCGGTGTCCTCCCCCATACCTCAAAACTCCAACAATATTATGTTTGTTGAATGACGCAATTCGTTGTGCTGCATTTCGACGAAGCTGCCATTCGTTTTGATTCTGGACCGATGCATAGGGTCTGAAAATTACAAAAAAATTCGGATTTTAAAGATCCAAATCAGTCCAATTTGATCTTAAAATTTCAAATTTTTGAGGCGAAAACTTGAAATTTTTTATCTAAAAAATAAGTTTTTGAGCTCCAAATTGGGTGATTTTTTAGCTTTAATTCCATAGAATCTAGCTCGAAAAATTCAAGTTTCCTTACCGAAATCCAACTGGACAAAACCGATTTTCACCACATTGAACGTCGGATCTGACCCCGTTTCGAGATATGAAAAGGACCAAAAATATAAAAATTAGCACCGACTTCATCCCGTTTTTCCCTTATTTTCACTGATAAATGATTGATAAAATTGACAAATTTTTGGCCGATAAAATTTTGAAAATTTGGAATTTCGGAATTTTAGATCGTAAAAAGGTTTTGACGGGGAAAATATGGCAGATTTTTGGAGGGGATGTGGACATCTGGATCTACAGACAGACAGAAAAAAGAAAAGTTTATTTTTCTAACTACAGTAATCTTTATTCTAGCAAACTAGAATAACCCAAAAATCCCCTATCACCCTGTCGTTACAGTAATCCTAAGTACCAGAAACTACTGTAATCCTAATCGAAAATTCCTACTACAGTAGTCCTTTCAACGAGTTACAAAAAAAAATCACAAAACATGGCCATAACTTGGATTACTGTAGGTTGGTATACTGTAGTAATTTGGGCTACTTCAAATTCCAAATTTTTTGAAAAAATTCCAATATCAGAATGTTCCAAATGCACTCGGATTTTAATAGGGTGTACTGTAATAGTCTGGGTTACTGTAGGAGTACTGTAGTTAACTACAATTTACCTGTCTAGAATCCAAACGAGGGTACACTGTAGGTATACTGTAGCTTTAGAAAGCTTACAGTATACAGTAACACAGTATGCTCATCTTGAACTCAAGTGGTTAGGTTACTTAGTTAGAAATACTGTAGTGGAAATTCGGTAACTCCATGTAGTTGGGTTACTGTAGCCAGGTAAATCTTAGTTTAAAGGCATACTGTAGGTACTGTAGGGGATAAAATTGCTCATTTTCTGTAATATAACACATGAAATTATAACACATGAGAAACTTTGAAAATGTATTGATGAGCCAGACTTTTCGTCTGTTGATCCCTTTCGCCGCGTAGAGGCTCAGTACGTGAAAGAGAATCTGGTTTTTACCGGGAAAAAACCTGACAAAAAACCACTGGCATCAGGATATGGGGGGACCATATCACTGGCATCAGGATATACGGGAGTATATCGGCTCCCGGACATTTCGCAGNNTTGAACAAAATTCGGGTCACTTTTAGACCAAATTTGGAAAGTTTAAAATCAATCTTGACCATTTCAAATTTAATTTTGAGTGATTTTATGCCATTTGAGACCATTTTGGACCATTTTTAGTGAACTTTGGATCATTTAAGGATCATTTTCCAAATCATTCCTGGTCGATTTCAGACAATTTAAGTCTATTTTAGACCATTAAAATTAATTTTCAATGATTTTCGGCTATT